>NC_141078.1:24283900-24623900 GCF_041138505.1 Cibotium barometz | reverse complement strand
CAAGGAAAGCTTGACTTGGGTGACACGAGTGGTGGTGGAGTGGTCCCCTACTGGCTTCACATCAAGGAGTTAACCCACTTAGGGTTAGCTAAGTGCATGTTCCTGAAACGGACCCTTGCATCTTCGCTCTTCTCTTATCTTCTTCCTCTCTCATGCAAGGAGAATGCTCATTTAGGTGAACAATGACTCTCTTGATGGTGCTGGGAGCTTGGGCTCCATGTGCCTCCCCAAAATGTAGAGGTGAATAAGTCCTGAGGCTAAATAAATCATTGGCGAAGCCACAAGGATCTTCTTCAACTTTGGTGGATTGAGGAAAATAGAAGGTGGTGGCACGAGGTCGAGGTCATGGTGGTTGGGTTGGAGCCAACAGTGCAAGAAGGCTTTTCCATTTTGTGAGAAGAAACAAATCGTCTACAAAATGGTGCTCGTTTGGGTTTCTTTAGGAGAGGGTGGGTCTTGGTGGTATCAGTGGAACGAGGTGCTAGCACTGCAAGGTGCAAATGGGCTGGGAAAGGCACATATGCAAGAAGCTCTTGTTTTGTCAATGGCACGACAAAAGATCTTGGTGTGCATGTGTACAAGAGATGTACCTTGCCCACTGGGTTCTTGCAAGAGCTCTTGAGTTCTTACAAGGGTCATGAAGGTTGCAGTCCAATTTGTCGGTTGGTCGGAATGCAACTTGGCAATGAGGATGGTGAGGGTTGCAGCCCAATTTGTTGGTTGGCCGGAATGCAACTTGGCAATGAGGATGGTGAGGGGCGCCTTGTTGTGGAGGAATAACCTTGAGCCTTATAGTAAGTGAGGAAGGTGAGCATAAGCTAGGGGCACTCATTCTGAGATGACTGTGTCATCAAAATTAGTCCCAATTAGGTAGCTCTCTTCCCACTGTGTGGAATGTGGATGCATGGTTTGGGAGATGTAAGACTCTATACATGAGATCCTTGGTGAGCAAGATTCAACAGAGGGACCCATCCAACATCTCAACCTCCCCATAATTGTTCATATTGTGGTAGGACTCGACGTAATGTGTGGAGCATAAGAGAGAGATCTAGGCCGCATGGGGATAAGTGCTATGACATTGACTTTGTTAAGGAAAGAGGCTACTTTTGATAATCGAAGTATAGCGTGGCACTTAATTGCGCCGCCTAGACGTGACCCTAAAAAGGTTACTGACTTGGGCATGGAGCACGGCAACCTTGGATGGATCAAAGCATTTCTAGGTCTAGGGATCAAGACTCATCCCTAATGGTGTGAGGGACAGTTTAGTGAATGGATCTATGGGATCCAAAGGTTTTTTTGGGGCTCTCCATGGAAGGGTGATGAGGTGGATGTGGCACCATCTACTACCTTGATGTGTGCACAAAGGTTCCTTGTGCTTGATGGATTAAGCCCTTAGGTTTTGGGTAAGCGCATAGTTGTTATGTAGTGCATGCGTGTTTGGACTGTCTAGGAGAGTACCTATAAACAACTAGCTATAATTGCTCTACCCTCCATGGGGAGCACTCTATCCACTCATTATCTTCTACACAAAAATAGATCAAAGCCCTAAGAGAGGGCTGCCCGGAGTGGAGGGTTACACATGGGAGTCAGCGTTCAGAGGACAAACATGCACCAATGGGGGGTGCGTGGGGATCGGGAGGAGTGGCATGCTTATTTTGACCTCATTTGAGAGGCATGATCACAATGGTTAGACACAATGAGGAGGTTCGCTTTATGTGGATGCAATTAGCCAAGCCTGAGAGTGATGCATATTATAGTATGGTACTTCCCACTAGAGAAATCAGAATATGCATGCAAGTTGATAGAGAAAGGGGAGACTCCATATGCGCCATTGCAGAGTTCTCCCAACAAAAGGTATGGCCATACTTTTGTGAAGTGAATGGGCATTCACTTCGCAAAAACGCAACCCGAGAATGAGATGCGCCTAGTTTTCTCACACAATGCTGATGGTTCAGTGAGCAGGTACAAGACAAGATTAGTTGCCAAGGGCTATGCGCAGACTTATGGCATAGACTATGAGGAGACATTCAACCTAGTTGCAAGAATGGAAACCGTGAGAGCTATCATTGCTATGGCTGCAGCAAAGGGTTGGTCTTTACATTAAATGGATGTCATTGCTATGGCTGCAACAAAGGGTTGGTCTTTACATTAAATGGATGTAAAGAATGCTTTATTGCATGATGGTGATTTGCAGGAAGTGTACATGATGCAGCCACTAGGTGTTATGAGAGTGATGCACATCCAGATTTTGTGTGCAGGTTACGTAAAGCCTTGTATGGCTTTAAGCAGGCACCTAGAGCATGGTCAAACAAGATCGGAGAGTATCTTGTTACCATTGGATTTCAGATATCCAATGTAGATTTTTCACTATATGTGAAAAAGACAGATAGAGGGATCATGCTATTAGTCATCTATGTGGATGACTTGATTATCACTGGTGATAGTGATGCCAACATACATGATGTTAGGATGCTTTTAAAGCAGAAGTTTGAGATGAAGGATTTGGGTGAGCTGTGGTATTTCTTGGGCATAGAGGTGGTGAGATCACCTCATGGCATTTTGCTATTGCAGAGGCAATATGGTTTGGACATGTTGTCCAAGTATGGTATGATAGGCTGTAAGCCTATTTTAGTGCCATTGGAGCAGAACACAAAGCTTTCCACAGATATAGGTGAGCTTTTGGAGGACCCCACTACATACATGCGCATAGTGGGTAGTTTGATCTACATGACTTTAGCTATGCTGTTGAACTTGTGAGTCAATTTATGCAGGCCCCTAGGAAGTCACACTTGGATGCAGCTAGATGGATCCTCAGGTACATAAAGTCCACAGTTGATTATGGACTTTTCTATGAGGTTGTTATAGAGATACAATTGCATGGGTACACAGATGCTGATTGGGCTGGTAGTATTGTAGACAGGAGATCTACCAGTGGTTTTATGTTCTCATTTGGGAGTACTGCTATGAGTTGGAGCAGTACAAAGCAGCCAACAGTTGCCTTATCAAGTACAGAGGTAGAGTACATGGGTGCTACTATGGTAGCTTGTGAGGTAGCTTGGTTTCAAAAGCTACTTGGTGACATGGGAGAGCCCATGGATAGGGAAGTTGTCATATATTGTGATAACATGAGCTGCATACAGTTGGCTAGTAACCTAGTATATCATGCTAGAATGAAGCACATTGAGGTGCATTATCACTTTGTGAGAGAGAGAAGGTTATAGCAAGAGATGTAGATCTGGTATATGTTAGCACAGAGGATCAGGTGGCTGACATCTTAACGAAGGCATTGGGTACAGAGAAGCTTCACAGGTTCAGGAGGTTACTTGGAGTAGAGTGTGTGGAGTTGAGCTCGAGGGGGAGTGTTGAGATATCGAGCTCAACTAGTGCTACGGGTGGCAGACATTGATGACCCACTGGGGGATAGCTTCCGCATCTACACCATTGGCATGGTTGGTGAGATTATGGGTGATATGCAGCCATTGGGAGGACAGGCTGTGTGACAGCCATTTTGGATTACTAGAGACTGGCATAGTTATAGTGCCAGCTCATTTAGTCGGGTTGTTCACATTATGGATCGACCCTTGTATGTTGTAGTAGTTGAGTACTAACCCATATAGTGTGTACTCTTATCTTTATGTTATGTTGGTTGAGTAGAGAAGAAGAAGATAGAAGAAAATTCAGCCATCCAGCTCTCTCTTGTGTCTTGCTCTCTCTTGTGTGTGTGTGTGTGTGTTTTCTTGCTAGGGTTTGAAGCTCTCCCTCTCCCCCACATTATCTTTACATAAGAATAAGGAGAATGAACAAACGGAAGAAAGAGTCCTAAAAGATATAAGAAATCAAAAGATAAAAATAGAGCAAAAAAGCAATAGATATAAATAGAGGGATAGATATAAATAGAGAAAAAAATATTAAATTTAAAAAATTAGGGTTTTGAAAGAAGATAAAGAAGGAACAAACAAAGAAGAAGATAAGAAACAATGAAGAAAAGAGAGGAGAGGAAAAGGTATAGAGAGAGAGGAAAAAAGAGAGTGAAGGAAGGGTTGGGGTGTGTGTGTGTGTGTGTGTGTGTCCTTTTAGGATTTAGGGAGGGAGAGAGTCTATGAGAGAGAGAGAGGGCAAGAGTCTGTGATGGTTTTTCTTTCAAAGAGGGGAGGGGGCATTTTGTTTGTTAGGAGGGAGGGGGGAGGGAGAGGGCATTTTGCTTTTAGGGGGGGGAGAGGGGAGATGGACTACTGCGTTGCTTTAGGGGGGGGAGAGGGCTACCACGTTACAGAGGGAGGGGGGGCATGTTTTGTTTAGGGGGGAGAGAGGAATGCTACATTGTTTTTAGGGGGAGAGAGAGAGAGAGAGAGAGAGAGCCTTCAAGCATTTAATGGAGAGGGGGGACACATTTTGTTTAGGGGGGAGAGAGGAATGCCGTATTGTTTTTAGGGGGGGAGGGGCGTTTTGTTTGGGGGGGGGGAGAGCCTTCAAGCATTCAATGGAGGGGGAGGGGGGAGGTGCATGCACCCCCCACTTAGTCACCCATGTTGCCCTTGGTGGGGGGTGCCCATTAAGGGCGATGCTCACCCTTAGTGGTGGGCACCCCACTAAGGGAAACGATCACCCTTAGTAGGGCGATACGGGGGTGACTAAGGGCAACATTGCCCTTAGTGGGGGGGTGGGGTCCCTCCCCCCAAGGGCAACCATTGCCCTTAGTGGGGGGGTGGTGATCGTCGCCCTTAGTCACCCCCACTAAGGGCGACGTTGCCCTTAGTGGGGGGTGTCAGGGGTGACACCCCCCACTAAGAGCAATGTCTCCCTTAGTGGGGGTTGGGGGTCGCGTCCCCCCCCTTAAGGGCGACCACCGCCCTTAGTGGGGGGCGGGACCATCACCCTTAGTCACCCCCACTAAGGGAGATCATTGCTCTTAGTGGGGGGTAGGGGTCACCAACTAGCGGCACCCACCCACTTAAGGGCAATGGTCGCCCTTAAGTGGGGGGGTCACCCTTAGTAACCCGCCCCCCTACCTATTTCTAAGTTATGGTATTTTGAAATGGGGGGGTCACCCTTAGTCACCCCCCCCATACTTCTAAGTTATGGTATTTTGAAAATTCTTGATACTTACACAAACATACTAAGCATGACATGTATAGTTACAATTATACATGTGAAAATGTGTGTTACATTCCTCCACAATGTGGTGATGTTGCATTGTGTTACATACTTGAGGACCTTCGAAGAATGGAGGAGTATGATGGACATGCCCAGATGTTGCATTTTGAATCTTTTCAAATTCTCCCATGCATTGGTGGGCAATACAAAGATGTACTCTTTATTTGAAATAAAAATGGATGGAATCATAAAAGAGATGACAAAAAGGTTATAACTTAAATTGGGATCATAGCAGAGATATAAAGGTTATGCAATCATTATATGAGAGTTAGTTATGGAATAATCATTATATAGTAGTTAGTTATGGAATAATCGCTATATAAGAGTTAATTATGAAATATTCATTATATAGGAGTTAGTTAAGGAATAATCATTAAATGAGAGGTAGTTATGTAGGCATTTATTATATAATATAATAATTGGAAATGAATTTTAAATTTTGTGTATTAATGACATTATTTATAATGATCATTTTTAAAAAATGAGTATAATTTATAAAAAAATTTCTAATATGTATAGAATTCATGTTTAGAGTTTGAACTCGTTATCATTAGTTTATTGTATGTTTGTGAGATGGTTTTTTGAGAGCTTGTGTGTTTTTGAGCTGGTTTTCTGAGAGCTTTTCTTGCCATGGAGAGCACTTCTTTTCACATTTTTATGGGAGCTTTGGAGAGTGATTCTATTGTTAGAATTGTACATAGGGTCGTTATTATATTACTAAAGCTGATGATTTTGATGGGATATTATGTCCTCACTCTGGATTGAAAGTTTTTGCAATCAAACCAAAAGATGATGGTGTAGATCATCTTATACCTATCCAGTTATCTTGACCCACTGGAGGAACCATGTTATATCTTTGATAAAGATATAACAATAGAATGCCTTGTTATTAACCTTACAATAGGAGATTCTCCCACATGTACACCACTTTATCTTGATCCACTGGAGAGGAACCATGTTATATCTTTGATAAAGATATAACAATAGAATGCCTTGTTATTAACCTTACAATAGGAGATTCTCCCACATGTACACCACTTTTTCAGAAGAGTGTTTTCAAATACTTATTGTCTGAGGAATCTCATGTTGGTGTTCTTCGTAGATTGTTATTAGCAAGCACACATATTGAGAAAGTAGAAGAGATTACTCAAATCTATAATGGTAATGTGGCTTTTGAGTTGCCGAATGTACATGATCCTTCAGCCTCTCCAATGCAAGGAATGGAGAAAGCACATGATGACCATTGTTGGGTGGTGAAACCTGCAAAGAGTCATGTGAAGTTTCATGGAGTTGTATGAAAGAGTTCTTGTGGAGGCTTATTTGAGTACACTTATGCCTTGTGTGGAAGTAGAACTATGAATGACACACCGAATACAACATCATGGATTGGTAAGCTTATTGTCTTGGCTTAATTTCAGTAAATTTTGATTTATAAGAGTATTTGTTGGAACTTTGTAATTTTTCACATAATAGGCAAGCTCACACAGAAACTTCCCTCTCTGGGCTTAGCAACAGATGGATATGGATCATTAGCTTGTTTCTACCGCAAGAATAAACCTGTATATAGAAGAATGTGTAGTGCTACGTTGTACTTTTGTATGCCTGCTCTGCTGATCCACATATGTCGAGATTGATGATACATCAAGGGGAACATTTGCATGAGGTGCAAAGGGGCACATCAAGGCAGACATTGCAAAAGATAAGAGAACTTGTGCAAGAGGCAGTTTCAGAGGTTGCTACAAGTGGTCCAAGGAAGGTACAAATGGATATCACCAAACAACTTGTATTGATGCAGTAGTCATCAGGAGGCATACAAAGAATGAATCAAATATTAGCAACATGGAGTTGTCACTATTAGTGGAACACATGTATCCCCTAATTCAATGTCAAAGGTAATGTTCTTTCCATATTGATTTTGATTGTTTGGTAATTGTTTGGTAATGTTCTTTCCATATTGATTTTAATTGTTTGGTGATTCTTGTGAATGAACGTTTACATAGTTTGTTAAGTTGTCCAATTCTCTTGTAGATTCAGGAGGATGGTGTGTGCTTCTAGGATCAACAGTTCAGTACAAGGAGCAGAGTCAAGTATCCTAGAATTGAAGAGACAATGTGCTTTTGAGTTCTTCCATGGTAGTCGTTTTCTTGGGCAAGCTTTGGATGAGTCAGACCAGTGTTATGTGTTTAAAATGTTAACCACAGGGCCTGCATCGGTGTTTAGATTTGGTGATGTATATGCCAAACAAGAGACGGGGATTTGAGGAAGGCTTGAGTTTGTTTTGATCTCATCAGGTTTGGGCAAGGATGGACAACAATGGCTACACATGTGTATGATCTAATGTAGAGTTTGGTCTTGTTAAGTTCTTGAAAAAATTTGATCTTGTTTTTAGTATTTTTCCAATTATCGTATGATGGCATGTAGCCTACAAGAGCTCATGACAATTGCAACTTGTGAAATGAAAGAGGAGAACACAGTGGCACAAGTGCTTTTCTACAATGTTGTGGTCCAAAAAGGCTTTTCCAAGCCAGATTTTTTTGGCTTCATGGCTGATGAGGATGGAGCCAACTAGAGGGTAGTTAGGATAGTCTATAATAATGGACCATAGAATATATTGGAAGGTCATGAGCATTCGTGTCTTTTTCTTTGGGAACAAAGCTTGAACATCCATATAGTACAATATGTAGTTAGGAATTTTCAGGAAGAGCACAAGCAACTATGTCATCAGTGGCATTGTGCATTGAGTGAGAAAGAGGAACTTTTAAAATACAGACACATTAGATTGTGGTGGATGAAGGGTAAAGTCACTGATGCAAACTTACCAGCCATGGATTGTTGGCTTAGTTAGTGGCATAATAGATATCCCCATTGGAGGAAACATCTTGGGATAAGTTTTATTTTCTTGGTTCTCGAAAAGCATAGCTTGAATTTTGAATCTAAATTGTCAACTTAACTATCTGGTTATAAAATATAGTTGGAGCTTGCAACAATTAACTTAATTTCCTATTGTAGGATGTCGATGATGCTTATGTGCCGCACATGATAACCACCAATCTAGTAGAAATGAAGCATGCAAGTTGTTTAGCAGGAGAGGGTTTTACGGGAACCATATCTTTATATGATGCAATTGTTTTAGATCTCGCTAATGCCCTCTTGCAATCCACAAAGAAGCATGCATTCATGCAAGGTAAATATCACGAAGTAGGCCCTATAATAACAAAGTTGATGGAGAAGGCCAAAGCATCAAAAGCTCCAAGTCCGTCAAGCACTAACAGATTGGTGGGGGAAGCAGTGAGTGGCACACCAATGCACGTGCAACCAAACTTTTTTGGTAATAACATTACTTCTAGTCGGCGTTAAAAACCCATAGTTATAAACCTTAAGGAAGAAAACTCATCACATCATCTAGAGTATGTCACAGAAACCAGCCATGCAAGAAAAAAGGCAGGAGATTAAGCTTTCCACCCACTATTCCTTTAACTATAGGTGGTAAAAAAAATGTATAGGGAGAGACAGCTAAAGCAGAGGTGCAGGAAATTGTGGACAGTGACATACACGATTCAATGTCGGCTATACGTTGAACGTCACTACACAACAAGGTAACTTGCCAAGGATGGTTAGCTGGCCAAGATGGCAAGTGCAAAAAGAGCATCAAGAATTGCGGGCAAGGCATTCCAGCTCCTTCTTTCTATGGTACGAGAGATTCATGGTCTTGGAGGCAAAGGTGTCAGTTCATGTGGTTTTGTAATAACAGCATGGATCATACTTGGAGCGTATGTAACACCATCTGTCAATCACCTACTAGACCCCCGGTTGTTGGCCAGTGGAATGAGATACAAACGTGGCTGCTGTGGATGAGATCTGAGAATTGGAGGCTGGTGGGTTTGTGTTGCAAAAGGGACAATGTCAGGAAGAAAATGATGTAGGCCAACGATCAACAAGGTACAGAAGTGGCATATTAGATATGGTAGCCAAGAGAATAGATTTGGCAATTTCAAGTATCTTTGAGCATTTGGTCATTAAGGTCGGGCAAATGGAAGTGTTTGTAATTGAGAATGAGGAATCACTAGTATGCAACAAAAAAATACCTGGTGACTATGGGAAAGAATCGATCATGCACATGTCCTAATTTTTAAATCAAGGTAGGAGCTGGACGACCATATTGTGCATGCAAGCACCTTTACTTTGTATATTTGCATATCTTTAGGTTAGTGGTAAACCATAATATGTTTATACATCAACCCATTCTAAAAAAGGAGGACCTAATGAGAATGTTCAACAGCAGGAGGAGAACAATGTGAAAAGGACCTAGTACTATTAATGACATTGTATTGTAGTTTTAAAAAGATCCTTCATGCTGCAATAATAAAATGTCCGATGTCTCAATTCTCTAGCAAGGACTATTTACTTTTCATTTTTTTAATGTTTTAGTAGGATAATTAATATGGTTATATGTCAATGGCTTGAATATATTCATTCCATTCATCTACTTTTTCAAACAAAGTGGATAGACATGCATCTACTTTTCTAAATTTAGGGAAAATCCATGCATGTAATTTTCTAAATTTAGGGATTTAAAGCCATGCATCTACTTTTCTAAATTTAGTGGGTAACCATTTTTTACTTTTTGCTTTGTGTATCTATAAATTTGACCCCTGCCTCTTACTCTAATCCTCACTTCCAAATCTTGTTGCCTCTTTCCCCCTCTTGTTGCCTCCCTCTCCCTCTCATTGTATTTCTCTCCCTCACTATCATTCTCCTCCTTACAACCCTCACGACTATCAACTACCTTTGTTCATCTCTAATGGCTTCTTCTAATGGCCCTAGCTATACTCTAAAGGAAACCCTGGAAAGGGTTTACAAAGATTTATGCAACAAAATGGGCGGAGATGCAACAAAACATCTCAGAATCACGGGTAGAGGCCCGCAATGTTTGGACAAAGATGCTAACGGATGAGCCTATTGATTTTGGAGATTTTTTCATGTGGAACATGAAGATTAGAAGCGCCATCGGTACTTGGTGAAGTTTTGGATATATTGTTGAAGAGACAAAGGAGCCCCTACGGGAGGAGTTAAAGAATAGAGTAGCCGAAAAAAGTGTATAAAGTGTACGATCCATAGGTAGTTATAGTATGTTTTCAATTTTAAACAATGTTAGATTGCAGTAGCCATGTAATAACCTTTTTTTTGGAATAAAGTGGTTTCAACTATAGATCACCTTGTCTTTTGTATGAATTGCCTTGGCAAATTTTGGGTTTGATGTTGTTTTGATTAATTATGTCAAATTCTTGGTTTGTTGTATGTTTTGAATAGCAGCAGCATGTTATTATCTCTCTCACTCCCCCCCCCCTCTCTCTCTCTCTCTCTCTCTTTGTCTCAAATAATTAGGCCATGATCTTAATCATAATTGAAAAATTTTTGACCTTAATAAATTTACATTCTTAATCGCTTCTTACGCAAGGCATAGTAGATATCTTCTATGTATAAATCTTGAAATTATTCACCTTGTTAATTGTACTCACATGCAATGATATGCCGTCACATGCAAAGGCTTTAAATGATATGAAATCACATGAAAAGAGCATGGAGTACCATGCAATCACATGCAGATATAATAACATCCATATGCAATAACATCCACATGTAATAACATCTAGATGAAGGGATTATGTATAGGGAGGGTGGGACAAGAAGAGAGGGAGGGAGGGTGGGAGAGTGAAAGGGAGGGAGGGAGAGGAGAGAGAGGGAGGGTGAGAGAAGGAGAGAGAGGGAGGGTGGGAGAGTGAAAGGGAGGGAAGAGAGAAGGAAGGGAAGAGGGTGGGAGAAGGAGAGAGAGGGTAGTGTGGGTTGGGCAGTGGTGGGACAAGGAGAGAGAGAGAGAGAGAGGGAAGAGGGTGGGAGAAGAAGAGGAGGGAGGGTGGGAGAAGGAGAGAGAGGGAGGGTGGGAGAGAGAAAGGGAGGGAGGGAGAGGGGAGAGAGGGAGGGTGATAGAAGAAGAGAGGGAAGAGGGTGGGAGAAGGAGAGGAGGGAGGGGAGGGTGGGAGAGCGAAAGGGAGGGAGAAAGAGGAGAGAGAGGGAGGGTGGGAGAGAGAAAGAAAGGGAGAGAGAGGAGAGAGAGGGAGGGTGGGAGAGAGAAAGAAAGGGAGAGAGAGGAGAGAGAGGGAGGGTGGGAGAAGGAGAGAGAAAGGGAGAGAGGGAGAAGGAGAGAGAGGGGGGGTAGGAGAGAGAAGGAGAGAGAGGGAGGGTAGGAGAGAGAAAGGGAGAGAGGGAGAGGGAGTGTGAGAGAAGGAGAGAAAGGGAGGGTGGGAGAGTGAAAGGGAGGGAAGAGAGAGGGGGAGGGAAGAGGGTGGGAGAAGGAGAGAGAGGGTAGTACGGGCTGGGCGGTGATGGGACAAGGAGAGAGAGAGAGGGAAGAGGGTGGAGAGGAGAGGGTGATGGGACAAGAGGAGAGAGAGGGAGGGTGGGCGATGATGGGACAAGAGGAGAGAGAGGGAGGGTGGGCTGCCGTCTCGCCCAAGCCAGGGAAACCCCAGAAGAACTCCAACGCAACCATCTGCCTCTGTCCTCCAGAGTAACCTCAGAACTCCTTCCCAAAACTGGGGCAACCAAAGAGAAAGAGTTTCGCCTCGACTGCAGCACCCAGGGCAGTCCTCACAATTTCAGATGTAGCAGAAGAGGAAAGAGGGCATATCTATGCTGCAATTGAAGACCAAGGGCCTAACCATCAGTTCTCAGTCATCCATACTCCAGCAGAGTATCAGGGTAAGCCTTTTAAGCTTTTGATTGATTCAGGCAGTTCTCATTCATTCATTTTCCCTGGATGCTTGCGTAAGCTAGTCTTAAAACAGAAGTCAGGGAAACCCATGCAAGTTGAATTGGCTAGTGGGAAGATTCTTTTCACTCACCATGAGACAAATCTTATCCAGTTCAATCTAGATGGTAATGCGACCGACTGTCAGTTCAAAGTCTTACCTCTGGGAGTTTTTGACGGGATCCTTGGAATGGATTGGCTCCACAAAAATCAAGCTGACATACACTGTCACAATGGAACCATTTCCTTCCATGACCTTCACGGGAACAAAGTTCAAGGAACTGGAGTTTCTGGATCCCCAGACCTTTAGTTAGTAAAAGCTTCTAGGTTGTTGAAAGGACTTAGAAAGAAGCAGCAAATTTATGTTGTCAAAATGAACCCAGTAGACTCAAAGCTTAAGGCTAACATTTGATGATCTATTCCCAGTAGAGCTAACTGAAATGCCTCCAATTCGGGAAGTAGATCATGTGATAGAAATGACCCTCGGAGTTCAGCCAATAGCCCAGCGCACGTATAAAATGCGAGTTCCTGAAGCCATCGAACTCAAGGAACAGCTTAGGCAGCTATTAGAACAAGGGTTTGTTAGACCCAATGTTTCACCTTGGGGAGCGCCAATTCTCTTTGAGAAAAAGAAGGATGGGACGTTAAGACTCTGTGTGGATTACAGAGGTCTCAACTAGCTGACAATTAAGAATAAATATCCTATCCCAAGAATTGATGAGCTTCTGGACAGGCTAAGTGGAGCCTAGATCTTCACAAAGATAGATCTCAAATCTGGGTATTACCAGATCAGGATCAATGATCAAGATATATCAAAAATAGCCATCAATACTCGCTATATGGGCATTATGAATTTACTGTCATGCCGTTCGGATTAACTAATGCCCCAGCTACATTCAATCGCCTAATGCAGGACATCCTCAGGATGATTTTGTTCTAGTTTTCTTTGATGACATTCTGATTTACTCAAAGAATGCAGCTGACCATGAGACTCATGTCCGAAAAGTTCTTGAGATTCTAAGGAAGCACCAACTCTTTGCAAAGAAGAGCAAACGCAATTTCTCTACCAACAACCATGTTGAGTACTTGGGCTTTCTGGTATCCAAAGATGGGATTTCTCCAGATTTCGCAAAAGTCCAAGCAGTCATAGATTGGCCTGAACCTAAGCCAGTGAAAGAAATTAGAGGATTCTTGGGATTGACTGGTTGGTATAGAATTTTTATACCAAAGTATGCTCTCATAGCTTCCCCCCTGACTAACCTTCTCAAAAAGAATACACCATTTCAGTGGTCTGCCAGGTGTCAGAGTGCTTTTGATAAGCTGAAGATCGCCTTGGTAACCAGTCCCGTTCTGAAGCTGCTAGATTTATCTCTACCCTTTGAGGTAGTAACAAATGCAAGTGGTTTTGCCCTAGGAGGTGCACTCATGCAGGAAGGTCATGCAGTGGCCTATGAATCCCGAAAGCTCAGAACGCATGAGAGGAATTATGCTATCCACGACCTGGAATTACTTTCAGTAGTCTATGCCTTAAAGTTATGGAGACATTACCTACTGGGAAAAAGATTCACTTTGATGATTGACAGATCATCAGAGCTAAAAGTGGATCTTCACTCAGAAGGACCTCAACATGCGCCAAAGAAAGTGGATGCAGACCTTACAGGAGTTTGATTTTGAAATCAAGTACTGCCTAGGCAAAGAGAATGTGGTAGTAGATGCCCTCAGCAGAAAAGCCTCCTTGCTTGCAATTTCAGTAGTGTCAAATCCTTTGATAATTGAAGCAAGAGAGAAGATCATACATGATAGATTCTTTGGCCCTATTGCTACCCTACTTATGCAGGAAAGCAAAACTCCACATGAGTTGAACAGAGTTAAAGGGTATAGCCTGGATGATGGAATTATGTATTATAATGGCAGGCTATGCATTCCCAATGATGAGGGAACTAAGGGTCAAATTTTGAATGAAGCCCATGAGAGCCTTATAGAAGCAGGACATCCAGGTTTCATCAAAACCTACATGTCTGTGAAGAAAAGC
This sequence comes from Cibotium barometz, assembly GCF_041138505.1. Classification (NCBI taxonomy): domain Eukaryota; kingdom Viridiplantae; phylum Streptophyta; class Polypodiopsida; order Cyatheales; family Cibotiaceae; genus Cibotium; species Cibotium barometz. Next base: position 24,609,906 of record NC_141078.1, on the reverse strand, counting down.
TTCTTTTGGCCTGGTCTAAAAAAGGATGTACTTAATCATGTACGTCAATGTCTGACATGCCAGAAAGTCAAAGCTGAAAGAGTAAAAATGTCTGGGAAGTTACATCCATTGGACATCCCCCAGATGAAGTGGGAATGTATCAGTATGGATTTTATTACTGGATTACCTTCAGTGCAATCAAGTTACAACTCCATTTTTGTGGTAGTTGACAGACTAACCAAAGTTGCCCATCTGATTCCAGTAAAAGAAAACTACACTGTAGTGGATGTGGCCAGAGTGTTCCTCAAAGAAATCTTCAGATTGCATAGCCTACCCAGGAGAATAGTAAGTGATCGAGATCCCAAGTTTACTTCAAGGTTCTGGACTGCATTTTTCGAAGCAGTGGGAACTTTCTTGGATCTTAGCACAGCTTTTCACCCTGAGACCGATGGTCAAACTGAAAGGGTAAACCAAGTAATCGAAGATAAACTTCGGTCATGCTGTGTGGCAGGGAACCTAAGAAGTGGCTAAGCTATCTGCACCTAGTCAAGTTCGCCTACAATGCTTCTTATTCACAGAAGTATTGGGATGAGCCCTTTTAAAGCTCTGTATGGACAAGATTGCTTAACTCCATTAACTTGGTCCGATCCATTGATTAGGGTCAAGATGTCCAGACAGATGCTTGATGATATGGAGCAGCAGATGCAATCAATTTGTAAAGATATTAAAGCTACCCAGGATCGACAGAAGCAGTATGCAAATAAGAAGAGGACAGACATAAAGTTTGAAGAAGCAGATATGGTCTTCAATTAGAGTACGTCCCAAAAGAAGTTCTCTATCTCTTGGGAAGTACAAGAAGTTATCCCCCAGATATTGTGGGCCATATCTGATTACAAAGAAAGTAGGTGACTTAGCCTACAAGCTTCTTCTGCCTCCTCATCTCAAAGTTCATAATGTATTTCATGTAAGCCTTCTAAAGAAATATGTGCCAAGTCCAAATCATGTGCTTGATGATGAAATCCTAACCTCTTCAACCCAAGGGCAGATGGAACTCCAACCTGAAGAAATTCTTGATGTTCAAGAAAAGATTCTCAGGAACAGAATACTCAGGTAAAATGGAAGTTCTATCCCTTTGAAGATGCCACCACCTGCTGGGAGAATGAAGCCGATATGTTGTTGTGGGATCACCCCCAGTTTGTGAGATGAGGGCATCTCGCATTTTTCAAGTGGGAGAGAATGTAAGATTCCTCCCCAGCCTCTCAAGATGTCCAGCATCTTCCCCTATAATCAAATCCCTCTTCAGAAATATAAAAGATCTTGTTTCTACCAGTTTTGACCTAGAGAGAGAAAACCTTCTAGAGAGTGGTAATTCATTTTTAAATATTTTTGGATAGAAAAATATCTCATCTTATTAAAATAATTTCCCCTGAAACAGAAAGTCAAAAAGATTTTCAGAAGGTGCATTAGAAATCAAGTATAATCTGTTCAAGAGGCCTTATTCTAGGGGTCAAGATTTTTTGAAATTTTAAATTAAGGTTCCTATGGACCAATAAGATTCATCCAAATGTAGGGAGGAGATAAATGGAAGAATAAAAGAAAAATCTCCCAAAAATGAGTAAATACTCACATAAGATGAAGAGTTGACTAAGGACAAGGTTAATAGTTAAAAAAGAGAGATATTTAGAAGAAATGATGCATTTTTGACACCTCAGTATGGGGGAATTCCCCTCATGAAGGAGGCGCCTATTTCACATGTGTGGGAGAGTTTTAAACTCCCAAATAATGAGATATTTTTATCTCTCCTCTCTCCTGTTTCAACTAGATCCAAAAAGTGGACTATACTGACCCAAAAATGGTCAAAAATTGACCAAAATGATTTGAAAAATTCTAGAATCAATTGGCTTGGTTAGAAGCTCACTTTTCCTATAAATAGAAGCCTTTCCCTTTGTTGAAGCTTAATAGTGTTTTTTGCACTGTTACCCTACTTCTCCCAAGAGCCAAAAACTGTGAATTTACTTATAATTCATTAGTTTTTGCACTGTTACCCTACTTCTCCCAAGAGCCAAAAACTGTGAATTTACTCATAATTCATTAGTTTTTTACCTTCCCTCTTCTAAAGATTGGTGGCCACTCTTGTTTAGGCTAAAGAACCAGTGGTTAAGTGATTATGCAGATGTATTCCCCGAAGAGTTGACTGAGATGCCTCCGTCTCAATAGATCATGAGATCGAGTTAACCCCTAGAGCTCAGCTAGTAGCCCAGCGTGCATACAAAATGCCAGTCCCTGAAGCCATAGAACTTAAGGAGTAGTTAAGACAACTGTTAGAGCAAGGATTCGTCAGACCCCCAGTGTCTCACGTTGGGGTGCGCCCATTCTCTTTCAAAAGAAGAAAGATGGAACGTTAAGACTCTGTATTGACTACAGAGGATTGAATCAATTAATAATTAAAAATAAGTATTCTATCCCTAGGATTGATGAACTTCTGGATCGGTTAAGTGGGACCCAAATGTTCACAAAGATAGATGTCAAATCTGGGCACTACCAGATCAGAATCAAGGAATAGGACATCCCGAAGACAGCATTCAATACTCGCTATGGGCATTATGAGTTCACAATCATGCCGTTTGGATCGACTAATGCCCCAGCGATGTTTAATCGTCTTATGCAGGATATTCTTAGAGAATACTTGGATGATTTTGTTCTTGTCTTCTTTGATGATATCTTGTTATACTCAAAGAATGCTGCAGATCATGAAGATCGTGTGCTCAAGGTCCTAGAAATCCTAAGGAAACACCAACTCTTTGCAAAAAAGAGCAAGAGTTCTTTTTTTGTTGACCAAGTGGAATACTTGGGATTCATAGTGTCAAAAGATGGGATTTCTCTTGACCCCACAAAGATCACAGCTATTGTAAATTGGCTGGAACCCAAGACGGTAAAGGAAGTCAGAGTATTCCTAGGATTAACTGGATGGTATAGGATCTTTATACCTAGGTATGCTCAGATAGCATCCCCTTTAACTAACCTTCTCAAGAAGAGTACCCTTTTTCAATGGAGTGCAATGTGTCAGAGTGCCTTTGATAAACTGAAGACAGCCTTAGTAACCAACCCTGCCCTTAAATTGCCAAATTTTACCAAACCTTTTGAGGTAGTTACTGATGCCTTAGGTGGTGCTCTTATGTAGGAAGGTCATGCAATGGCCTATGAATCCAAAAAACTTAGAACACATGAGAGAAATTATGCCGTCCATGACTTGGAGTTACTCTCAGTAGTTTATGCTCTGAAGTTGTGGAGACCATTAGGAACTCAATGGAGTCTTCTTGGGCCCTTTAATTTGGACGTTTAGTGAAATGCTTAAAATGCTAATCCATCTTTGACCAAGACTAGAGGCCTAGTCCTAAAAGCATATATTTGATTTTTCACAAAAAATAAGAAAAATAAAAAAAGGAGATATTCTTAATTCTGGCCACCTAGGTGACTTTAATGCTTACTTTTGGGCTGTCAGTCAGTTATCATAGCCTCTCTACCTTTTCGAACTCCAAACATTCTAAAAATTTGTCACTTTCTTCCCCCCTTTTTTGTGTGTGCACCAGATCTCTTTCTCTCTCTACATCCTCTCTCTAAAATGTCCTGCACTCCTTCTCCATGGAAAAAAGTATCTTTCTCTACTCCAAAAGCCATAGCTAGCAGATCTGTACTCCTAAATGAGCCTTCTCTCTCCCAAACCCACAGTAGTAGCCATGGCTTGCAAGGAAGAAGCTTACCATGAGCATTCTCTCTACAATACTTGGTCCTCTCTCCATAGCTAGCAGATCTGTACTCCTAAATGAGCCTTCTCTCTCCAAACCCACAGTAGTAGCCATGGCTTGTAAGGAAGAAGCTTACCAGGAGCATTCTCTCTACAATACTTGGTCCTCTCTCCAAACCCACAGTAGTAGCCACAGAAGAACCTTTTCATGATGTATTCTCTCTCTATATTGCTTAGCAGCCATAGCTTGCACTAAAGAAGCTTCCCATAATGCATTGTCTCCTTTGCATTTCCTTCTCACCATTGCCAACCCTCTCTATGTTTCTTTGGCTCCCTTTGCGGGGCTTCTTTCTCTATCCACAATGCAGCTCTAGAGAAGCAACCCTCATCTCCATTCTTCCCATTATTTTTTGATTCCATATCCTGCTCCTTCCACTCCTATTCAACCCAAGCTTACAAGCCTACTTTCTTGTAGATGGCACTACAAGACATCACCAATAAGCCTTCTAAGATCGGCCTTCTTCAGGTTGATTTGGAGACAAAATACGCAACCCTATGCAGTAGGCATGTTGCACCCAATATTTCATACGATCAGCTTCGAATGCAAGGAGAAAAGGCCATTGATCTTTGGATTGATGGAAATCTTTATCCACCAGATCCAATATCTGGTGCCCCTCCACCATTCAAAAGCATTACAAGTTTTTTGAAGTTTGTTGGTGATGGTTTCAATGGGCTTCTTGGCTATTGTAGGAGATTACACATGTTGTGGCTAGATGAGGGGAAAGAGGCAAACACAATTTGCCTTCGTCGACCAGCTTCAAGCGGCGTCGACTAAGCAGATCAATAGTTTGATGCAGAGGATTAAAGAGCTCTCAGAGGAGCTTGAGGTGTAGAAGAATAATTTAGCGGATCGTGTGCGCACAATAAATCAATTTACCGCCAATAATTATGTTCATCTTCAACACCACTCGTAATCTTCGGCGTCGTGTTCACCATTTCACTCACCTTCCCATTGGATATCATGCAAGGCAAAGAAAACGTAAAGCTGTTGGGTTGCTTTCTAAGACAGCAGGCGCATGCAAGAGGCGTATTCAAACAACCAGGTAAAAATTTTTGTAGGAATACTGAGGTATCAAAAATGCATCATTTCTTCTAAATATCTCTCTTTTTAAACTATTAATCTTGTCCTTAGTCAACTCTTCATCTTATGTGAGTATTTACTCATTTTTGGGGGATTTTCCTTTTATTAGTCTATTTATCTCCTCCCTACATTTGGATGAATCTTATTGGTCCATAGAAACCTTAATTTAAAATTTCAAAAAAATCTTGACCCCTAGGATAAGGCCTCTTGAACAGATTTTACTTGATTTCTAATGCACCTTCTGAAAATATTTTTGACTTTCTGTTTCAAGGAAAATTATTTTAATAAGATGAGATATTTTTCTATCCAAAAATATTTAAAAACTGAATTACCACTCTCTAGAAGATTTTCTCTCTCTAGGCCAAAACTAGTAGAAACAAGATCTTTTATATTTCTGAAGAGGGATTTGATTACAGGGGAAGATGCTGGACATCTTGAGAGGCTGGGGAGGAATCTTACATTCTCTCCCACTTGAAAAATGTGAGATGCCCTCATCTCGCAAACTGGGGGTAATCCCGCAAATCAACTTCATTCTCCCAGGTGGCATCTTCAAAAGGATAGAACTTCCATTTTACCAATAATTCTCTGAGAATTTTGTTCCTGAGAATCTTTTCTCGAACATCAAGAATTTCTTCAGGTTGGAGTTCCATTTGCCCTTGGGTTGAAGAGGTTAGGATTTCATCATCAAGCACATGATTTGGACTTCGCACATATTTCTTTAGAAGGCTTACATGAAATACATTATGAACTTTGAGATGAGGAGGCAGAAGAAGCTCGTAGGCTAAGTCACCTACTTTCTTTGTAATCAGATATGGCCCACAATATCTGGGGGATACTTTGAGAGGCTGGGGAGGAATCTTACAAGATTGATCATGGTGACAGACATAGATTAAGCAACATAATTAAGGTGGGTTATACCACACTAAAAACTCCATGAGAGAGAGAGAGAGCGAGAGAGAGATTGCACACTCAACACAAGTTCTATTGCAATATTTCAAATGAACCATATAATGATATAGGCTCTCTAGCTTTATCCCACTTTACATGTCATCGTCCATGTGGCAACTCCTTTTTCACTCTTTTGGTCAACACTCACACACCATTCAATATTACATGTGGCATTCCTATCTTGCCACAATATCTTGCACCTCTAGGGTGCTTTCCCACATACACACAACACCGCGATTACATCTCTCAACACCCCTCTTAGTCGAGGTGTTCCACAACTCACCCATCACCCATATCAATGTAGCATTGCACAACCGCAATCGCTACCTCTCAACACTCCCCCTCAATGATACATTGGAGTGTCCATCAACCAATCATGTGTGCGCGTGTCTACCATCTTAGACACCAAGTCCATTTTGAGTCGACTCGCGCTCACAAAGCGAAACCACTGAGTCTGATTTGAACATGGAAGTTCGGGTGGGAACGAACCCATGCACATGCACCTCACACGTGCATCGCTCATGCACACATCATGATAACCATTTAGAGCTTCTTGGTGAGCTCGAGCAAGGCAACCCTCATACCAATGGGTGAGAACAAAAAATACATATCTCGTTTTGAGCACGCAAGCTCGGGTACGGTTACCCTCATAATCATGGGTGAAACAAATACAATGCCTTTTGGCCAAATATGGGAACGGACCCATGTGTGTGTGAACAACTCTAAAAATTATTTTCACAATTTGTCAACAATGCTTTAAAATCATGTGAATGGGGGCATAACCAAAGGACAATGATTTGGTGGTGTGAATGTACCCTTAAATCATTTAAGGGTTTAAAGAACCAAAAAAAAAAAGAAATTTAATTTCTTTACTTTGGCAGCCATGTGTCAAATTGCAAAGGGTAGCTTGTGCCTGCAACGCGCGTTGCACTTGGGTCGGATTCCGGGTTCTGACATCGTCTTCTCCAAACAAAAGCTGCACTTCCATAGCTATTTCTTGTCACAGCTCTTCCCTATCTTGATTCACAGCATCTTGCGATAGCTGCCTTCCTTCACATCCCCGCTTCACTCTCATGCGTTCTCTCGCAAAAGCTTCTCATAGCCACCCAATACATCTCCATTTTCTTTCCTATCTTGACGTACGCTGACGACTGCACCTCTCCTTTTACTTAGCATGCTCTCTGATTATACCACTATCTTCACGCTCAATGCCTGTGCGTAGAGTTTCCATAGTTGCTTGCTGTCGCCTCTTTAATCTAGCTTTCTTTTGCATTGACTATTTGTGCTAATGCCAATTGTTCATGCTGCAGACTTTACTCCATCTCTGCTGATTTTGCTAGCTCTTCACAACCTGCTCATTTTGTCTCTCTAGTTCTCTGTTACGAGACGACCACCATAGCTTCCAAGCTTGACCTCTCTTCATTCTACTGCGGCCATGACTACTCTCATGGACCACTTCTTCATGAGCTCCTTGGTTGCTTTCTTGTGCTGCTAGTCATCGCTAACATCTTCTGCAAATAGCTGCGCATGCTTATCTTCGCTACCTCACCAAGCTCTCACTATTTCCAAAGCCATCCAATTGTATGAGAAATATTGGCTTCCCTTGCTCGTTGATTTTGAGGGTGGATTTACACCCACTGTCCATGTCACCTCTTCATCGATTCCTTAGAGGAGATGCTCACTCTTCTCTTTGTGTAGTTTTCCCAACTACCTCCTACCTTGAGGTTTACACAGCCAACAATGTGGCTATAGTGAGCTTCCCATTGTGCTCACAATTCTCATGCTCTCCTCTTGCATTTCAAAACTACTACACGGTTCCCACAAGAAACCAAGGTGCATAAATCATTGTGAAATTTCCCATAGCTTTCACAACTTTGCTCATATCCTTGAGCAACATCCACAAGTGCATCCTCTTCTTGATGCACACACATGTGAACTCCATTGAGTCTCCCATCTCACTTGCCATCATCTTGACAAGTATGCACCTCCACAAGAGCATTCTCCCATGCTCAATAACCAAAACATTGAGGCAAAACTTCACAAATTACCTCCACAAACTTCTTGGCAGCTTTGTTGTTGACACCGAAGACTCCATAGCCTCCATACTTGCTAAAATCTTCATTTTCAGCTTCCATGGCAGGCTTTCCATGTTGTAAAACTCCCATTTGCAACTCCCTTGGGCAGCTTCTATGCAACCTCCTTGTTGCAAATCTTCTCTCAAATCCTCACAAATGCAAATCCAAATGATACTATGAGTGTGCATACTTGCTGAAATCTTCATTTTCAGCTTCCATGATGATGAGCAGGCTTTCCATGTTGCAAAACTCCCATTTGCAACTCCCTTCGGCAGCTTCTATGCAACCTCCTTGTTGCAAATCTCCTCTCAAATCCTCACAAATGCAAATCCAAATGATACTATGAATGTGCATAATTTTTTTTTCCATAATAATAAAAAATAATGCTTAATCATATGAACACATAACCAAGAAAAACTATACATAAATATCCACCATGACCAAGAGCCCACCCAAGCTCTGATACTATGTTAACAATCCAAAAATGGGATTGATCATGGTGATAGACATAGATTAAGCAACATAATTAAGGTGGGTTATACCACACTAAAAAATCCATGAGAGAGAGAGAGAGAGAGAGAGATTGCACACTCAACACAAGTTCTATTGCAATATTTCAAATGAACCATACAATGATATAGGCTCTCTAGCCTTATCCCACTTTACATGTCATCATCCATGTGGCAACTCCTTTTCCACTCTTTTGGTCAACACTCACTGCGCCATTCAATTTACATGTGGCATTCCTATCTTGCCACAATATCTTGCACCTCTAGGGTGCTTTCCCACATACACACAACACCACGATTACATCTCTCAACACCCCCTCTTAGTCGAGGTGTTCCACAACTCACCCACATCACCCATCACCCATATCAATGTAGCATTGCACGACCGCAATCGCTACCTCTCAACATCCGCTGGGTTAAGGAAATATAAATCCTCAAAATGTCCTACGAGTCTGGCTCGGCTCGTTCAAGTTGTAGATAGCAGAAGAGATGAGATACTCGAAGGCAAAAGCAGTCATATCTTGCGACTGGGTGAGGTCAGGAGGAACACCAAATAAGTGTGGAACTTCCATCTATAAAACCAAATTCTTTGATTAAAATTCTTCATTAATGAAGCTTAAGGAATGAAAATACAATATGTAAATTCTCTTTCTGAGTTTTTATTACAAATTTCTGATAAGAATTCATTTTTCCTTATCAGCTTTCAACAAAGCTCTGATACTAGCTGTGAGACCCCCACCCCCTCCGCGGTGCCCCCTCCGAGGGCGCTGGTGAGACGGAAGCAGCGTCAGCCTCTCGCGCAGGGCAGGGATCCATGCTCGGGGCCTCGTCTATGGATATCTGGACAAGAGACTAGTTTGGCGGTTCCTCCGAAATCTAACCTGGAAAAACTTCCCTCGCCCAGAAGGCGCAGGTAATTCTGCCAAGAAAAATCATCTAACGAGAGAATTAATCTAACGAGTTAAAGTCTTAACTATTCAAACTGATTCGACCAAACTTGAAGTCACATGCTCAGATCAAAGAAGAGACTTGCACTTGGTCCATAGAATCACCGCTTTTTTCCTCCTTTAACGAGGCACAGCCATTGATTTCCTCCCACAAAATAAGGTTCCTAGAACTTAATCTAACTAACGTAACTAATCGTAACTTATTTGTATCGCAGGGATCCCTTGATCCAGCCTATGGCCCATGGGTTAGCCAATCGCCCATTCACTGTATTGGTGGGATTCCTTTATAAAGATTTGGTTACATTTTGCCCGGGTACCGAGGAAAAGGGTTTCCAGGCCCCCTAGCCGGCGTTTCATGCAAAAATTAAGGTAGGCATACCACGTACACACCCGATATGAAATTGTCATTATAACAGAATCAACTGTCTTTAAAATAATCCTTCAATGAAAATCATAGTATTACTGATAATAATCCTCTAAAATTTTGAGTCCATTGTATTACAAAATATGTCATCTGGACTCTCCGTTGTTGAAGACCAATTGGCCAACCAATGAGATCCAATATCAAAATTTGATTCACAAAAGTCATTCTTTTTAGTCCATCCGAATCTTCCTCGACGTATGCATGGGTGTCCTAGCAACCGCGAGCCCATGCATCACCTAGTTAGAACCCTCTAGGATCCTACTTAGGTGTCCTAGCACTTCACTCAAGGACCGCTTCGTCGGTCCTCGCCCATCGTACCGGAACCATACCATTTTAACCGTACCGAGGCTGGTCAAGACCTTGGGAGGCTTTGCCGCAAGCGACGTCCCTCAACGACTCTCCGCCGACCGCCGCAAGCTGTTGTAAAACGAGCCTCTTCTTAGTTTAAACACATACCAAATGTTTCCTCCAGCATTCTGGTGTAAAACAGTCCTTTAAAAGAAAATAGAGATTCTATGCAAGTAAAATTCCCGATTTGAGATTGGTTCCACAAAACCCTTTTTTCTTAATCCATATTTTCATAATGAGAATCATTAATCTCTCATTAGAGTAATCTACCCATCATTTGACTGAATGTCCAACTAGATTCTTGGTGATTTCGGTCAAGGAAAAACTAGGTTAATTCAAATATGCCAAGAATTCCACTTGTACCATTTAAATGATTGAATTCGAAATATCATGGGAATTCCTCTTTTATCATTTAAATTTTCTCATGCATAAAAATAAATCTATCTAAAATTTCTCTTTAAATTTAAATAATAATATTTATTATTTTAATATATCAAATTCTCTCTTTTTTCATTTAATTACATGGATCTTCATTATCATGGGAATTTCTCTTTTTACATAAAAATAAAATACTAAAATTTTATCTTTTCTTTAATTAATTATTTATGCATAAATACTAAGAATTAGTTTTCCATGAATGTGATGAAAATCATTCTTTTAGCATAGGATAACTAATCCTAGAATATGGTAGGAATTCCTCTTTTCGCATTATGCATAAAAATGAGTTATGTATTAATTTCTAAAAAATTTATCATAGCTCGCTGCTATTACTGATAATTTTTATATTTCTAGAAAGAATAAGACTTTGTAATACAATTATGATAGAATAACTATCCTTAGACTTAAATCCAATTTACCGAATTAAATCATAGGTTTACCATAAATTTATTAGCATAAAAAGCCATTTTCTTAACCTCTAGCTTAACTAGCATAGAGTTTGATTTTTGAATTGAGAATTTATCAATGAGAAGCATCCATTTGAATAAAGAATTAGTCATAGGAATGACTATTCTTTTGGGAGAGAGATATATACATAAAAAGCATCCTAATTAAGCATAAAGACTAACCTTTTTGTGATTAATCATTAGAATTCTTATAGAAAGCTTGATTTGCATTGAAAACAATTAATTTGAAACTTCTCAAGCTTGAGAGGGGTTGAGAAGTGAAATCTTTTGAGAATATTAATGAAAACCATGAAATTACTTCTTACCTCTAGATTTTGCTTGCTTCTTAATCTTAGAAGGAAGCCCCCAACCAATCAATTGGTTTAGTGTGTTGAGAGGAAAGCTCCAAGAATTGTTGAAGAGAGAGAGAAGCTCCAATCTTTCCAAAAGTAGAGGATTTTTAAGGGATAATAGAAAATATGAGTATTTTAATGTAATACTAGCATGGTATAGATTACAGATGAGAATATAAAATAATGATGGTCTATTTATAGGTGAGGGAGGCCACTAACTGAGTCCAACTAAGTTCTAGAATTTTTCAGCTTCAGTTTGGCTGAATTTGGACAAGATTTGGACCAGTTTAACTCCCATTTTGATCCAGTTTGATCCAAGAGAGAGGAGAGATAAAAATATCTTAATATTTTTGAATTAAAAAACCCTCCCACACATGTGAAGGAGGCACCTACCTCAAAGGTCCCCCTCTCCTTACCAATGTGTCAAAAACTCATCATTCCTTTAAAATATCTCATTTTTTTAATAATATCTCTTAATTTTTAACTAATAAACCTTGTACTTAGTCAAGTCTTCATCTTATGTGAGCATTTACTCATTTTTGGGTATTTTCTTTTATTCATTGGATTTATCTCATCCCAACACTTGGATTAATCCTATTGGCCCATTGGAACCTTAATTGGACCATAATCCAAAAATTTCTGAAAATCTTGACCCTTAGGCTAAGGTCTTTTAAATCATTTTTAATTGATTCCTAATACACCTTAGAGAATTTATTTGAAATTCTGCATAAAAGGATTTTTATAAAAGTGTTATTCCTACTAAAGTTATCTTTATGCTTAATTAGATGCGTAAAGAATCTTTAGAATTCTCTTACATTCTATAAATAGATGTGATGAGATGTGATAGGAATCAGATAGATATTCAAGAATGCTCTACAAGCTGGTGAAGACAGAATTCAATTTCATCAAGTCTACATTGAGATCCAAGCTCTTCATCAAATCTGCAGGTGACTTTGGTAAAACAGAGATTAAGCTTTCAATATTTGGTCAAATCTTGTGTTTCTTGGCTTAATCCTCTACTAGACTCATTGCTATTGATGCCTTTGAAAGCATTTGAGCTCATTTGAAGTGTAAGGCACCAGATCTGGACTCCCCGCATGCTCTGTTTTCTGCACACAAAATAGAGCATTAATTTGCTAATCAGTGATTAATCAATGCTAATCACTATATTTTGGTACAATTGAGGGTTCAAATTAACCATTAGGTATCTGATACAGATCCCTATAGCTTCAGATTAAAAATCGGAGTTGGTTTGATACTCCAACCATCCCGTACAAATTGGTTACCCTTGATTTAGTGTAATTTCTGGTGATTTTATGCTGATAAATTTGTTGTAATATTAAACACCAGATTGAGTTGTAAAAGGGTAGACACTGCCCTTAAATCTTGAAATTGGATCAAGAGGTAAGACCCCCTTCACATCACCATGAGTTCAGCACAGGAAATAGCCAAATTTAATGGGGAACAGTTTTATACATGGCAGACAAAAACCATGTATTTGCTGATGAGGAAAAATCTGTGGGGATTAGTTGAAGGGAGAGATGAATGCCCAGAGAGAGGGAAAAATGAGTGGAAGAGCAGGAATGAAAAAGCATTGGAACTTATTGCACTCAGTTTAAATGATGAAATCATTCATCACATCACAGGGATACAATGGGCAAAAGATGCATGGGATGAAAATAAATTATTTGGTACACAAGCAAAAAATTCAAAGATAAACCTGTTAATGCAATTCTACAAATTGGACATGAAGGAAAGTGAACCTTTAATCACACACTTGAACAAATATAAAAGCATTAAGCAACAGCTGGCAGCTATTGGCAAAAAGGTAGAAGATGATGAAGCATTAGCTGTACTTCTGAAGAGTGTGGACAAAGGAGATTATGAAAACATTGTAGCAACACTAAAGAATGTACCTGAATTGAAGATACACGAGATAGAAGCAGCTCTACTAGAGCAAGAGAGCAGAGGCAAAGAGAAGAAAGGGCTCGACTCAACAGCAGGAGAGGAAAAAGCATTCTCCACCCGAGGAGGATTCTCTCGAGGACGAGGACGAGGAAGAGGCAGAGTAGGAGGGAGGACCTTCACTTGCCACAAATGTGGAAAGCCAGGACACATGGTGAGAGACTGCTATAGCAAACGCAGTGAAGAAGGAACGACATCGGCAAACTTCATGGAGGCTCCAAAGGAAGTGGAATCGGATCATCTTTTCTGAGAGAGAGAGAGAGAGAGAGAGAGAGAGAGAGAGAGAGAGAGAGAGAGAGAGAGAGAGAGAGAGAGAGAGACCCCACAACCCAATGTAACCTGCCCCAACAAAGTAAAACCACCTCTGAGCCACCGATGATGTAGGCCAAGTGGTAGATGTATGTGTGAGCACTTTAGTCAAGGTTGCGGGCACTTATAGTAGCCTTTGACACATAGAGAGAGAGAGTGTGTGTCAAGGACTATGGAGTTTAGGGACTTGAGGCATTGGTCGCGGGCTATCAAGTAAGAGGGAAACTTGGTATAGGGTCCAAGTGTGCTAGGATTATTCACTTGAGGGGAGGTGTTGAAATATACAAGTGAATAGGGTGTGTGCGGGAACAAGCCCTTGGTTAGAGGCTGTAAAAGAGAAGATGTAATTGTGAAAGAACCTATGAAAAGGTGAGAAGAATCTACTGGGAGAGAATAAAGGGTAGCATGAGAGAATTTAGGAGTGTGGATTTATTCTGGAAGATATTCAGGGAAAAGAGAAGAGGTGGAGAGAATCAGGCAAGAGGTGGAGATATTCTAGGAGTGAATCATGGAGAAATCAATGGGATTTGATGCTTGATGTAAACTCTATAAATTGAGGCATAGCCCTAATGAGAATTTGCTAGTTTTTGAGTATCCATGCCTACATTAATCTATTTGCTAATTACCCACTAACTACATCTTAATTATTTACTAATCACTTTGTTAATGATGTTGATTCTAGTGTTTGATCCACCATAGCTCATCATTATGCTCAAATTTCAACATAACCCATGGGACTGGATTGGGTTAGGTTGGACTGATGGATCCCTAAATCGAGACTCAATTTCTGTATAGTACGACAGATGAAGTAAATCCCGGACAAAAATTGTCCTATGGAAAAGAATCAATGGTTGTGCCTCTCGATGGGGAAAAAAGCGTTGGTCTCTATGATCCAAGTGCAATCTGTCCCTTGATCTGACTATGGAACTTACGAGTTTGGTCAGATCAGTTCAGTTAGTTAAGGCTTTTGACTACGTTAAAGAAAAGTTATGCTGGTGGAATCGCCCGTGCTTTCCGAGCAAGGGAAGTTTTTTCGGGTTTGATTTTGGAAGAACCGATGGTTTAGTCTCTTCCATATTCATGGGTGAGGCCCCGAGTGTGGGACCCTACCCCGTGCAAGAAGTGCTACTTTCGCTGCTAGCACCCCAGAATTCGTTGCGCAGTGGGGTCAGGGATCTTACAGCTGGTATCAGAGCCAATTGGGTAATGAGGATCAACCGAGAAGCCAAATATGTCAAAAATTTATCAAGAAGCAGAAAAAGGTTATAATTATGTGATAAAATTCATACAAATTGATATTCAAACTGAAATTCGTAAATTGGTAATTGGGTCTTCAGATGGAAATACCGCAATTGTATGGAACCCCTGACTTGCTTGAGGCCTAGACACGATAGTATTTACCTTATAGTTCCAAGGACTGTGACTACCCGTGTATACCGAGGGTATAACTGCAACTCTTTACTGGCAGTATATACGAGTAAATCTAAGACTTGAAATTATAAGCATTAATACTATCCAAATGATGAATTCGAATGTGGTTGATATGATTTTAAATTTTGATTGAGAAATAATGAGTTGAATTGGATTCTAATTGAAAAATAAAGATTTTTAAATTTTGGCTAAATTGTAATAACTAAGCAAAACCACAATGAGGATGAATGGGATGAGTCCCTGTAATGATATTCATAACTAGAATGATGTTAATAACTTCAACAAATCACTATGAGATTAGTGGATTGTGCTGGCAGATTACTACTGTTAACTTTTGATCAGTGGATCAAGTTAAGGGATGATAAATTAAAAATCTGAAAATTTGAAATCCCCATGGAGGAATGTTCAGATGAAAAAAATTCAGTCTGATGGACCATTATTGTGTTAAAGATATGAATGTGAATGAATTATTATCTGATAATGCATTCTATATGAGTATCTTTACCCCATGATTATGTGGAGAGCCGACCTATTTAAAGAACCCCAGAATCAGTTGAATCAAAAATCGGATTGAATCATAAATAAAGAAACTTAACAAGAATTTTCCTATTGATAGGAACATGGATCGAGGTCGTCGTGGTAGAAATGTTAACCCCCAACTCGATGAAGAAGAGCTCGACCTAGATGTTCGGTCGTAAAACTCTTCATAGTTTGCAACTTGGTCCCTTCAAGGGTGAAGGGAAACAGTTAGGTGAAGTTGTAGAAAAGTGGATTGAGGCCATGGAGGAATACTTTGATGTAAGTGGCTACAATGAGAGAAGCAAGATGGCTCTTGCCAGGTTAAAGATTGTGGAAACGGCCAAGGTTGCGTGGAGGAATCACTGCGAGACAAACCATCTCGACCGAAATACCCAAACCTGGACTGATCTCAAAATTTACCTAAGGACAAGGTTCTGTCCTCCTGGCTTTTTAGAAACAAAGATGAATGAGTTCTTAGAGTTAACCCAGGGGAGTAGAACTATTGAAGCTTATCACCAAGCATTCGCCCCCTCCTCCTCAGATACTCGCCTCCGCTGGATGAAGAACAGCTGATGGCCAGGTTCATTCGGGGACTGAACGAACCTTTGAATATCCTAGTGAAGAATGCTAAGCTAGTTTCCATGGCTGAAGCAATTCGGATGGCGAAGGATTTCGCCAAAGCCTTTGATATCAAAGTCCCGCCAAAGCCACCACCATCACCTTTCAAAAGGTTTTTATTCCCAGAAGGTGATTCCAACCTTCCTCTGCCTAAGAGATATCAGGGTCAAACCCAAGATATGGGAAGTTCCAGAATGGAAGAAATGTCCTTTTCCCGAAACTCAATCCCTTGGATTTCAACTTCAGAAGTTCCACCCTTGAACAAGAGAGTGAAATGCTATAACTGTCTTGGACATCACAATATGGATTGCCCAACTCCTTTTGGATCAAGGTTTTCAAAATAGAAAAATCAGGGATCAAGATTCCAGACTCCAGCCCCTTCCTTCCAGAGTAATCAGGGTTCTATCTGCCAAAATCGCGGAAATCCCAGAGGTAGACCCTCTAGCCAACCTGCAGTTTCAATCCAAAGTAATGCAAGACCTCCACCTCAGAATAGGGGAAGCCAAAGAGAGTTATTCCCAAATCGGTCGTACACTTCCAAGGCAGTAACGCTAGAAGTGATTGAAGAAGAAGAAGAAGATGAAAGAGATCATACTCCACCTGCGAGATGAGGACATCTCGCGTTTTTTAAGTGGGGTAGAATGTAAGATTCCTCCCCCAGAAAATCCACCCAAAAATGAGTAAATACTCACATAAGATGAAGAGTTGACTAAGGACAAGGTTAATAGTTAAAAAAGAAAGATATTTAGAAGAAAGAAAGATATTTAGAAGAAATGATGCATTTTTGACCCCTCAGTATTGGGGAATTCCCCTCATGAAGGAGGCACCTATTTCACATGCTTGAATGAGTTTTAAACTCCCAAATAATACTCACATAAGATGAAGAGTTGACTAAGGACAAGGTTAATAGTTAAAAAAGAAAGATATTTAGAAGAAATGATGCATTTTTGACCCCTCAGTATTGGGGAATTCCCCTCATGAAGGAGGCACCTATTTCACATGCTTGAATGAGTTTTAAACTCCCAAATAATGAGATATTTTTATCTCTCCTCTCTCCTATTTCAACTAGATCCAAAAAGTGAGCAAAACTGACCTAAAAATGGCCAAAAATTGACCAAACTGATCTAGAAAATTCTAGAATCAGTTTGCTTGGTTAAGAGCTCACTTTTTCCTACAAATAGAAGCCTCCCCCTTTGTTGAAGCTTAATAGTGTTTTTTGCACTGTTACCCTGCTTCTCCCAAGAGCCAAAAACTGTGAATTCACTCATAATTCATTAGTTTTTGACCTTCCCTCTTCTAAAGACTGGTGGCCACTCTTGTTTCAAAACAAGAGTAGATCCCTCAAACCATCAAGCCAAAGGAAAGCTCTCAAATTCCTTTGTAAGTTAGAAATTCTCTCTTTTTCTATTCATTTTATGGTTTTTTTATGATTTTTGTCTTCTCTAAAATGAATATGATGTTATGCCTCATTGAAAAAAGGCATTCCCCTCTCTTCTTTAGCAAATCCAACCATTATTTATCCTAGATGATTGATTAATGGATAAAATCAAGTTTTTCATAATGTTTCTCTTAAATAAGTAGAAAATATTTACATTAGAATGATTTAAATACTCTTGGTGAACTTCTGATTAATTTTAGAGAGTTATAAATTGAAAAATGGTCAGCCATACAACAAAGGAGGTTATGGCAAAATTTTCTAAAAATTTATGAAATAAATTTTATCTTTTATTAATCAAAAAGAGTAATCCCCATCGTTAGAGTATTCTAAAAGTTGTCATTTTCATTCATGCATAGAAAGATGCATATTGATTATTTTTATAAAAGAATGATTTTCAATAGAATTAAATTCTATGTATAGAAAGATACATATTGATAAATTTTTATTATGAAAGTGTTACTTTCTTCATTATGGATTTTTATGCATAAATAGATGCATAAAAGTATATATTTTTTATTTTAAAAGAGTTACTTTCATCATATTGATTTCTATGCATAAATATATGCATAAAAGATATTTCTTTACATTAAAAGTGTGATTTTCATCATAAATGATTTTTATGCATAAATGGATGCATAAAAGAAATTCTTTTATATTAAAAGAATGATTTTCATCACAAATGATTTGTATGCATAAAAGATCAATTTTTTTATATTAAAAGTGTGGATTTTCATCATAAATGGATTTTATGCATAAATTAGATGCATAAAAGAAATTGTTATAAAAGTGTGACTTTCATCATAATTGAATTTATGCATAAATAGATGCATAAAAGAAAGTTTTTATTTTAAAAGAGTTATTTTTCATTGGATTTAGTTTTTATGCATGGGAAGATGCATAAGAGAAATTCTTTTATTCTAAAAGTGTAATTCCTACTAAATTGGATTTATGCATAGAAAGATGCATAAAGAAATTATTTTTATATCAAAAGAGTTATTCTATCTCTGGCAGACACACCAACAGAGATAGCACCCGAACAAGCAACATCAGTACCAGTACAAGCTGAGGAAACACAAGGTATTGAGACGGCAACGGCTCAAGTACATGAAACAACAACCCACAATGATGTAAACAAAAAGACAAAGAAGTGCAGAGTCATCAAGCCCAAGCAAAAGAAGGCGGTTGGAAGATGAGGAAAGAATACCCCAGCTGGCCTCCCTATACAAAAAGACAACTATCAACAATTCATGCAAGAGACAATGGAAGGTTTGGATGAGCTATTGAACCAACCACAAGTTGGACTCAAAGAAGGTGCAAGCACAAGTGCACTATGGGAGCAGGAGCAAAGGTCTGGCGTTACCACCTCCTCACAACACACATGCTCCATGATCATAACACTGCCCTTTGGAAGCAGGTTAACGACTCAAACACACAAGTGCAAACCTTAAAGGACCACTTGGCAGTAGCTGAAGCCACACATAAAGATGTCATAATGAAAAGCTTGAAGGCCACGAAGGAGCAAGAGAACAGACATAAAGCACTGGAAAGCAATAATATGGTCCTCAACCAAACCATTGTACAAAGAATCAAATAAAATGTAGTCCTCAAGGCAAAGTTAGAACAAGCTAAAGAGCAAGTTCAAAAGGAGGTCACCCACACCAATGAGCTCACAACACTTCATGCCCACCAAGTACAAGAGCTCCAGCACAATGCCAGGACCAAAGAAGAGGAGCTGCAATGCTAAATCCAACAGGTATCCTCAAATCTAAAAGCAGCGGAGGAGAGGGCAAGTCACTTACAGCAAGAGAGAGAACAATCGAACAAGGGCCATGTAGAAAAAATAAGAACACTTAACGACACTATAAATGCAAGGCAAGTCGAAATGCAAAGGAAAAAATTGGCCCACCAAGAAGCAATGGCACAACTTACATAGCAACTACAGGACAGTCAGAGGCTGGTGGCCGAAAGGCTCCAACGAATCATCGAAACTCAAGAAAGAGACGCAACAGCCAGGCGTTCCCAAGAGGACGCAACCCGGAGATTCGAGGAGTTGGATGCTGCAAGGATGGTTCGGGAAACTGCAATATCAAACCTCCTCCAGCAACAATGACTCTCGCTTACAAGAGTTAGAATGCCGGTTGGCAATCTAAGACAAAAGTCAACGGCTGGAGCCTACACATGACCTATGCCTACTTCTTGAGCGTGCCTCTCGGAGTTGGGTCAGTTTTGCCAGTAACTCCTCGGGCCCCTCCTCAAACTCTCACTCTGTTTTTGTCTACACTAACCCTCTCTTTACTTCAGTACAATATAAATCTATCTGAAGGCATAGGCCTAGGTGAACTAACCCTAATTAAGCAAAATACTAAATGAGATGCTGACCCTACAATAATAATGGGAATTTTATGGGGGGACATAGTCTTAACTAATCCACAAGACATCTTCTTTTACCCATTACATCCTATAGTGTTAAACCTTCGTAGTTGGTGTCGGGTACTCCAAAATTCTGAAATTCTAAAAAATAGTGTCAAAAAATTAGACATGTTTGTCCCAGATGACATTCTCTAGACACCAGCCAACTATGAGGTGGTAGCACATAGCTATCAGTGGATTATAAGTCATGGGTTGCTCGAAGTATATAATACTCACCAACATCTTAACTTATGTGAGTCTACTTTGTATCATCCTTTTAGAATTCTAAAGCTATACTCTAATATCTACAAACACTTAGAAGCTATGTTAACAAATGTACATTACAATTTTGATGCTACCCACATTGAATATCCTACTATAAATCCCGAGGAAATCCCTGACTTACAAGAATTTATAAAATCTCACAATCCTAGCCACCCATCCCCTAGCACAGGTCAGGGTCAAGAAGAATCCTGTTTCGGACATCATAGCATAGCGGAGGCTACACTCCAACCCACACACTTTGTCAATCCGTGAATGCAACCCGGTTAGCGCATAGAGGCTATCCCGAATGGGAGAAGATTAGTTAACCACACACTAATGACTTCTAGTCCTACTCAATCCTTCTTCAACAATCAAGCAATCAATCTAACATAATCAACGCATCAAGATTTGGCTACACTTAAGCACAAAAATGCAACTTATGCAAAGAATCTAACATGCAAAGAGCTATCACACAAGTCTCAACTACACGTCATTTCATGCACAAGCTTCATCACATGAACTTTACAATTCACAAATCAGATTTTAGCATCAAAACATCATTAAGAAATCTAGATTAGCAAGTGTGTAGACCATAACCTCATATCATTGAAAATGTAGAGAATAGAGAGTACAAGATTGAAGCAAGAATGGAGATGGAGAGCCTTGGGAGAGCACATGAGAAGGAGCTATGGAGCAAGCTCTCTCTATGAGCCTCTCAACCAAATGACCAAAGAGTCCCCTTAGCTCTCAAATGGGCCACTTTTTATACAAAAACTCTAGAACTCCCAAAAGTTCCCATGTGGGATTATTGTCAAGCCCACTCCCACATTCATCTACAACTTGGAACTCTTTACAAGAGCCTTAAGTGTCTTTTTTGTTGCATCCTTGCATTGATCTTCATTCGTCATGCAACACTCCCCCCTTCCTATTTTGCGCACGTCCTCGAGCGCGGTAGTAGCAAGAGCTGCAAAAAACAATAGATACAAGTAAAGTCTTTATTGAAAAAAAGAAAAGAAAAGAAGAAAAGAAAAAAATAGCAATGACAATTTCACATGTGAGCATACAAGTGAAAGGCTAATTAAAGTTTTAAAAAGTACTAAAATAGGTGAGTAAAGACTAGTCAAAGTGAGACTAAGTGGTAGATAGTGCTATGCAAAGGCAAGTGTGCTTGTACACCGCCGGTTATGACCGCATTCTCAATGTCCTACAAGTATTTAAGTTATTCCTAAGTGGCAAACCTACTCCTAAATATGAGCAAAGGTGATTGGAACTCTTCTTTTTTTTTTTTGGATGTGTGTGTAGAAGGTGATAAAGATTAAGGTTCCATCCCAATGAGACCCAAGCAATGTCCAATAGACCTCCGCCAAGAGAATCTAAAAGCCGCTAAGTATCTCAAGGGCGACAGACCCTTTTTCTTTCTTTTATGACATAAGGAGTACCCCATGAAGATGAGGGCATCGGTCTCGAAGGCCCATAGTGTACCCCAGAGTCCTACCAACATCTATCAAGGCAATAGATTCCTCAAAGGTCTTTTTCTGAAGCTTTTAGACGTCAGTGTTCACCCCATGGAAACCAAGGCATCGGCCCCAAGGTGCTAAGACAACCCCAGGTCCTACCAAGCATTCCTCATGGCTGTAGACACGTCATGTCTCGATTCACTTGTATATATATATATATATATATATATATATATATATATATATTTTGGGTTATATTTTCGTAAAATTTTCTTATTAATCCTAGCACCTAGCTCATACCTAAGAGGTAGCTACCACTAGGGATAACTAATATACCTTGAAAGCATAAGAACTTGGCATACTCCATTGGTATATATCCTACACTGTCTTTAAATAGAAATATCTTCTACTAAGTTCACTAAGAATCTAGAATTCACTCACCATATTTTAACAACTAATCAAAAACTTAAACCAGCCAACATTGGGTGAACATGCAAACCATATATCCAAAAGATAAAAGCACAATAAGAACAAAAGATTAAGATTTGAATACACCTGTTGTAGTGCCCGTTGATGTTGTTCGTTTGCATTGATGCATTGCTGATTTTGTGTAGATTGCTCCTCCTCGGTCTTTGTAGGCGTAGCATGTCCTCCTCGATCTTTGTAGGCGTAGCATGTCTCCCCCCTTCCTAATTTTGTGTGCACGATAGGTAGACTATTGGGACGTGTTTGATGCTCTTGTTTAGCTGAGATCTCTGCAAAATGGTTATTAACAAACAAGAAAAGAAAAGAAAAGAAAAAAAATTTGCTATTGGTGCCAATCACCGAATATAGCCGAGAGGAAAAAACCCAGTGGGAGAAAAGTGCCCTGGCTTGTCGATCTTATTGTGGAGTCGATGTGCTTACCCTTGCGCTGGTGGGGGATCCGTGTCCACGTCTGCTGGAAAGATGGTATCAATTTCCTCCGGATGCAGTGACAACCCCTCACAAAAATCGGCCTCTGGAGAAGGTGGTAGAGGAAGGAGTGCTCTAAAATATGGCATTGGTTCTATGGGAAGGTTAAGCAGACAATTTCGATTTTGGAACTGCGCAATATAGGTACTCATATTGATCCAATATTGACATGTTGAGGCTTGGGGAAGGAGGGCTTGCAAGATCGGTGGTTGCAAGTCATTTAAACTTGCATCCCTCCATTGTTGTGCTTGAACCTCCTCAGGTAATCTACGTTGATTTGGTCCTCTCTCTGGTGTTCTCACATAGAAGATTATGGCGTTGGGGTGTAATTCCCACAATTTGCTTGATTAAGCCCGTGCCATATCGTCTAAAGTAAGAGCGGCATATCCAACAAATATGTGAAGCTTCTCCTAATACGAGTCGTGCACACTCTTGACAATGTGGAAATGGGTGATACTGTTGATAGAATAACGTGACAAAGTGATGCCCACAGCAATTTTCACCTTAGGGAGCATAGAAGTACCTAGAATGTGTTTGAAACGGAGGAGCACTAAAACCCCCGCGATGATCAGGTCGAGTACTATCAGGGTCAATGCATGGTGGACATGTATCACGCCAAATATCCATCAGGAGTTATCTGGACGTAGAACAATGAAATTTAGAACACTCATATCCATCATTACAATTCCAATCAAAAACAAGATTATCTCAAAAAGAACACATCTTCTAAAGGCATAAGGAACTACATTATTCAAACATTGATCTACCAAAGAGCTTTGATTGTAGTGTTAATGCCTTATCTTTGGTTTTGGGTATGTTCTTCTTAAGATGTGAAAATTTTAGCAATTGTCTTGGAATTTAAGCAAGATAAGAGGCTTTAGGCATTGAAATACTAGAATCTATGCTCAAATGAGACTCATTTGGACTTGTCTCAGGTACACAAGTTGATGGTGGAATTGGGTAATAAGGAGAAATTGGGACAACCGGTGTTTCAATACATGTTTTAGGAAGATCAACACAAGTAGATTTGTAGGTGCTATCACAGCCACCTATCCTATCTTCAAGAGTTTGTGTTGATTTCTTTTGCACCCACTGATATGGAAAATCAAGGGTGGCTTTTGGAATCTTTTTGAAACACTCTTTTACCCCTAGCAAAGCATGGCATTTTGGAAGCCAAATTGTTGTTGCACCCTCATAATAGCCTTGTGCTTTAAGAACATGTTTTGGGACCCAACGAGTAACAATCTGAGGTTTAGGCTTGGAAAAGATGTGCTTTTTAGGAGGCTTAGCAACTTTGCTAGATGGTACAAGTACGCATCTTTGGGTAGCCAAATTGAAAATTCCTTCTTACCTGGCCCTCTTTGAGCAGCGACTAGAGTAGTTGGAACATGCCAGCCATGGCCCTCACTTGAGTACATCAATTATCCACATCATTTATGTTGGAGCTTCAAGAGCAGATTTTGAAAGTGCTTTGTGTAAGGTAGAAACACCACCCTTTTTACATGATAAAGCTCGTGGAGTAGCAGAGACTTCCTCAACATGTAATGCTGTTGTGGAAGCATTCCTATAGTATAAATCATCTAGAAGGTCACGTGGTTGTACCATTCGTATAGGAATAATGTCATATCCATCTGAGTCACAGAATTGAATTGGCTTAGGTAAAGCACATGTCGATAATGTTGCAAGGACATGACTCCATTCTAGTGGATCAATTAAATGCTCAGGGAAGGGTTGTGGAACGTATGCTTCATCTGATACACTTCGATTACCCTTAAGTCTCTCAATGTTGAAATCCTTACATGAGGCTCCACACATCCACAGATCTTCTCGCCCATCTGACAATGCAACTTTTGAGCCCTCGGATGAAGCAGAATCAAACTCCTCTATTGGAGACCTTGTTACATCACGATATGAGTGATTCCTTAGGTTGACCCTTGTGATGACAGAATCATGTCGGAGGTACAAATAATTGTATCCCCAATCTTGAATCATTTTAAATTGTCGCATGAATGGTCTACCCAATATCACTTCATAATTTGGATGTTTTCCAAAATCCACTACTGCAAAGGTGTGCTCATATTCAATTCCACATGTGGTGACCAATATGTTCTCCAACAGCCCAAGGGGATGTTCTAAGCTTCCATCTGCTAGCTACAAGCGCATCCTGGTACTCCTAATAGCTGGTTTGCCCCATTTTTCCCAAATGGACCTTGTCACAATGCCCACTCCTGCACCACTATCAAGTATTGCAGTTGAAGCTACTTTTCGCACTTCTAATGGGAGGGTAGCATTTCCCTGATCGTCCTCACAAAATTTTCCTACTTTGTTGATAGGAACTGGCATAACATGCTTTGTCTCAGGGTGTATAGTACACTCATGGTGACCCTTTTGTAGCAATACCTGCTCTGACAAACATGTGGCAATATCATTCCACAACTCAGGTCGAATTTTTATTAAGTCAAAGGTAAGGTACAAGCCACTGGTGCTGACAAAATAGCTTGCACGATACTCATATCCTTCTCCTTTGTCAACCTTTTATGCATGGAGGGTATCCTCAAGGTTTGAGAACAGTTCTCATATTCTCCCAGATATGATGGTAAGGTTTTCATTGTATGCTTACTTCTAGGAGAAACAATTGTTTGAACTTTCCTCCTGGATGTTTGGGCGTCTAAAGTTGTTTTCCGTGCCCCTGGTAAAATCCACCTCAGAGAATGGAGGCGAACTAATAGAGGACATGTTCTCATTAACTTTCTCATGAACTGCGGCCCACATCTCATTTGCCATGTCCTCATTAGCATCAATAACTTCATCATTGCATGGGAAGACAAGGCTAGGTGGTGGAGGCAGAATTCCTTCTTTCAATGGAGTGTCAATTGGTGCAGACCTCTCGCTATGAGCTTGTGAAATGAGCTTACTTTTCATTTCCCGACTTGATGACACTTCTGGTATGGTTTCTAATGTTGGCTTAAGAGAGGTTGGGCCCCGAGGAATAGGTGGTGGTGGTCCCTCAAGTATTGTCTGAGCTTCCCTAATGAGTTGCTAATGTACAGCTAGATTGATCTTCTCCTCACGAGGGTTTGGGTATTCTTGAAGCTTCTTGTGGGTAGCGTAGATAAAGCTGCAATGCGACTTCTATGAGCATCAATGATGGCATCTAGAGTCTCATTCACTTTATCCACAAAAATAGAACCCCCAGAACTATCCTCAGTCGTACTAGTCTCATCTTGTTTAGCACTAGGCCCAGGTTGAGGTTGATGCTCCTCATGCACTTCTTGGGATGTAAAAGTTTTATCCCTCATGTTTTGTTTAGAGGCTTCTTGAGAACTAGTGGATGCACTTTTAGTTTGCTTGTTTCGGTTCTTCTTCCTCCTAGTGGTTTTTTTTCTATTGGACTGTAGGGTCTTATCCACTAGATTTGTCTTTGCATCCCTAGTCCGAGGTGTCTCATCAGTCTGTATTTCGGCATTTCGTGTCTGTGATCTAGTCATGACTCTAAGTGGCACGACATCCTCATTCTCAGATGAAGGTGGTGATGGAACTGCCCCTACAAGGTTGAGTGAGACCTTTGGTTGAGAGGTGCCTTCCTCATGTGGTTTCAGCAAACAATCCTTTGGGAAGTGTTCTACACAACACCCTAGACAATATCTTTCAATTGGTGGAAACTGTTGTACTATTGTATTGGATCGAGATGCTTGCCTTGAGCGATGTGGACAATCACGAGCCCAATGGGGTTCTCCGCACTCATAACAGGGGCCCATTGGTTTGGCTTCTACTTTCCTTTGCTGCCATTGACCTGAGGGGCCTGGAGTCCTAGGTTGGTAGCCGCCTAGCAACATCAAAGAGTTTTGTTCCCCTGGTTGAGCCTCCAGTACTTGGCTTGGGTATGCGGGACTTTCAAAGAGATTTTCTTTGGATGAATATGATGCATAATCCTCTTCCACATAGCCTGGGTTTACCAAGTCTCTACACATATTTGAATTGTCGTAGTCAACAACCCTCACAGGAGCAGTCCCTGGAGCAGGAGGTTGAGCACCAAGAACAGGTCGTGCTTGCTCTTGTGCCATCGGTGGCTTACGTTCAAAATTAGTATACTGTTGATACATTTGTGGAGCCACTCCACCCCTTGGCTGCTCACGCTCATGTCTCATTCTTGCAATGCGAGTACATTCCTGTGTGGTGTGGGTAAAGTTCCAAGCACAGGCTTGGCACCACTTCTTTGTGGATTGGTTTGTGACTAGAGGAGAAAAGGTATTACATTCCTCTGTTTTATGGTTACCGCCACATGCTCCACAAAGATGAGGACTTGTAGGAAGTACACTCCTCATTCTCTGCTGCTGTTGTTGTGGCTGCATGGGTGGACGATAGGTCTGTCCCAATCTCCTTAGTACTAGGTTAGCTATCTGGTCTGGATTTACTAGAGCGCTAGACCCTAAACTTTGGTCATCACCCCACTGATCTCTAGTTTTCACCTCTGGGCCAGAACCATCTTGGAATTTGAAGTTATCGGTGAAATCCATAGCATCATGGCAACACTCATTGAAATTTGTATGCTTCTTCGCATAGAGATGTGTATGCAGTGTTGAATTTTTGAGTCCTTTTAAGAAGAGAGAAATTAATCGACTTTGGGCGGGCTTCTCATCTTCTGGGCAACGATTAATGTACTGCTTCATTCTATTTACACAGTCTCTAACACTCTCATTCTTGCCTTGCTTGAAAGAGTAGATGTGTGCTACCGTGTCATGTTGAATTCCCATCAAGGAAAAAGCAGCAATGAATCTCTCTTCCAAAACTCGTAAAGAAGATTTGTCTGAAGCCTCTAGTGCCTGAAACCAAGCAAGGGCTTTTCCTTCAAGAGTGAGTCCAAATCCTTCAATTTGAGTATGCTTGTCAGCCACTTGCTCGGCTCGAACTGCTTGCCTAAATGCTGCTACATGGTCATATGGATCTCCCGACCCTTCATACTTCTTTACCAATTTCTGAAGAGTTGATGGCCTTACTTGTCTTGAATACTCATTATAGGGCCTACGGCCTCTCACTCTCAGTGGGAATTGTTCCTCTCTTTGGTAAGATGGTCCACATGCATCCAAAATTGGTGTAGGTCTCCTATTACCAGCCTCACCAAACCCCTCCAAAGATCTTGTCACCCGCATTTCAGGAGGTGCATTTATGGGAGGCCGAGTTGGCTCCCCTCTCCTCCGATTGTCATAGTGAGAAAGATGTTGTTGTGGTGTGACCGGTGGTCGCACATTTGGTGTAGGACTATATCTTGGTGCTAGAGTTGGGCTACTAGCAGTGGTCCACTTAGATGTTGAAGGTCCCTCTCTAGTGAACTCTCGTAGGGGAGGAGTAATAGTTTCTCCAAGAAAGGCTGTCTCTCTTGGTTTGGCTGTATTTGTTGAGAACACTTCCATGAATAATGGATGTCCTTTCCACGTGAGCTCCCGAATCTCCTTCCAATCTAAGGTTCGGTATTCATTGGCCCATTTATCAATTATTCGGTTCATGTGTCCTGCAAGCTTCTCAACTACCACCACCAGTGCTAGAGGAAGATCTAGCTCCGGCAATTTAGTTGTGGCATAATATCCCTCTAACGAGTCCTTATAGACCTCTTGAAGTGGGTCATCCTGTAAGACCTTTGTCACTGGAATTTGTCGTACAAACTCCCATTGGTTCTCAGCCCCCTGATCCATTTTACTCTTGCCTTTTCTATCCCTTTCCAAATTTAGATCTACAAGAAGTAAATCATCAATGGATGGCTTTGAGGACTGGGCATTGGAGGGTCCAGGCATGTCCGGCTCAATGAGCCAGTCATCTCTAGACTCCCTTGCGTTGGAAAGCTTCGATAAGTCAAAGAACTCGATTTTAGAGAGCTCCCCTAATTTGTCTATATTTTTTGGATGGTAGGTGACTTCGTAGCGAACACCATCTCCACCCATGTACATGTTACCCTGGTCATTGACTAGAGGTGCTCTATCAAGTTCTGAGAAAATGTCTGCGATCTTAACAAGATACCGTTGTTGTGGATCCCTAAAGATCTCAGCTCCTTGAGCATTCGTGTAGACATATTGGAGTCTCACATTAAGTGTTAACCCCATGGTGTCGGCTTCAAATGGATTAAAAGATCTTGCGGGTGTCCTATTTGGGGCTACGGAATGACTATTTGACGGCCCTAGATTGTCCATGGACAATGAGCTAGTTGTTCTGGAGGAAAGGGTATCAGATTGGGATTCAGAAAGGGTTTCAGCAATATCTGCCAAATTTCCTACTGATTGGGTCCCACTTTCCTGCTCCGTAGGTACTCTAGAAGGTGCCCTGGGACCTATGGCAGAATCTGTAAGACGTCCCGACCGCAAGTGTATAAGGTCAAATTTTTTTGGTTTTGTATGTGTTTATATATATATATATATATATATATATATATGTATATATATATATATATATTTACCCTACCTAATCACTAAATGCAACTAAAATGAGTAAATGATTTTATGTTTTCACTTTTCTTTTTTTTAATGATTTTATGTTTTTACTTTTTTTTAATGATTTTATGTTTTTACTTTTTTTTTCTTTTCCTAATTACAAAAATATGAATTACGCTAAACAAATACTAATTATGCACAAAATTACAAAAATTTTAAAACAATGCAAATCATCCTAATTATGTAAAAAATTACAAAAAATAAAAAATTACAAAATATGCAAGAATATGGACTCCTAAAAAACACATAATTTATGGAAGTTTTTTTTTTAAATTTCTATTTCTTTTCTTTTGTTTTCTTCCTTTTTCTTTCTTTGGTTGTTTTTTTTGGGTTTTTTTAATACTAATAAATTTCGTACTAATTACACAAAATTATGAATCACGCTTTTAAAAAAAATTACTAATTATGCACACAATTTACAGAAATTCTAAAAAAAATGCAAGCTACTTTAATTATGCAAAATTTTACAAAAAATTAAGAAATGAAAGATGGACTCAAAATACGAAAATAAAAATTGTTTCTTTTTTTTAATATTTTTTTTAAAAAATTTCTTTCTTTTTTTTTCTCTTTTTTCGCTTTTCTCTCTTTTTTTATTTTTTTTTAAATTTTTACTTTTATTGTTTTATGGTTTTTTCTTTTTATTTTTATTTATTTTGTTTTTTGTTTTTTTTAAATGCAAAAAAAACTAAAAATTATCTAGTATGCAAAAATTGCAGATTTTTTTAAGGGAAAAAAAAACTAAAGACTAACACAAATAAAAAAACAAAAAATAAAGAAAATAAAAAATAAAAAAATAGAACACTTACCTTTTTGGGCCGGCCCTTATCGTCTTCCGGATTCCTCTCGTCGTTCGCTCCTCCTTCACGTGCCTCCTTATTTGCTGCATTCAACTCTGTCGGTCACGTCAGATGCGGTCGACCACCTCCTCTTTCTCCCGTCGGCTCGGCCTCCTTCGCTGCAGCTACCAGCCTTCGTCACAATGCATGCCTTTCCTTGCTGTTTGCCTCGCTTCCTGGCCCTTCACTTCATTTGAAGCTGAAGCTCGGCCAGCACTGCCTTCGCACCTGCACAGTCAGTTAGTCGCCTGGGCCTTTTGTGCAGCCTTCGCCTCCTTCGCAGCTCTTTCTCTGCTGCGTTCAACTCCGTCGGCCACGTCAGATGTAGCCGACCTCTCCTTCGCTTCTTTTTTGCTGCTGTGCCACCGCACTCAATGCTTTAAGCTGAGGCACCTGGCCACCTTCCACACCGGGCCTCTGCAGCCCTCTCTTCTTACTCTCAAATGCTAGCTTCGCAACCACCTTGACGACTATCAACTCGCCGGTGCTGTTGACGGTGACACAACCCTTCTCGCAGCCTATGTTGGCCACCTCTGCAGCGGCGGCCACCTCACCCCGCAGCTGCCTCTTGGCTAGCCCTCGCCTCCTTCGCAGCTCTTTTATTTATTTTTTTTCACCACCTTGCACCACCGCCTACTATACAGCCACTTCTGTCAGGTTGCTTCAGTGTACGCCTACCACAGCGCTCCTTAGCTTTCAGCCGGCCGCCCAACACCTTCGCCTTCACTTTCAGCCGGCCGCCCAACACCTCAAGGTATAAGCCGGCCACTCAACAGCTACACCGCTTCTGCGAATAAATATATATATATATATATTTTTATTTCTTTGCTGTGCCTCCCACAGCTCGCCTTTTGGTCGCAATGTGTTAGTTGATTAGTGAAAAAAAAGTATGCCAAAAAATACAAAAACAGAACTCTTAATCCTAATTAATGGCGGGATTACTCAACCGCAATGGGATTTTATTTTTTTTTGCTTCTAATCAAAAAACAGAAAACACACAAGGCGCCCTTGAGATCACACACTCAATGCCCTTGCAAACTCTACTCTAATCTACCCTAATCCATGATTTTGCAATCAATGGAGCACTTAGTATGAAGTAATGGTTAACACCCTTCACTAACTTAGGTGTGCGTTCCCCGGCAGCGGCGCCATTGTTTGGGACATCATAGCATAGCGGAGGCTACACTCCAACCCACACACTTTGTCAATCCGTGAATGCAACCCGGTTAGCGCATAGAGGCTATCCCGAATGGGAGAAGATTAGTTAACCACACACTAATGACTTCTAGTCCTACTCAATCCTTCTTCAACAATCAAGCAATCAATCTAACATAATCAACGCATCAAGATTTGGCTACACTTAAGCACAAAAATGCAACTTATGCAAAGAATCTAACATGCAAAGAGCTATCACACAAGTCTCAACTACACGTCATTTCATGCACAAGCTTCATCACATGAACTTTACAATTCACAAATCAGATTTTAGCATCAAAACATCATTAAGAAATCTAGATTAGCAAGTGTGTAGACCATAACCTCATATCATTGAAAATGTAGAGAATAGAGAGTACAAGATTGAAGCAAGAATGGAGATGGAGAGCCTTGGGAGAGCACATGAGAAGGAGCTATGGAGCAAGCTCTCTCTATGAGCCTCTCAACCAAATGACCAAAGAGTCCCCTTAGCTCTCAAATGGGCCACTTTTTATACAAAAACTCTAGAACTCCCAAAAGTTCCCATGTGGGATTATTGTCAAGCCCACTCCCACATTCATCTACAACTTGGAACTCTTTACAAGAGCCCTAAGTGTCTTTTTTGTTGCATCCTTGCATTGATCTTCATTCGTCATGCAACAAATTCTCATCCTCATCTTCAAAGTCCACTTAGCCCATCTATTCTAATGTCGCTATAGTAAGCTACTTAACCCCTATCCTAATACACCACCTACTAACTAACACATCTCAAGTTGATTGCATATTCTCTACCTTCATTCCTCAGCAGAGCAGATAGATTTTCCCACTAACCCTCTTGCCCCCGAGGAGATACTGGCACCTCACCCGTCTCCCCAACGGCACCCTCAAGAGGTACGCTATCCTATTCCCCATGATAATATTGAAGCCTTCACTAACGACACAATTTTGGAATCATTGTCTGGTGCAGAGTACGAGGGCTTCATTTGCGTGTTGGAAATCCTCTCTTAAAACCAAAGTTGATGTTCAAGGTCCTCATGCAAGTCACTCCATTTGAGCCAACTAGATGGATTATGCTAGAAGCCTACTCCGAGGTCACACCAACAAAGCAGCACAATGTGCCATACCCTCTACGAGCACCTCACCCTGATTTAGAGGAATTACTTCCCTTGGCTGGAGAGGGCACATTATGGGAAAATGTGGCAAAGCACACAAAGTTAGCCAATCCCCAATTAGCTGACCTGTTGGAAATCAGGATCGTCACCTTCATGATTAGCTACTACTTTCGCCAGGTGGAGGAAGGCTCACCCCATACACACAAGAGGCGGCTATGCCACCATTGTCACAGATGAGGTGCAACCCAAATTGGAAGATTTTGAAATACAACCAGACTGGCAGAAAGAGTACTTAACAATTCGAGAGTACAACCGGGTCTATATGTGTGCGCCACCAACACAACGGGTTGACCCATTATACATGCCAATTAAGAGAAGATGGACGTCGCGGGAGTTTTAGGAAGCCAAACGGCATGACCAGTGTCTACTGCAACTTTCCAATCTTCATGCCAACGACATTTCTAGACATACGTGAGCAAAGGAAACAAATGCTTACACGGATACAAGCATGGCGAAGAATTTCGGACCCAGCAATCGTGGCAAGCGTTAGATTTTTGAATTGCTAGTGGTGCTGATTGGTCAACCTATGGAGCCCTATGATGGCTATGAGGCTGAGCAGCTGAAGTTCAACATGAATAAAGGGCAATCTGATAGGGGCATGATGCTCTACTACCATCGTCTAAGATGTCTTCCGGGTTACATGCATGTCACGTTCGAAGACATGGTGGACACAGGATTTTGGCACTCCCACTCAGCATTCAGATGCACACTCATAAAGCTTCAATCACGAAGAAATTTCTACCAGCATGAGTTCAGTGACCAAGCCTTTAGACCTCGGTAATAGGTTCCGACATAACCTACATAAGGAAGGGGAGGATGTTAATCCCATTTTGGATTAACAAACATGATCCTTCAATTGAGGACATCAATAAGTGTCATGAAACGGCACTATAAAAGTTGTACATTATGAGATATTGGCCACCCAAGGCCTAGTTAAGTAAGTTTTGGGCACCCAAGTGTGAATAAGGGCCAAATGTATATAAGGCATTTGCTCATAATGAAAAGACACAATCTCCTTTTGTGCTATAGAGAGCTCTTCTTTGTGTCTTGAGAGAGATTGAGAGAGAGAGCATTCTAGCATTGTTCCTTTTCTATGCTTATATGATTCATGCTTGTGTGGGAGAGTGAGAGAGAGTGATTGCCTTATGCGACGGTGCAAGCGACTCTACGGTGACAGCGTGGAGGTGGAGCTTGGAGGTTTAGAGCTTAACAAGTAAGCTTGAAGGCCTCAAGGGACTCAAGTTCGAAGCATTGGTAAGTGCCCTACGACAGTTGTGATCTATTGCTCATCCTTTATGTGAACGCATTGAGTTCCCTCTTGGAGGTGTGGTAGCCCATTACATACCCTTATTGCCATTTAGGGTTTTCTTTTACCCTTTTACACTTCCTTACCTTAACCTTTTTCACATTTTCTACCCATCCATACCTTGACCTTTTTTACATTTCCTACCCATCCATACCTTATCCAAATCTTATTCCCTACCCATCCCATACCTTTTCTAGCCATTATCCTTTAGTCCACACTCCCTTATCTAACAATTATCCTTTAGGCCACACTCTTACTCTTCACTAATTGTCTAGCCCTTTACCTCTTCACATCTACTTGGGCCTTAGGAGCATTTTACACACACAGCATGCACTCTTGGGATTTGTTGGGGTTTAAACTACACATATGAGCAACCCTTGGGGTGTTGTGAGGGGTGTTCATGAACTTTGTATTTTGTAGAGATTATTCACATGCGACCATTCTTTGGTGCTTGTTCACATGCCTTACGTCTTGTATGGGAGCTTGTTCACATTAGGTGTGAGATTACAGACACATTGTTGAGGTGTTCACATGCTCTTGTGTTTTTCATTAGTGGGTACACTTATTATGATTTGTGAGCCTTGTTCACACACCTTGGGTTTTCTTGGAGAGTGTTCACATGCCTCGTGTTTTTTTTGTGAGGTGTGTTCACACACTTTTAGTGTGTTTTGTGAGATTCACATGTGTATTCACACACCTTGTGTTTTATGGTGGTTTGGGTGATTTTGGCTTGGGTTTGGCATGCCTTGAAACATTGCACCCTTGCATGCAGACATGGAGGCATCTTGGAGTCACCTTATGGCATCCATGGTGTCCATATACAAGTACATGGAGGCATCTTGTAGTTGCTTTAGGATGTCGATGACACTGCCATATGCATTCACCATGATCATGACCTATAAGGAGTTTTGAGATGGTTGGATGATGCGTGGTAATGATTTTGATGTCAGTGATACACATGGCTACATGGCACATGATGATCAGGATGGTATTTCATGGGATGCATCTCACAATTCATAGGGTGAGGATTTAATCCTTTAAGGACACATGTTGGGCATGCTTACACATATACTACTCTCATTGTGGAGTTTGCACAGGTCTCGACAGCTTTTATAACTCGTCTACAACATCTACTAGCCATCATCCCATAGATTTCCATTCTCCTAGACCAACACATTCATTGTATTATGATGTGTATGTGTCACGCACACACACATGATGATATTGATACATGTGCACATGATGATACACATGCACATGATAATATTATCATACATACACATGATGATGATGTTGACATATATGCAGATGATGCCACATGATGATGATGCATGTGGTATTGATATGTGTGTGCTAGATCATGTGGACATGGTCAAGGACATGCCTGCCCTTGAGATCATGTGAAGCAGGCATGGCATCAAGCACATTGACAAGCATCGTAGAGGTGATGATACACCTAGTATGTCTACCTACTTCCTTAAAGATCATAGTGATGATCATGAGGGCTGATCATAGGATCTTATTAAGTATTCAATTAATGATGCATCCATTGCACATAAGGTTAGAGATACATAACAGGATACCCACCACGAGCATACGATGGACCATGAGGAGCATAGGCTTATGGTTCTTATGCTAGATGTGTTGGGCTATTCCTCTAGAATTTTCTCATATGGAGATATCTATGGTTCAACCACTATTCCTAGCTCTCATAGCGTACCTAGCAACATTTATTTGGATATAGTTCATGTTTGAGCAAGCAGGCATAGTGCATTAGGGTAGTGATGACTTCATTGAAGTGAGGCCTAATCATGGAGGCACCATTGATAGAGACATACCATACCTATGATAATATATCAGTTTTTGATCTGGGCATTGACTTGGATTATGAGGCTATGCATTGATATGGATACAGTTTATTGGGCATTCACTTTTGGTCCTATTGGATATCGTCTTGAGAGCCTTGTGCTTTGACACAGCATGCCATCATGAAATATTTATCTTCAACCTTGGTGGATATCCAAACCATGATCTTGGTGGCATATCTCATGGATTTCTATTCAATCTCGGCATCCTTGGTGACCACCTTTTGACGATGAGTTGGTGCTACTTCATATTTGATCCAGGTGGCTATTGCATCCTCGTGACTTGGGGTGATAATACTCACCCTTTTGATCCAAGTGGCATAAGATCCATGGTTATGATCAGGTAACTCCTTGGTGTCACATTCAATCTGGGAGGATGCATTTTTAGCCTTATCATCGGTGTTGCTCTATATTCCTTTCCAATTAATCCAGGAGGAATCATATACCTTGGTAATGACATCGAGGCGATGACATCGATATTTTAGTCATGGATGTGATTTTTGGCTTTTGTATATAGCCTTTGTATATATCTCTTTTTGTGCACACCACCCTTTGATTTTGAAGATGAAATCATTATAGGTGAGGGATGGTCGATAATGAAGAAATTTTATATTCACATGCACATGTATGGGTTTAGGACTAGCCACATGGACCTTGGGTTCCTTGGGTATAGATTTGGGCATGGGCATATTATTAGCTAGTGTGAATGGCTAGACACTATATAAGTGGCCTTGGACTAGCTGCATGGACCTTGGGTCCCTTAGGCATAGATTTAGGCATGGGCATATTATTAGCTAGTGTGAAATGGCTAGGCACTATATACGTGACCTTGTTCTAGATTGTTGTATCTTTAACCCTTTTATCTTTTATGATTTGTTAATATTACACATCTACCTTGGAGCTTTCAAGCTTCCATAGAGACTTTCTCTCATGTCTTAGACTCCATGTAAACGATGTCTACATGTCTTATACTCCATATAAATGATGTCTACATATCTCTAGACTCCATGTAAATGAGTATCTTCTCCCTCCCTTCAAATGCGGTTCGTGTGGCCACAACCTTGGAGAAGCTCTCAAGCCTAGGACACATCATCACAAGGGCAAAGAAAATAATGGCAATCCAAGGCCAAGGATCTTTAAGTACAAGCCCAGTGGGGGAAGGCCTCAATGCCTCATCTCACTTCCAAAGAGCTCCAAGCCAAATGAACCATTGGTTCTATTTCGTGGCATTTGTTGTATTTTGAATGTTTTTGTTTCAGTCTTCTTGTTTTCCTGCGTGCCTGGTTGTGTTCGCTTGGCTCCTCTTAGCCTTATTTGATAGAAGGGGCACGCAAAGATAGACGTCTCTGTTTGTTTTCTTGGGTTTATGCACTTTGGTTCTCTTTGGTTGATTCTATTTCATTCTTCTTCTTTTTTGTGCGCCTGGTAATGCTCGATTGGCTATTGTTAGCCTTCTCAAAAACAACACCAGGCCTAATAAAGGTTGTTGGTTTTGTTCGGTTTGTCACCATGGCTGTCTGGAAATCTTGGCACTTGCTATGTTCATACGATCTAAGTATTTGAAGGTCCTATCTTTTTGATGTGCTAAAATGTTTTGGAAATAATAAAAAATTCCTTATGTATATTGATATAGTATTTTTCTATGTTTAGAAAATGTTTTTTTAATATCAAGAAATCTAAGGTGTAAAATATTTTTAATTCATTAATTAGTGCCCGCTCTGCGGACACTCATTAATGAATATGTCTATAGAGTAGAGAAACATTGAAATGCAACTCCCAAAAATAAAGGCTAATGATAGAATGAGTCCCCTCCTCCACCTACTCTTTTCTCATGCCAGGCTATGCATTATATAGGTGAGAAAGAAAATGATGATGGGGGGGATTAATTAAAGGTACCATATCACATTGCTACCTCATGGCTGGATTCCTTTAACCCTACTCCTCCTATTTAAGTTAATTTAATGTTACCCAAACGTAGGCTAAGGTTAGTTAGCCTTAGTTACCCTTTTGTTCCTTTACTTATCTTTATTATAACGATACTAATGAGATTTTTTTTTCATTAATCCTTAAAAGAGGTTCATTTTCAAAAATTCAGATCGCTAAACCTCTTTGTTAATGACACCATCTTGAAGGGCCATTTTATTATTTATTTATTTTGTTGTACGGAGGCAACTCTTGCAGGCTTTCATCATTTCACGTTGGTTAATGATGGTTTGGTTCATGAGAAACACAAAATCTATTTTTAAAAAATATTTATGTCTCAATTCCTGTCAAGCAAAAACTTGTCAAAACAAGGTTTTCTTATTATATGATGATTCTTACATGACAAAAGTTTTGCTTCTAGATCTTACCTTTCTTTCTCTAGGGCTTCCAATGACCCTGAGTTTAGTCAAAATTATCTCCATATGTGAGATTACATGGCATCACCACAAAGCTTTCAGTTATTTTTTCGTGTGACAAATTTTTTTGTTTTTAAATTCATTAACATACACATAGAGAGATCTTACATACCTTAACCTCTAAGATGAGAGAGGGAGCACAAGACTTAATCCTACTCAAGGGGAGAGAACACAAGATAGACTGCATAACTTAGGTTAGAAGGGAATGAGATCTCCATTCACTATGCTCTTTATAAATAAGAAAAAGTAGGGCCTTCCCATATGCGAATTGCCACATGGTGAGCATAGGTGAGTCCTCAATAAGATATACATAAAGCTCTGTGATACCCAAAGATCCTATGCCAAGAAATCTAGGATATGTGCACCAAAATGATATGTATATACATGTGCATGTGCATCGTCATGTGGAGAGGGTAGGTAGTGCTAGGCCATGGTGTAAGAAAAGATATTAACAA
The DNA here is from genome assembly GCF_041138505.1 of Cibotium barometz. NCBI lineage: Eukaryota > Viridiplantae > Streptophyta > Polypodiopsida > Cyatheales > Cibotiaceae > Cibotium > Cibotium barometz. The sequence goes on along the minus strand of NC_141078.1, from coordinate 24,571,483 downwards.
TAAAATAGATATTTCCAAGGTTTTGATTTAAGAAGATTCCTCTCTTTTAGAAGAAATCGTGAGGCATGGGCGTTAGTTTAAAATGTCGTACAAAAATTTGAGGTGTAAGATAGCAATGTCAAAGAGGCACTTCATAGGTCTCAACCACGACCGTTGCGAGGTGAGAGTAACAATCTCAGACAAGCAATCTTGAATTGGAGAGATTCCATAGATGAATACCTTGACATTGTGGGGTACACCGACAAAAGCAAGGTGGCTCTTGCCAAGATGAAGATTACTGGTGTTGCTTGAAATAGTTGGAGGAACCATATTGAATCCAACCATCCAAATCAAGACCAACTGAGACATAAAGAAAGTTAGAGGATTATAAGGATTAACAAGATGGTATTGTATCTTTATTCCCCAAGATACCAAGATTGCTTCTCCTTTGCTAATATATCGACAAATTTGAGCTTGTAAATAGCAAAGGAATAAACAAAAGACATGAGCGTAAACTTAGTTAGTAGATATTCAATATGAGTGTCGTCCCAAGAGACTCTCAAGAGGGGCAAAGCCACTGGCCCAATTATGAGATATGATGTTGGATTCTATATCTCTCAAATTTATGATTTTGATTCATTTGCAATGTTCCAAAATGCATCTAGACCCCACTATCATTACATGGTTCTATATCTCTCAAATTTATGGTTTTGATTCATTTACAATCTTCCAAAATGCATCTAGATCCCACTATCATTACATAGGTTTACATTATGGCATTTCACAACTTCCCTTCATCCATTTTCTTTTTCTAAAACAAGCTTTAGTTTTGACACTAATATTTATCTCATTACAATCAGTCATTCAAATGCCCCATGCATTTTAGGTATGCTAATTAAGCATTTAAATCTTGAGTTAATGTTGTATGTAATGCTTGCATTCCTTCTCCTCTAGCTTGTAACATTATTGTGATTGGGTGATTCTTGGTTGTTGTAGCCTTTTTTAGCCTTTGGCTCTATGTTTAGGTTCCTATTTATATTCATTGAAGGACACAACATGTGCTAGGTAGACTCGGGGGTTCACCTAAAAATATGTAAGTATACCACGTGAGTTCAAATGAAGGGGTTTTTTAATTCAAAATTTTAAGGTAAATTTCCATAATTACATTTACAAAAGGTATTTTTTAATCAATTTTTTGAAAAAAAACCGTAAGTCCATAAAGAAAAAGAGGTCATTTTATTCATGAAAGATTTACAGGTAAGGGGTTTTTTAAATACCCCTTGAACGCACGTGATACATAGGGTTTCTTAGTAGTGCACCCCCGAGTAGGTAGATTTGGTATCCTCATTATGTTCAAGTGCATTATTTGTGATGTTTACATTAAAAAATAATCATGATTATTCACTAGGTTAAGTGGTTTCATGGTTGCTAACCTCATTCAAGAAAAAATCACATTAATAAAATAATAAGTCTCTTTTTATCATTAAAAAATGATGGCGAACACTAGCATATTATTAAGTCAATTGTATGCAGTCTTGCTTCTATCTTCTAATGCATGAGGTTTGTTCGACTGAAAGCTCTATCACTAATTGCACACTCATTTGACTTAGAGTTAAAAAAAATGTTTAGCGTGCAAGGATTGCATTGCAGGCGATTGTAAGAGAGGGTATTGAAAGAAATGCCATTTAAGGCTTATGCCTCTCGGTTGTGGTGGTGGGCAGGGATTGAACTCAGGATTTCTATGTTTTTGGTGTCCTCGCTTAACCAACCCAGCACAAAGCACTTGAGTCAATGTCTTGGAGTTGAAAGGGGGAGGATGGCTTTCCAAATAATTGGGCTGGTTATGTATGGGTCATATGTACATTGGGTTATTCACATACTAGTGAGGTACATGTGATTATCTATGGGTAATTGACCGGTTATGTATGTGTCATAGGTACATTGGGCTAGTCACATACTAGTGAGTTACATGAGATTATCTATGGGTCATTGACTGGTTTACATCAAGTGTTTTAAAAATGCATGGGAGACTTCATCATGCATGATGCACAGTGCACACTAGTGTATCATGAGGCATAGTGAGAGGCATCATCATAGATGAAAAAATGGCAAATCACACTTATGATGATGAACTCACTTGCCTAATAAAGCAATGTCGTTGACTAATGGAGGAGGCGGGCAGCACGTTACATGGAATCTCCCCACGGAATCTGCCTTCCATTAGGCGCAAAACCTTGACTTAATATAGATTAGCATAATCATTTGTGTATTATGGTTCCCTCAGATGATACACCATACTACAGTGATAATGCTCAACCCTAAAGAAACCCAGAAGGGGGACAGAAGGTGAGGTGACTCTCTCCATAGTCATGAGTTTATTCAACTCAACTAGCTCTGTATTAGAGCAACCCATTATCAAAATGCCCAATGCAGCTTCTCCTAAGTCTGGAAAGTTTCTTACATTCTTGCATCACATTCTAATCCTCTTCTTAATTGGCATGCAATCCTGCTGCAATGCTGCTTCCTGCCCGAATTGTGGTAACATGAGTGTTCCATACCCTTTAAGCACAAGCAGCTCTTGTGGCGATCCTAAGTACAAGATCACTTGCAACCCTAATGATACTCAGCTTGTATTTGAGGCGATTTCAGGCTCTTATCCCATCACAAGCATCAATGGAGAGCTTCAAAGCTTGGTGATAAGACCGCCTTCATTACATACAGGGGCCTGCATCACAACCGATTATATAAGTGAAGGGCTTGTACTCAATCAGAGCTTACCTTTCAATGTCACCAGCAGCAACACTATCATGCTTCTCAATTGCTCTCAGCTTCTGTTGAAGTCTCCATTGAACTGCTCCTCCAACAGCTTGTGCTCGGAGTTTTTAGAGCAAACGAGGGGTGATCAAGTGTGTGGAGGCAAACTGTGCTGCACTTTTAGAGCCGGGGGTTCTACCTCTACGTTTAATATACAAGTTCGTGAAGGTGGATGCAGTGCCTACACGAGTGTAATCTCTTTGGATCCAATTCTTAATGCAAGCAGATGGAATTATGGGATTGAGATTCAATGGACAACTCCTGTAGAGCCAGGTTGTGTTAATCAAAGTGGTTGTGGCCAGGATTCTACTTGCCAACAAGCAGTGGACCAGAGCACCAACACTAGTCAATGGAGATGTCTATGTAATTCCGGCCATCACTGGGATGCAATAAAGGGTCTATGCTTGAAAGGTATGCATGTGTGTTACTTGGACATGCTTGAAGAGTATGCATATGTGTTACATAGACATGCTTGAAAGGTATGCATATGTGTTACATGGGCATGCTTGAAGTGTACGCATATGTGTTACATGGGCATGCTTGAAAAAGGTATGCATATGTTACATGGACATGCTCGAAGAGTATGCATATGTGTTACCTCTGTGTTACGTGGACATGCTTGAAAGGTATGCATATGTGTTACATGGACATGCTCGAAGAGTATGCATATGTGTTACATAGATATGTCATGTTTAACAACAATTTTCCCACTTGAAAGGCTACCATATTCATTTCTTACATGAAAAGACTATCAAATTCACTTTACATATGAGAAATTTGGTGGTGTTTTATCAGATGATGTTTGCAATTCTGGTGGTGCATGTAATAGGGATACTGGCCATAACAAGATGGTGGTGGAAGCAAGTAAGAGGCCAAAACTTCAATGCTAGTGGGAACTTTTTTTTTCTTCCTCAAGAAATGCTATTGGACAAATTGATTAACAAGTGAAGATTAATAAATGTTGGTGGTAACATAATTGGATGCATAGGGATAATTGTGGTCAAATTACCAAGGTAAAAGTGATCACATCCTCATGGCCTTGTGTAGAAGAAAAACTTGAGCCCACAACTCAAATTCGTTAGAAGCAAATAAACAACACCTATGCAAATGCAAAGGATGTAAATATTAGACACAATATGCACTAAGGTGATATTATATATAGTGGTCAAAACAATAGTTACGAGGATCTACTTACAAGAAAACCTCCAAATCACATATATTTTGAGTGTATACGGTTATAGTTAGTTGGGTCTATTTTACAAATTCTTTCAATTTATTTATCATTCCTTCTAACCATTGATATGTCTAAGTCAAATTATAGATGAGAAGTAAAAACTTACATACTAGTTATTAGATGAATATCTCTAAGGATACATTAGAAGTAAATAAAGTCTATAAACTACATGTATGCATATATTAGAAGTAAATAAAGTATATAAACTACATGCACCTCTTGTAAATGCAAAGTATGCAAGTAGACCTAGAAAAAGACTCCCTCTGGAAAGGTATACTAGGGGTGAAATTAAGGTACATAAGAAAATTTTAAAAATTCTCATATTAGTGTATGAATTCAACCATTTTTTTCACATTAATATGGAAAATTTTTAAATGGTCCCTTGTAGTTGGAACACCTTTACCTTATTGCTATAATACTAATAGTGACAAAACTCACATCCTAAGCTTACATATTTATGAGTGCCCTTGAAAAATATATATATATATATATATCAAAATTGATGGTGATGATTTTATTTATAATTGCCATTGATATGGGGTGGACGTGCATGCAGGCATTGCGATTGGCTTGTCAGTGTTCATCATAGTGAGCGGGAGTGCAGCCATGGTAGTATGCAGGAGGAATTTGAATGCAAGGAGGCTACAAAAGAAGCTAGCAAGGGAGAGGCAAGAGATGCTGTCAAGCAGCTCGGGAGGGAAGGCAGCGAGGCTGTTCAACAGCAAAGAGATGAGGAGGGCGACGCAAGGCTTCTCGAAAGAGAGAGTATTAGGGTTTGGAGGGTTCGGCGAGGTGTACAAAGGTGTGCTCGACGATGGCACTGCGGTGGCTGTGAAGGTCGCCAAGGTTGGCAATATCAGAAGCACAGAGCAAGTCCTAAACGAAATCAGAATCCTCTCCCAAGTTCACCATCGAAGCTTGGTTCGATTATTAGGTTGCTGCATGGAAACTCCCCAGCCTTTGCTCGTCTACGAGTACGTCTCCAATGGCACCTTGGCTGAGCATCTTCGCGGCGCCCGCCCTGCCTCCTCCCTTGCCTTCCTCCCTTGGTCCTCCCGCCTCGCCATCGCCTCTCAAGCTGCTGACGGCCTCGCCTACCTCCACTCCGCCGCCTTCCCGCCCATCTACCACCGTGACGTCAAATCGAGCAACATCCTCCTCGACCACCACATGCAGGCACGCGTCTCCGACTTCGGCCTCTCCCGCCTCGCCGAGGTGGACGCCACCCACATCTCCACCTGCGCGCAGGGCACGCTTGGCTACCTCGACCCCGAGTACTTTCGCAAGTACCAGCTCACCGACAAGAGCGACGTGTACAGCTTCGGGGTGGTGCTGTTTGAGCTGGCCACCTCTAAGAAGGCCATTGATTTGTCCAGGGGCCACGACGACGTCAACCTGGCCGTGCTGGTGGCGGAGAGGGCCGAGGAAGGCATGGAGTTGGCCGACCGCCGCCTTCTGAGTGGTGGCGACCGACACGTCGAGGCCAGCGTGGAGGCAGTTCTTCGCCTGGGTCTCCGCTGCACACACGAGAGCCGCTCCCACCGGCCTACCATGCGAGAGGTCGTGGAGGAACTCCGAGCAATTTCCTCCCAACAACCTCCGCCTCCGCCTCCGCCTCCGCCTCCGCTTCCATATTAATTCATTATAAAACTTATGACTACAAACTTATATAAAGGTCCTAAATTATCACTAAAACACATTTAATTTTGCAATTCTTTTGAAGTTGAGAAAATGATTTTTACCTTGTAAAAAATGAGAACCTCGCAGGTCCATTGTATATTGTTTAATGGAGCTCATAAAATTTACTTTGACTTAATCATTTTTGCGCTGCCTCTTGCAAAAGCAGGGCATTGGGTTCACCTCTTTTTTTTTTTCCTCTTAACGTCTTTATTATTATGGTCAAGGGCGACCTTTTTTTCCCCCTTACATCAAGATAATCAAACACTTTTTCTTATAAAGTCAAATGCCCGCTCAATAGCTGACACTTTTTCTTATAAATTCAAATGCCCACTCAATAGGATGTTTGCTTAAACTATATAAAAAAACTATAGGCTTAACGTCACATTGTTAATATCACTTACCTAAAAAACAACTAAATCTATTGTATTTAGCCTATCAAATTATGGGATACTTTTAACGTCAAGAAAAATGTGACGTTACTGACATTTAGTATCACTGTATTAACATCGAGCATAACATCGGTGCAAAGTCAATTTTGGCACGTTTTTTAAAAAGTGGCTTTTTTTCCTGAGTGACGTTTAACAACATCATAATGTTCAAATAAACGTTATAATGTTGCATATACATATGAGTGATGTTTAACGTCGTAATGAAGACTAACGTTTTTAATGTTATAAAATGTTGCATATACCTTTGAATGATGTTAAAGTATGACATTAACACACTGAATTGCCTATGTCGGGCACCACGGGCTATGCTGAGCTTTTTCCAAATGTATTTTGTGGTGCCATGCGCTGTGGTGAGTGAGGTTCTCTTTGCTCTGTGTTTTTTCAAGGGCTTCCTCTTTACTTTAAGAGATGCATTGGCTGCAACGCATGGGCTAACATCGAACAAATACAAGAATTGATATGATGTGGGAGAAGCTAATCATAAGGGAAGCTCCCTTGTCCATTTGAGAGTTAGAAAGAGTGGATGATCCAACTCCACCAAGTTGCAAAGGCAAAGAAGTGGTCGTAGAGGAGTCACGCAAGAAGCTTCACCCTAAATGGAGCCTAAATGGCATCTGTAAGCTCTTATATGTATAAGCTCAGTGTGTATTTATGACACTAGGTATGCATATGCTCAAGTAGCCGTATGATAATAAGTCATTAGAAAGCCTTTGGACATCTTTTGGGCCCTTTGCTAATGACCCTCATTAGCAATGGACCAATGGGAAGAGAGCAGTGTGCACATTTGGTCTCCTCCAAAAGTAGGGGGCAACTAGGCTTGTCTTTCTCATTAATACAAATGTGGGGTTCAAAAAGTACGGACTAGCCTTCATAAATTGGGGGGAGGGGGGGGGATACGTAACTAGAAGTAGGGGGGCTTCATCATTTTCAGCCCCCATCGATCTCGTGGGTCAAAAAACCCTAAAATTTTGGTTTTTTCAAAAAAGTGTTTTTCCCCCTAAAAACCCAAACCAAACCATATTGTATCAAAAAAGAGCTTTTTTCACCTCCATCTTCTCTCTCTACACTCCATTCTCCCCTCCAAACATCACCCTACACTCCATTCGCCCCCCAAAACCAACAACTCAAATCTCCATAGCTCTCTCTCTCTCTCTCTCTCTCTCTCTCTCTCTCTCTCTCTCTCTCTCTACTGTGCTTAGACTTGCATCTTATTCATGCCTCTCTCTCTCTCTCTCTCTACTATGCTTAGACCTGCTGCTTATTCACGCCTCTCTCTCTCTCTCTCTCTCTCTCTCTCTCTCTCTCTCTCTCTCTCTCTCTCTCTCTCTCTCTCTCTCTCCAATTATTGCAGCATAAGCAACCATGGAGGGTAGTGCATCTTCGTCGAGGAGAAGGCCAAGAGACACAATAGAGTCTGTGCTCTTGCACAATGTGACGGATGAGCACAATGCTTGGCCTGGGATGCATTTTCAAAAGGGAGATTGGGTCTATTTGCAACCCAATGCCACTGGGACCCCATCAAGTTCGACGTCGAGATGTGGTTGAGCACCATTGGAAGGGGCGTCTACTAGGTTTCAAGGACTCAATGCGTCATGGGTTGGTGGCCCTTGTACAACATGTGTACTCAATAATGGATATTTCATTGCGGCCCCAATGGCACACTCCTAAGCTGCAAGTGTCCATTTTGTAATCTCACTCCTTTTTGGGCAGATGTTTTGTAATCTCACTCCATTTTGGAGTTGGTCTATAATCTCACTTCGTTACAGAGATTTATAACATATATTTATTTTCTACGGTACTTTGGTTTAATGAATAGGCATTTTGGTTTATTGAAAACCTTCTATAAATACCCAAGGCCCCTCTGAGGTTTTTTTTTGGTACAGTGTGATAGGACACAAACCTTCTACAAATATCCAAGGCCCCTTTTATGTGTCATTTTTTTCTTCACACTCTCCAAAGCACCAAAGCACCTCAACAGCCCTCCTCATCATGACGCCCCTAGAGCAATTCATGGACTTCCTATGTGAGACTAACTTCCCTGAGGCCATGCACCTACACGCTATGTTCACTCACGTGGTTGACTAGACCTCCACCATCCGACTGCACTTAGATCTATTTGCTGACACGCTCACCTACATGGAGACCCACCTGAGGCCACAGTCACTGGCATTACAAGATGATAATGGCTTGTGGGTGCCATGTAAACGACTCAAGCACATAGCCCACAAACGAAAAACCCTTCAAAAAATAGCTTAAAAGATTTGAAGGCATGGCGGCACTCTCAGATCACTTCATAGAGCTTGAAAACAAAAAAGTTCGCAAGCTTGGCAAAGGGGATATTGGCCAGCGCTTCCTCTCATGGTTGGCATGTTTTGTCTTCCACATTTCTAAAGGAACCGAGGAAGGTGAGGCTGAGCTCACCCATCTATGCCTTGGGGGGTTTTGTCACACAGAGAAGGGTGAGCAAGACAAGGTAGCCATTGCTGGTCCTAGTGAATCAGTGCTCGTCCAAAAAGACTCCCTGGAGGGTGCACTAGGGTTGGTCGAGAACCCTCGTCGCTTCAAGGCTAGTGCTAGCAGCATGGCAATTGAAGAGGAAGATGACTCTGTCCCCATTCCAAAAATAGAAATTGAAAGTTTATGTCCACTGGTGGTTAGGGGGGAGCTCTTTCTCTTTTTGCACGACATCAAAAAATCTTGTGGGATTCGCATGGATGAGTGCCTTAGCATGCTCAAAGTGAAATGTGAATTCCCTATAGATGATTCGAGTACATGCTACCTTGAGGATATCCTCCTACCATTGATAAATTCCATGGAGGACATAGTGGCGATCATGCTAGAGGCAGCGAAAAAGCATGGAACAATCTCATGTAACTGAGGAGGAGTTTCAGACTGTCCAAAAAAATATCCAACTTGTGGATGTGCCGTGCCGAGAGATGGGTGGTGGAAGTCCAAAGAGGGCAGATTTGGATGAGATGAGGTCCAAGATTGATTTGGAACACAAAGTAGACAAAGATGAAGATGAAAAGCAGGAATTGTGGTGGAGATCGACAACAACTGGGCCACGAGGCGAGGTGGGGGGTCATGTAGTTCTGCTAGCCCATACCCAACCCTGAACCATTATATTCCCCATCGCCTTGTGGATGATTTTGTTATAATCCATAAGGACTTCAACCCGTCTGCCACTTTCTCACTTTTTGCATTGAAAGCATTGTCAAAGTAGCTGTGCGTGGCCACTTTAGGCTAGTTAGTTAGCTTATGTCATATTAGTTAAGAAGTCTCTTGTAGTGACTACTTTTGGTATGAATTATAGAGGCAAGGTGTTGGCCCAAATAGGAATTGCACAATCCGTAGGCCAAAACTTGCCTAAGGAAATAGCAGAAGCAGTCTTCATAGGGGAGCTACCCATTGCTAAAAAGCGTCGGACAGCCCTTGTATCCCGAATCCCACCATCTCATATGTAAACTTTTATGTAAACGATCTCCTTCATAATGTTATGTTGCAATCTCTATGAATCATTGTGCAACTGTATTGCAATCTCTATGAATTGTCTTATGTGGAGTTTTTTTTTTTGTTCGTCTTTTTATGTTCTCTTCTCCATGCGTTTGAATTGCACAAAACATCAAAATCCAAAGGGGTCAGAGGGGTGCGAAAATGGCTTGTGTGGGCCTCCCGCACAGGCCTTTTTGCACCCTTCTGGCCCACTTTTTTTTTCATTTATTTGATATTCTTTTACTCAAAACAACCTACAAATTGATTTAATTGGTTTAATTTGTTAACTTTAGTTTAACTCATAAATTTTTGGGTGAATCGATTAAATTAGTCATTCTATAAAAATTAACATTTTGTGTCTTACGTTTAAATATTTCTAAAAATTAACATTAGTCTTAGGGTAAAATACAAAGGGCTAGAGGGGTGCGAAAATGCCATGTGCGGGCCTCCCACACAAGCCTTTTTCGCACCCTTCTGACCCACTTGTTTTTTCATTTATTTGATTGTTGGTTGATCAAAACACCATACAGATTGATTTATTTGGTTTAAATTGTTAACTTTAGTTTAACTCATAAATTAAGAGTTTATGTCTTCAGTTAAAATATTTATAAACATTAACAGTCTATCTTAGGTTAAAATCCAAAGGGCCAGAGGGATGCAAAAATGACCTGTGCGGGCCTCCCGCACATCCCTTTTTCACACGCTTGTGGCCTCACCCTTCTGGCCCATCAATTGGATAAGCCTTGCTAGAAAAACCTTAATCATGTGGCTGATGTGACATTGCTCAAAAAAAACTCAAACATTGCAGAAAACATCAAAATCCAAAGGGGCCAGAGGGGTGCAAAAATGCCCTATGGGGGCCTCCCACACATGCCTTTTTCACCCCCTTCTAGCCCACTTGTTTGGTACAATTTTAAAAAAACCAATCAATCGCATCAAAAACAATCGAAGAATATGAAACAAAGACAAAGAAGTTATCTTGCATTGACAATTGCAAAAATGTTACATTTGTACTTGATAGGCCAATTACATTAAAAATGAGATGGTCTATCTTTGCGGCCCTTTTTCTCCACGAATTCGTCGTGCCAATTGCATGTCCTTCGTCATGATGGTCACTCACTTAGCATGAATTATGTAGAGGTTAGTGTCTTTAAAAAGAGTGACCAAGTAGGCCTCCATTGCCTCCTGCAACACTTCGAGGGCAACGGACTGCATGCGACATTCCATCTTGTAATCCCATAGAATTTCCTTCCTTGTCCATGCAAATGGAGCCCTCCGGATTAGCAGCTCTGTCGACTTCTGGTAGTGGCATATCTCTTGGAATACTCTGAAGCCGGAGTGCATTTTGCATCGTGGACCACGGCGGAAGAGATTGGGGCGATCGGGCCATGCATGTGGGGGGCCTAAAAAACGTGCTCTTACAAAATGGCAGTGTTGCAGAGCAGCGTCTGGTCATTCGGGCTCTTGGGGAGTATCGGTGGCCTGTGGTGGCTGTCTAGGAGGGGCATGACCTCTAGGTAGAGTCTTCACGGTTAGTGCCAAGTGTGCTGGAATCTCCATGCCATCGCATGAGGGCTCCCCCAACGGCCTGTTGTCCTCCGACTGAGTCTTCTCCTAATCGGTACTCGAATCGCTCTCTAAATCGGAATCACTCCTCTATGTGTTGTAACTGCTACTGTCGGTGTTGTCATAATCGACAAGTACCCTCCTTTTCTTTTTACTATTGGAGGCGTTCAATTCCTCCGCGATATCCTTGGTAGCTGCTTCCCTCCTCCTTATTTCCTCTTCTGTGAATTTCTTCACAGTCTACTTAGTGCACGCCATGGCCTCGAATGTATGAAAGGCTTAAATAGGATGTGTGCTCTCGTGTATGAAATGGCCAAAAGAGGGAAATCTCCTTATATAGAGCTCAAAAATACATCATCATTGCAAGAAACCCTAATTTTAGGAGGCGTTTCACACAGGTCACTAGGCTGCGAAAATGTCTAGTCTGGGCACCTCATTTTTGCACCCTTTAGGCCCACATTTTTTTGTTGAAAAAACTCAATTCTAAAATAGTTGACAATCTCCCTCGCTTGATAATCCACAATTTTGACATTAAATGATAGTTGGAAAAACTAAAAACAAAAATTGTGGAAAAATGACACTTGACTCCATAATTGGTAAAAAAACAAAATTATCATTCATTGGTATTGTGTTACAAAGAGGGTAGAAGTTTTACAAGCCAAAATTTGCCATCAAAAATCTAGCCCTTAGGGAAATAGATCATTCGAAGCCATCTTAGAGCTACACTGGATTTGATTGTGCTTGAAACAGCAGGGGACTCTAGTACTTGGATAATGTTATGCACCATAGCTTCCCGGTGTTGTGCAATATTTACGGCATAGCGCAAGGCCAAGGCTTGGTCTTCTTGCGGCACTGCGAGGTCATTAGGGCTCTACCACCTGTGATGTGGCAGAATGCACTTTGGTTTACACTGCAAACTCGCAAAACAAGTTTTTCAATCACTCATCAAAAATTTACACCATGAAACAAATGATGCTCTAAGGCTCTTACACATTACTTACCCAAGTAGTATGGCCAATGCGACCGCCAAGGTTGTGCAAATCTTGGATGTGGGAACGTAATCTCCCTCTCTCCAAGCATCCTTCCTGGGATAGATAGGTGGCCTCCTCTTCAGTTAGAATGGGTACTGTTGTGCAATATTTGTAGCATAGCGCAAAGCCAAGGCTTGGTCTTCTTGTAGCACTATGGGGTCATTGGGGGCTCTACCACCTATGACGTGGTAGAATGCACTTTGGTTTACACTGCAAACCTACAAAATAGGTTTTTCAATCATCAAAATTTTACACCATGAAACAAATGATACTCTAAGGCTCTTACACATTACTTACCCAAGTAGTATGGCCAATACAGCCGCCAAGGTTGTGCAAATCTTCGATGTGGGAACGCAATCTCCCTCTCTCCAAGCATGCTTCCTAGGATAGGGAGGTGGCCTCCTCTTCAGTTAGAATGGGTAGCCCTAGGTCAAACAAATATTATGCAAGCTCCTCAATGCTCATGGTTGCCATGACAAGGGGCGCTCAGAGAAGTAATGGAATGGAAAATGAGAGGGGGGTCCTAGGGAGGCTATTTATAAGCATTGGAATAGCCAACCCTGTAACCTAATTACCCTAGACCATATAACCAAAACCCTAGATGTCAATAAGGGCCCAAACTTTTTTGACTCTCCTCCGTGGTGTTATCCTCCATGCAGCATGGTGTACAGGTCCTGTCCTCCCCGCTCTCCACCGTGGTGATTTCTTCCCCTTCCCTGTCCACTTGGCAATGTCCACTTGGCAAGTTGGGCCAATTTGGACCTTTGAGCCCTCACCCTTGAAATTTTTCTGCCAAAGATGTGTCGAAAGAACCAATCAAACATTTCCTTGAGATAGTTTGTGCGAGTTTTACCGCCTCCATGTCGTGTGTTCTTGAAGTACACACCACTTGCATAGAAATGACTCTTCTCCATTCCTTGGGTACTCCACACATCAAGGGGGTCATATGTGTTCATGAACCATGTGCCATGAGCGTACAATATGTGTTGTAGTCAGAGAACAAAACCACATTTCTCTAAAATGAATTAATAGAAGATATATCTTTAGTACAAAGCTTAAAAATCTATGGAATACCATGTAACGCACAATATTCAATTCACCCCATGTGTTGACCACCGCTTTAATGAAGCTTTGCAACTCCGCTTGAAATTGTTTGCATTGTTCCTCACTTGTACTACTTAGATTCATCAACTGCATAACCTTGTTGAAATCTTCCCACACCTACTCACGCAAGACAACAATATTTGCATCCAAGCAGTCCGAGATAGTGCAAGCACAAAGGTCTTTCCCCACACAGCTCCCATCTCTTTGGAGCTATGATTTCCACACCTTCCCTATGTGCATTTGCTAGAACCTTCTTTCCCATGTTTGCAGGCTGCTGGAGAAACCTTTTGGCCTTTGCACCACTCATTCAAACCTTCTGTGCAACCATATGAGAACCTCTTGAGTTCTTTTGGTTCACTCAAATCTCCACGTTACCACCATGACAACCAATCTCATTGAGAATGTTCTCCACTTTTGTAATTGCCTCATCTTGTCGAGCTTTACCATGCATAGTGAAAGCATAGTGTAGTGACACTTTAAGAGAGGCGATCAAAGATATGCATGAAAGCATGCAAAGTACAAAGTGAACATTCTTGAAAGAAAAAGGAAGAGTGGGGTTCCAACTATTATCTCGCAAATCCCTCATTGGAGGTGCCAACATAGGTGATGAAAGTACACCACCATCCCATTCACCCTCGCAATTGCCCATCTTGACACATTCCTCTTCACCAACATCCCTCCCCTTGCATTTCTTCTTGCCTTTTTGTTTCACTGCATGCACCAAGGGCATGGATGAGTAGTATTTACTCCTTAAGTGCAACCAAGCATACACTTGATTGTCTTCAGGTCCCCACCCAGATGCCAATCAATGGCAAAACTTCCTAGACCGTCAACATCCAAGTGCTCCCCCTCTATTTGTGCCTTAATCACATTACTAACCCAAGGCAATCTCTCAAAGACCCATGCTAGCACCTCATGCATCTCCTTGGGAACCTCAAAGGCTCCCAACCACCATATTTCTTTCTCTGATTGAACACTGAACGAAAAGTTAGTGTTTGTTCTACTCTCATTAGCCTCATTAGTAGTTTCATCACTAGCTCCATCAATCCATCACTCTCTAGCTCCTCACGACCGTCACTAGCTTTAAAGGATTCTACCATAGTTTCATCACTAGCTCCATCAATCCATCATCACTAGCTCCTCACGATCGTCACTAGCTTTAAAGGATTCTACCATAGTGCATTTCATGATTGTAATACTCACTCTCTCTAGCCTCCTTCCCTTCACTAGTTAATCTTTCTAGGATTAAGAAAGTCTGGAATGTAAAGAAGAGAAGGAGGTGGACTTTTCCTCAAAGGCATACCATTTGAATTAATTCAGTCAACAGTAAAACATGAAAATCAAGAAAACCATAGATTTAAAAATTAAACAAGTTAGAAAAATTAGCTTACATGGAGCATTGTAAGCTTTCCTTTGGCTTGAGGGATTGAGGGTTCTACTCTTGTTTGAAGCAAGAGTGGCCACCAATTCACTTTGGAGAGGATTAGGCCAAAAATAATTGAATTATCAAGAAATTCAATGTAAATGGCTTAGGGCAGGAGTAGAATAACAGTGCATAAACACCATTAAGATTTTACAAAGGGGGAGGCTTCTATTTAACGCTCTTTGCAAAAACCTACACATGAACAAAAACATTACAATGTTATGAACCCCACTCACATCCTGCAGGCAATCCATAGAATAATATCATAGCCTTTTGTAGCATTTAAAGGTCCACAAATATGTTGTTGAATTCATTGTAAGGGAACAAAACCATATCATGTGCGGCCTTCTTTTTCCCCCATGCTGCAATGGAGAGGGTGTCGTGGGGATATGATAATACTCACCAATCCTGCCATTTAACATCTTCATTGCTCACTCCTTCAGCTAATGATACACTCTTAGAGGCGGAGGAAAAAGGTTGTGTGTGATACCTTTGTGAAGGGTATCTCCTAGCAACTGATGAAGTGCCTTATAGAGCCCATAGTGCTAATGCCTACCTCATCACAAGCATTAACAACTTTAGCACTACTAATAGTTTAGGCTACCTCAGACATGATATCATCGGCCATCGCCAAACGTATCTTCTTGCCGAAGGGATCCTTGATCATTTTAAGCACATGTTTCCTATTGTGATTGAGCGCAAGAGCTCATTACAATCCCCAGACTTATCAGCACCTGTAACATCTTGGAGGAATACCCTACAAAGAAAAAAGAAAGGATTGACATTTTGACCTTGGAAGTGCACTGTCAGTGCATTAAAATTACCATTGGAATGGTTAAGAGCCATACCGCGCTACGTGAACTCTTCGCTACGAGAACCCCCTCCCACAGTAAGCGTTTCAATGTGTGGAATGGTAGTGCTAGACCCCCTTGTGGACAATGTCTCTGTCTGCTTTTTTTTATTTTTTGAAAGGTACGACTGTACGCTTTCAAGAAGGTACGGGCATACACTCAGATGAGGACACGGGTGTACGCTTCCCGACAAGGGAATGGAACAGGCATGGCAAAGAAGACACGGTCATGGCTACAAGGAAAATGAAGGAAGGGGCATATGCTCTAAGGATGAGGACACGAACATGTCTTGAGGGAAAGAAATGGCCGTGCACTTGTAGAAAAGGAAGACATGATGATGATGGTTGGTGGCAAGGCAAAAGGAACAGGCATGGCTACGGGAAGAAACAGACGAAGTGTGATTTTTGAGGGAGCTTGGTGGAGGGAGATTTTCATGAGTGTCCTCTCTCTCTACTTGAACAATCTCTCTAACTATTGCCACCACCATCTCTGCCCACCACCACTGCCCAGCCCACCCACACCACCCTCTCTCTCCTTCTCCCACTCTTTTCCCTCCCTTTTACTCTCCCAACCTCTCTTCCCTCCCCCTCTCTCTCTTCCCTCTCTTTTACTCTCCCAACCTCCCTCTCTCACTCTCTCTATCCTTGTCTCTCTTTGCTAACTCTCTCTATCCTCCCCCCTGTCACTCTCTCTATCCTTCTCTTTTCTCACTCTATGTATCCTCCCTATCTCACTCTCTCTATCCTTCGCTCTCTTTGATAGCTCTCTCTATCCTCCCCCCCCTCTCTCTCTCTCTCTCTCTCTCCTTCATTTCCCCCTCCTTCCTTCCCTTTCACTCTCCCACCCTCCCTCTCTCTCCTTCTCCCACCCTCCCTATCTCTCCTCTGCCTCCTTTCCTTTCACTCTCCAACCCTCCCTCTCTCTCTCTCCTTGTCCAACCCTCCCTATGCATAATCTCTTCTTCCCTCCCTTTGGCCCCTGTCTCTCTTTCACCTCGTTTTCTCTCTCTCGCCCTCGTCTTTACATGCATTTGCATAGCATTACATGTGAGTTTATTTTCTACATTTGTATTTTTGTGTTTGCATGACATTGCCTGCTCTTTATTATCCAATTGCATGTCAATGCATGTATGTGCCATTACAATACATTGCATTGCATGGCATGTCATTGCATTTGGATGTTACTACATGTGCATGTCATTGCATGGTACTCCATGCCCTTCGCATAGTGTTGCACGTCATTTGCATAGTGTTGCATGTCATTGCATGTCTTTAAAATCCAATTTCATGTCAATACATGTATGTGCCATTGCAATACATTTCATTGCATGGCATGGCATTGCATCTAGATGTTATTGCATGTGCATGTCATTGCATGGTACTCCATGCCCTTTGCATAGTGTTGCATGTCATTGCATGCCTTTACATATGTTTGTATGTCATTTGAAGCCTTTGCATGTGACAGCATATCATTACATGATGTGAGTACAATTAACAAGGTGAATAATCTAAAGAATTATACATACAAGATAATTTCATTATAGGCAAGATATCTATTATGCATTGTGTACTAGATATTAAGAAGTAGTGAAGAATGTAAATTTATAAAGGTCAATAATTTTTCAATTGTGATTAATATCATGGCCTAATTATTTGAGAGGAAGAGGTAGAGAGAGAGTGAGAGTGAGAGGAAGTCAGAGTAAGAACATGACGAGATTACATCCTTAGGATAAAAAATGCCGCTTTCAATTACAAATAAACCCAAGTTCTTTTACATACACCTTCCAAATACAACTCTTCTATCATAATTGTTATTCAAAACATACAACAAACCGAGAATTTGACATAATTAATCAAAACAACAACAAACCAAAAATTTGCCAAGGCAATTAATATAAAAGACAAGGTGATCTATAGTTGAGACCGCTTTATCTAAAAAAGGTTATTACATCTACAACTACGTACTTATAAGGGCTACTGCAATCAAACATTATTTAAAATTGATAACATAATATAACTACCTATGATTCCTACACCTATACGCTTTTTTGGGCTACTCTATTCTTTAACTCCTCTTGTAGGGCTCCTCCATCTCTTTGGCAATATACCCATAACTTCACCAAGTGTTGATAGCACTTCTAACCTTCATATTCCACACATACAAATCTCTAGAATCAATAAGCTTATCCACTAGCATCTTCATCCAAAGATTGTGGGCCTCTATCATGATTTTGAGATGTTATGTCACATCTCCGCCCGTTTTCGTGCATAAATCTTTGTAAACCCTATCCAGGGTTTCCTTATGGGTATAGTTGGGGCCATTGGAAGAAGCCATTAGAGATCAACAAAGAGGTCAAAATTATAGATACACAAAGCAAAAAGCAAAAAGGTACTTTGCATGGCTATCTACTAAATTAAGAAAAGTAGATGCATGGATCCTTCCTAAATTTAGAAAAGTACATGCATGGCTTTTCCCTAAATTTAGAAAAGTAGATGCATGGCTATCTCCTTTATTTAGAAAAGTAGATGAATGGAATGAACATATTTAAGCCATTGACATATAACCATATTAATTATCTTACTAAAACATTAAAAAAATGAAAAGTAAATAGTCTTTGCTAGAGAATTGAGACAAAGGACATTTTATTATATTGCAACATGAAGGATCTTTTCAAAACTACAGTACAATGTCATCAACAGTACTAGGTCCTTTTCACATTGTTCTCATGTTGCTGTTGAACATTCTCATTAGGTCCTCCTTTTTTAGAGTGGGTTGATGTATAAACATATTATGGTTCACATCTAACCCAAAGATACACAAATATAAAAAATAAAGGTGCTTGCATACACAATATGGTCATCTAGCACCTACCTTGATTTGAAAATCAGGACATGTGCATGATGGATTCTTTCCCATAGTCACCCGGTATTTTTCATTGCATGCTAGTGTTTCCTCAGTCTCAATTACAAACACTTCTATCTTCTTGACCGCAATGACCAAATGCACAAAGACCGTAGTTGTCCTTGAAATTGTCAAATCTATTCTCTTGGTTGCCATATCTGATATGCCACATTTGTACCTTGTTGAAACGCATACAAATCTCTAGAATCAATAAGCTCATCCACTAGCATCTTCGTCCAAAGATTGTGGGCCTCCATCATGATTTTGAGATGTTATGTCACATCTCTGCTCGTTTTCGTGCATAAATCTTTGCAAACCCTATCCAAGGTTTCCTTATGGTATAGTTGGGGCCATTGGAAGAAGCCGTTAGAGATCAACAAAGAGGTCAAAATTATAGATACACAAAGCAAAAAGCAAAAAGGTACTTTGCATGGCTATCTAGTAAATTTAGAAAAGTAGATGCATGGATTTTTCCTAAATTTAGAAAAGTACATGCATGGCTTTTCCCTAAATTTAGAAAAGTAGATGCATGGCTATCCCCTTTATTTAGAAAAGTAGATGAGCTGAATGAACATATTCAAGTCATTGACATATAACCATATTAATTATCTTACTAAAACATTAAAAAAACAAAAAGTAAATAGTCTTTGCTAGAGAATTGAGACAAAGGACATTTTATTATATTGCAACATGAAGGATCTTTTCAAAACTACAGTACAATGTCATCAATAGTACTAGGTCCTTTTCACATTGTTCTCCTGTTGGCTGTTGAACATTCTCATTAGGTCCTCCTTTTTTAGAGTGGGTTGATGTATAAACATATTATGGTTCGCATCTAACCCAAAGATACACAAAAATAAAAAATAAAGGTGCTTGCATGGATAGTATAGTCGTCCAGCACCTACCTTGATTTGAAAATCAGGACATGTGCATGATGGATTCTTTCCCATAGTCACCCGGTATTTTTCATTGCATACTAGTGTTTCCTCAGTCTCAATTACAAACACTTCCATCTTCTTGACCGTAATGACCAAATGCTCAAAGACCGTAGTTGTCCTTGAAATTGTCGAATCTATTCTCTTGGCTGCCATATCCGATATGCCACATTTGTACCTTGTTGAAACGCATACAAATCTCTAGAATCAATAAGCTCATCCACTAGCATTTTCATCCAAAGATTGTAGGCCTCTATCATGATTTTGAGATGTTATGTCACATCTCCGCCCGTTTTCGTGCATAAATCTTTGCAAACCCTATCTAGGGTTTCCTTATGGGTATAGTTGGGGCCATTGGAAGAAGCCATTAGAGATCAACAAAGAGGTCAAAATTATAGATACACAAAGGAAAAAGTAAAAAGGTACTTTGCATGGCTACTAAATTTAGAAAAGTAGATGCATGGATTTTTCCTAAATTTAGAAAAGTACATGCATGGCTTTTTCCTAAATTTAGAAAAGTAGATGCATGGCTATCCCCTTTATTTAGAAAAGTAGATGAATGGAATGAACATATTCAAGCCATTGACATATTAATTATCTTACTAAAACATTAAAAAAATGAAAAGTAAATAGTCTTTGCTAGAGAATTGAGACAAAGGACATTTTATTATATTGCAACATGAAGGATCTTTTCAAAACTACAGTACAATGTCATCAACAGTACTAGGTCCTTTTCACATTGTTCTCCTGTTGCTGTTGAACATTCTCATTAGGTCCTCCTTTTTTAGAGTGGGTTGATGTATAAACATATTATGGTTTGCATCTAACCCAAAGATACACAAATATAAAAAATAAAGGTGCTTGCATGCACAATATGGTCGTCCAGCACCTACCTTGATTTGAAAATCAGGACATGTGCATGATGGATTCTTTCCCATAGTCACCCGGTATTTTTCATTGCATACTAGGGTTTCCTCAGTCTCAATTACAAACACTTCCATCTTCTTGACCGTAATGACCAAATGCTCAAAGACCGTAGTTGTCCTTGAAATTGTTGAATCTATTCTCTTGGCTACCATATCCGATATGCCACGTTTGTACCTTGTTGAAACGTTGACCTACATCATTTGCTTCCTGACATTATCCCTTTTGCAACACAAACCCACCAGCCTCCAATGCTCGGATCTCTTCCACAATCAAGATTGTACCTCATCCCACTGGCCAAACAACTAGGGGTCTAGCAGGTGATTAACAAATGGTGTTACATACTCTCCAAGTATTATCCACACTACTATTACAAAACCACATGAACTGACACCTTTGCCTCCTAGACCATTCTCTCATACCTTAAAAAGAAGAAGTTGGAATACCTTGCCCACAGTTCTTGATGCTCTTTTCGCACTTACCATCTTGGCCACCTAACCATCCTTGGCAAGTTACCTTGTTGTGTAGAGATGTTCAACGTATAGCCCACATTAAATCATGTATGTCACTCTCCACAATTTCTTGCACCTCTACTTCAGTTATCTCTCCCTCTGCATTGTGTTGACCACCTTCTATAGAGCTAAAGGAATAATGGGTGGAAAGTTTAATCTCCTACCTTGTTTCTTGCATGGCTTGTTTTTTGTGACATACTCTCGATGATGCGATGAGTTATCTTCCTCGAGATTTATAACTGTGGGTTTTCGACGCTAGCTAACGGTAATGTTATCACTAAATTTTTTTGGCTATACGTGAATTGGTGTGCCACTCACTACTTCCCCCACCAATCTGCATGCTTAATGGACTTGGAGATTTTGATGTTATGGCATTCTCCACCATCAACTTTGTTATTGTAGGGTCTACTCCATGATATTTACCTTGCATGAATGCATGCTTCTTTGTGGATTGCAAGAGGACATTAGCGAGGTCTGAAACAATTGCATCATATAAAGAGATGGTTCCCCTTAAGCCCTCTCCTGCTGCTGATCAATTTGCATGTTTGGCATGTGCGGTACGCTGGTGTCGTCAGCATCCTATAACAAGAGATTAAGTTGATTGCAAGCTCCAACCACATTCTATAACCAAATAGTTAAGTTGACAATTCAGATTCCAAATACAAGCTATTCTTTTAAAAAAACCAAGAAAGTACTACTTATCCCTGCAAGATGTTTCCTCTAATGGGGATATCTAGTATGCCACCAACTAAGACAACAATTCATGGCAAGTTTGCATTAATGACTTTACCGTTCATCCACCACAATCTAATGTGTCTGTATTTTAAAAGTGCCTCTTCTTCACTCATCAATGCACGCCACTGAGACGACATAGTCACTTGTGCTCTTCCTGAAAATTCATATAACTACATTTTGTATTGTATGGATGTTTAAGATTTGTTCCCAATGAAAAAGACACGAATGCTCATGGCCTTCCAATATATTCTTTGGTCCATTATTATAGACTGTCCTAACTACCCTCTAGTTGGCTCCAGCCTCATCAGCCCACCATGAAGCCAAAAAAAAATATGGCTTGGAAAAGCCTTTTTGGACCACAATATTGTTAATCATTTCCCAAAAAAGCACTTGTGCCACTGTGTCCTCCTCTTTCATTTCGCACAAGTTGCAATTGTTATGAGCTCTTTGCAGGCTGCATGCCATCATACAACAATTGGAAAAGTACTAAAAACAAGATCAATTTTTTAAGAACATTATAAGACCAAATTGTACCTTGGATTATATACATGTGTAGCCATTGTTGTCCATCCTTGCACATGCTTGGCGTGATAAAAAAAACACAAGCCTTCCTCAAATCCCAGTCTCTTGTTTGGCGCATACAGTTCACCAGATCTAAACTCAATGTAAGCCCTATGGTTGACATTTTAAACACATAACACTGCTCTGACTCATCCAAAGCTTGCCTAGGAAAACGACTACCATGAAAGAACTCAAAAGTGCATTGTCTCTTCAATTATAAGATACTTGACTCTACTCCTTGCACTGAACCACCGTTGATCCTAGAAGCACACACCATTCTCCTGAATCTACAAGAGAATTGGACAACTTAACAAACTCTGTAAACTTTAAGTTCACAAGAATTACCAAACAATTAAAATCAATATGAAATTAACATTACCTTTGACATTGAATTAAGGGATGCATGTGTTCCAATAATACTGACAACTCCATGTTGCTAATATTTGATTCATTCTTCGTATGCTTCCTAAAACAATTGCATCCAATACGAGTTGTTTGGTGATATCCATTTGTACCTTCCTTGGACCATTTGTAGTCACCTTTGAAACTACCTCTTGCACAAGTTCTATTATCTTTTGCAATGCCTGTCTCAATGTGCCCCTTTGCACCTCGTGCAAATGTTTCCCTTGATGTATCATCAATCTCGACATACGTGGGTCAACACGCATATAATAGTACACCGTAGCACCACACATTCTTCTACATACATGTTTGTTCTTGCAGTAGAAACAAGCTAGTGAATACAGGTTTGTTCTTGAGTAGAAACAAGCTAGTGATCTATATCCATCTGTTGTTTGTTAAACCCAGAGAGGGAAGTTTCTATGTGAGCTTGCCTAATATGTGAAAAGTTACAAAGTTTCAATAAATACTCTTATAAATCAAAGTTTACTAAAATTAAGCTAAGACAATAAGCTTACCAATCCATGATGTTGTATTCGGTGTGTGGTTCATAGTTCTGATTTCACACAAGGCATAAGTGCACTCAAATAAGCCTCCACAAGAACTCTTTCGTACAACTCCTTTACACACGACTCTCTGCAGGTTTCACCCAACAATGGCCATCACGTGCTTGCTCCATTCCTTGCATTGGAGAGGTTGAAGGATAACGTATATTTGGCAACTCAAAAGCTACATTGCCATTATAGATTTGAGGAATCTCTTCTACTATCTCAATATGTGTGCTTGCTAATAACATTCTACGAAGAACAACAGCACGAGATTCCTCAAACAATAAGTATTTGACCACACTCTTTTGAAGTGGTGTACCTTTGGGAGAATCTTTTATTGTAAGATCAATAATGACTTCTTTTGGGATGCTTGCTCTGTAGTGTTGCTTGACTCTCCTATTATTGGAATAACAAGGTATTCTGTTGTTATATCTTTATCAAAGATATAACATGGTTCCTCTCCAGCGAGTCTAGTTGACTAGATAGGTATATCTTCTTGTGGTTTGATTGCAAAAACTTTCAATCCAGAGAGAACATAATATTCCATCAAAATCATCAGCTTTAGTAATATAAAAATGACCCTATACAGTTCTAACAATAGGATCACTCTCTAAACCTCCTACAAAAATGTGAAAAGAAGTGTTATCCATGGCAAGAAAAGCTATAAGAAAACCAGCTCACAAACACCCAAGCTCTCAGAAAACCACCTCACAAACACACAAGCTTGAGAAAACCAGCTCACAAACACACAACAAACTAGTGACAATGAATTCAAAATCTAAACACTAATTCTATACAAATTAGAAAATAAAATACTCATTTTTTAAAAATAATCATTATTCTCATAAATATAAAAACATTCTTCAATCATTATAAATAGTGTCATTAATACATAAAATCTAAAATTGGTTTTTAATAATTATACTATATAATAAATGCTTGCATAACTAACTCTCATTTAATGATTATTCCATAACTAACTCCCATATAATGATTATTCCATAACTAACTCCCATATGATGATTGCATGACCTTTGTATGTCTTATGTGATCCCAAATTAGGATATAACCTTACTACCATTCTTTTTTATGATTCCATCCATTTTTATTTCAAGTAAAGAGTACATCCTTGTATAGTTCTTAAGCCAATGATTTTATCCCCAAGTAAAGATGTGCTTGGAAAGAGTGGGTAGTTTAGGCATTACTTGGAAAGAGTGGGTAGTTTAGGCATGTGCTTGAAAAGAGTGGGTTGTTCCATATCTGTCCATCCTGCAAAAAGTTCAATAACTTGTTTAATAACTTGTTGTGAAAGGCACAACTTCTTAGCACAAGAGAATGCATATGCAATGTGTCATGGGAATAATGCCCTTCCATCACCACGTGGAGTCAATTCTGGACAATAGCGTCATACGTGTGATTGATAAATTAATTGATCGTGTGTGTGTGTGTGTGTGTGTGTGTGAGAGAGAGAGAGAGAGAGAGAGAGAGAGAGAGAGAGAGAGAGAGAGAGAGAGAGAGAGAGAGAGAGAGAGAGGTATTAAAGTGTACGATGACCCCCACCCTCACTAAGGGCGACGATCGCCCTTACTCTTACTAAGGGCTCTCACTAAGGGCGATGGTTGCCCTTAGTTGGTGGGGGGGAGGGGGGATGGTTGCCCTTAATTGGTGGGGGGAGGGGAGGACGGTCGCCCTTAGTAAGGAGGGGGAGGGGTCGCCAACTAAGGGCGACAGTCGCCCTTAGTTGGTGACCCCCACCAACTATGGGCGACCGTCGCCCTTAGTTGGTGACCTCCCCCCCCCACCAACTAAGGGCGACCATCACCCTTAGTTGGTGGGGGTGTCCTACCCCCCACTAAGGGCGATTGTTGATGAGGAGTGCACGCGCCTTCCCCCCCTCCATTAAATGCTTGACCCTCCCCCCTGTGAATGCGACAGCCACTCCCCCCCTACACGTGAATGTGGCTCCCCTCCCCCTCCCTACATGCGAACACAGTAGCCCCCCCCCCTAAAGCAAAACGCACGCTGCAACCCTCCCCCTAAAGTAAAACGCACGCTGCAACCCTCCCCTCCTAAAAGAAAAAGCAAAACGCTCCCCTCCCCCATAAAACGACAGCCCCCTCTCCCTCTCTCTCATAGGGGCCACTTCACCAGTTTCTGACCACTACTCCTATATCGAAGTTAGGGGCTCTCATCACCCGCATGTTACGCTTTCGGGAGAACCACGCTGCATAGATCGTTCTTTCACCGTAGCTACCCTTTCCTACCATGGGGGGGAGGAGACTCATTGTATATCTGGAAAGGTCCCATGGGTCATAATTTGGCCTTCCGTGGGGTGGACGATAATAAACTACTCTACTCTCCTCTCTCTCTCTCTCTCTCTCTCTCTCTCTCTCTCTCTCCCCCCTCTAGTCCTTTTCCTCTCCTCTTCTTTCTCTTTTCTTCATTGTTTCTTCCCTCTCCTCTCTTCTTCTTTCTCTTCTTTCAAAACCCTAATTTTCTTAATTTAAACTTTTTTCTCTCTATTTATATATATCCCTCTATTTATATCGATTGTTTTTTGGCTATATTTTTATCTTTTGCTTTCTTATATCTTTTAGGAATCTTTCTTCCTTGTTCAATTTCCTTCTTCTCGTGCTACTAGTTCGTCCTCATGGCGTCTCCCTAATTCCAAAGAGGGACACAAGTGTCCTTGATATTCAATGATACCAAGGTAGCTACTAGGACCATTTTGCATGTAGACCCCAGTGTGGATACTGTCCATGAAATTGGTTTGCCGCTTGGTTATGTTGGCATGTCGATAGACGATGTTGAAGTGGGAGAAGTTCCTCTTCCTTTTTCCCTCCAAGATGGTGATATGGACAAGTTAAATCAAACCAAACGATACATCATTGTGTGACCAGCCAGAGATTGTGTAAGTCTTATTTTATCTCTCTCCACCTTTCTGATTATGCTCTTTTTTAGTTGTTTTTTTAAGAGCAATCTGTCTTGTATATGTCGATGTGTTTAGATTATTGCAAACACATCAAAGAAAACCCCATATCTGAAGCGTGCAAAATGCGTAACGAGCACACTTGCCAGATAAGCAAGCCAAGAAGTGACAAGTACCAAGAAGAGGAAGAAAGTGCAAGAGGAAGATGATGATGATTGGAGTCCTCCTCGAAGGAATCCAAGTCAAGTTGCTAAGTCTTTGAAGAAAGATGCTTCTTCAAAATCCAATAAAGAAACTAAGGAAGTAGAAGAGGTGGACGAGGGAATTGAAAAAGAAGAGGGTTTCATGGTGACTCATGCAACTCACTTGCGATTAGAACTCCTACAAGATAGTCTTAACAGAGTGAAGGTAATTGTTAACCACTTTTTATCAAATCTTATATACGATATCTTTTGGATTACCAAGCATAACATGTGTGTGTGCACTGTAGGTTATGAAATCAAATCCTTTGTCACCTATTCTCTTGTGCAGACTTGTGCCTAACCCCTTTATACGAAGAGTGCAGTTTAGGTACAAGAAGCTGGCAAGGGAATTTTATTCGAATGGCTATGTTGCGATAAATGCAGGTTCATTTGCTCTATCTCCTCTCATCCCATAATCCTGTTAGAGAAGTGACTCAAGATGATGTTATTGCATGGGATGACATCTGGCGATTGAAAAACGAGGAGTTCGAGAATACGATCAAAGGCACAGAGTGGGAATTCATGAGCAACAAGATGTTGTATGTGTGGGACGATAATCATCAATTTGTGGCATGGATGGAGGAGATTAATAAATGTGAGTCTACTTAAATTGCCTACTTTTTGGAATGCGGTCTTTTGTTTTTATAAAATAGTTTTGGGACTAATTAGATTTGCACTATCTAACTATAGCATTCAAGAATGTCGCATCAAGACATCCTCGTGTTAACGCTATCCTTATTGAATTCAATGAGGATATAGCAAGGGGAAGGGTCTCACAATGATAGCTCACTTAAACAGGTAAGAGAATATATGTCTTAAGTCTCTTTGAATTAGGAATATTTGACGTACTATGTTTCAATCTTTCATCATAACCTTAAATTTTGTTGCCATAGGATGAATGAAGTGGACTATGTTTCTTCTTCCCTTTTGGACAAAGTGTGCCTCATTAGGGCACTTAGGCTAGCAAACAAAGAAACAATTATGAAGCACATTAGAGAGATGAACAAGGCATGGATGGACAAGCATGCCTTAACAAAGAAAAAAAAGGGGTTGCCCATCTTGGTATAATTGCAAGCTTTTAGAACTTTCCCAAATAGTATTCCGAGTAAACCTTCAATCTTTAGCCACTTACAATATATGATTAACATTTGCATATTATCCACTAATGTTGTAACTCATGAATAATAGGATGAGTACCCCGCAACCACTCGAGATATTGACCCCCTCTGGTAGATAGTTTACCTGCATATGAGTTTGAAGAGAAATGGAGAATGACATTTTATAAAGATGAAAGAAAGTGGAGGCATGCTACAAGGCGATTGGCGGTGATTGCAAACCCTGCACAAGGGGAAGGTTCCTTTGAGTAAGAATCCTACACTCTTTCCTCTCTCTATTACGTAGGCAATAACATTTTATGGTTTTAATGTTGTGGTTTAATTTTGGTGTTGTGTTGCAGATGACTGGTGCAAGTTAATTGGGACGAGAAACAGATTGTTTGACAGAGGATAGGCTATATAGTTTAGCAACTAGCTTGTTACCAAATGCCATAGAGCACGGATTTTGGATATTTTGATTGATGGTAATTTGCAAAGGCTGAAGGATTCACAAATCCCTAAAAGTATGTAATAATTACTTTCCTTATCTTCTTGATATTTGCAAAGTACTCTATTTTGTTTGAATAACAATTTCAATGGGGCAACGCAACAAATGCAAGTTTATTCAAGGATTGGCTTCGAGAAGAGAAGTCGTATGGCATGAGATTAGAGCACAAGGTATAGTCATCCTTATAGAAATATCAAAAAAGTACAAGGTAATTTTTCCAAATACATTCCTCGAGAACCTTGCCGATCTTAAGAGACTGTATTTTGGGAAGCTGTTCGAGGAAATGGTGGGATCCCTAAAGAAACAAAGTGTGGTAGCTTTAAACCCTGCTGTCGTCAAGGCTACCAAGTGTGGTGTGTTCAGATGCGTAACATTCTACAAAGCTTACTTACTACTTAATTGTACTCTTATATTTGTAAACTGAACGAAAATAATAATGTCTAAATGGATTTGTAAGTGCCATACAGAGAGATATATTGTAGATGTGCCTACAATCTTAGAAGATTAGCGTAATCCAAAACATGAGAGCACTAGCAGCAACTTCGAGACCTTTGGGATGCGGAGATATACAAGAGATGCCCATTGTCCCTTGATTTTCCCAGTGGCAAATTTCCAAAGCACGAGAAAGAGATGTATACTTGAGCTTGTAAAGCGAAGCAATCAACCATGATATGAACTATACAATTAGATATTTCAATTTATGTTAAATATTTTTTACTATATCTTTTCGAATCGTGAATTCTATTGTAAAGCCTAGAAGTCTATGTGACAAATCACATGTTCAAGGCAAGGGCAAAGGTCTTATGAAAGATGAAGGGGATGATGATGATGAAGGGGAAAAAGTGCTAAAAAAAGATGATGATGATGAAGGGGAAAAAGTGCTAAAAAAAGATGTAACAAAGGGAAAGGGAAAAGGAAAGGCACTATAGGAAGAGGATGACTCTAATACCTCTCCATCATAAAAAGTGCTAAAAAAAGATGTAACAAAGGGAAAGGGAAAAGGAAAGGCACTATAGGAAGAGGATGACTCTAATACCTCTCCATCATAATATAACGAAAGCAATTCTGATACGATAGCAGCACTCACAAGATCGAGGCAACCCCAAAAGTTAAAGAAGGTGGTCATGCAGCAACACAGGCAGGGCACTTTTATTTGTGGCTCATTGGTATTATTGTTGCATTGTTTGGATACTAACATAGATTAAGTTATGGATTCAGATAAGCTTGGCAAGAGGTGAAGTGCCAAATGCACCATTACGACCTATTAATCCACCTAGCCTGGGTGACCTGACTCCAATCCAAATGAATTTGCCAGGTATGATTTTATTTGTGGTATTATTGTTGCATTGTTTGGATACTAACATAGATTAAGTTATGGATTCAGATAAGCTTGGCAAGAGGTGAAGTGCCAAATGTACCATTACGACCTATTAATCCACCTAGCTTGGGTGACTAGACTCCAATCCAAATGAATTTGCTAGGTATGATTTTTTTCATTGGTAATGATAATGTAAAGTATTTGTGTGGTGCATACACTTACAAAATGTATGCTTTGTGGGAGTGTTTTGTAATACCATGACAGTAGTCCTCGACGCTCTGAGCGAATATCAAAGTGCTAGTTCCTCTACCGTTATAGAAGCCTTGGTGTTAATAAGAGTAATAATCAATTGTGACCACGTGTGAAAAGATTGTAAAGGTGTGTCTTTTATATCATGTAATGACAATTGATGTATAACTCTACTCAACATGGTGTGGCAGGATATCATTCTACAAAGATGATGGCATTTGTCGGGGATCCTTTGAAGATAGGCCGTGCACTTCTGAACCACGAGTGTCCACCGAAGCTAGAACATGTCTTTGGTATGTTGCAGAAGGCCAACATGGGAGACATGACCTTTATTGTTAAAGG
The DNA here is from genome assembly GCF_041138505.1 of Cibotium barometz. Lineage (NCBI taxonomy): Eukaryota > Viridiplantae > Streptophyta > Polypodiopsida > Cyatheales > Cibotiaceae > Cibotium > Cibotium barometz. Next base: position 24,541,663 of record NC_141078.1, on the reverse strand, counting down.
TGTCAATACAAGCACAACGTGTGATTGTATTGTAGTGAGGTTGCCCACGGGAGGTTCTGTTTATAGCTACCCTGATGACATTGTCCCACCATGGAATCTCTGCACATGTGAGTGATGAGATGATTTTTTCTTCATTAAGACCTTATGTGTCGCTGTGCATATGTTGTGTATATGTCATGCTTACGTTTTTTGTGTATGTCATTTTGATGCCACGTAGATGGAGAGGAGCATGCATTGCTTCATATTTGTGAGACCATCTTAGACGACAATGGCTTTATTATTGTCATCTGTATCAAGTGGTGGCAACCATTATATCTCACGCTGAGCACTCTGGCTTCTCCTTAGACACCTTGGTGAATGTCTGATATACAACACAGATTGGAAGGCCCTTTGGACAAGAGGTAAGCAGCACTAACCATAGAGGTTGCCATTGAGCATCACTTTTTACTACAAAAATCATCTCATACTCTTGTGCAGATAACCTCGTCACTGCTACCTTCATGAGCATAGTTGGACAAAACCATACACAACCTTTCTTACTTAATTATTTCATTGATCCTTGCAACATGATGCATGGGGCAGACGCCCAGATGGGACAACATGGCGAGGTATGGAGTTAACATTTTTGTGTTCCAAAATAAGGGCCTTACATTTTTGGTGGAATTAATAGATGTTTTCTTTGCAGGTGGATCTCAGCGTGGATATGACTTTTGGGATAGCTTGTTGAAGCGTCATGTAAAGCAAGGGCAAGTGATAGTAGAGCATTATGCTGGTGGATGTGGAGATTGTGCTATGGTAGCACAAAAATTAGGCATGAACATTATTTGTACTGATCTCGAAGAGGATTTAGTGGAGGGTGACTTGATGAAGATTTCATTATAGTGTAGTAAACATATTTATTTGTGAATATTCAAGTGACTGGGTTTAGCAATTGTTTATGAATGTATCCTAATCTTATTTTTCATATTAAAAAGAGATAAAGAGAGTGAGAGCAATGCATGTTGGGGTTTTGCAATAAGACATCATTCCCGTTTGCAACGATGTTTATGTACAACATGTCGTACAAACCAATAAAGAATTGACATTTTTCAATATTGTGTGGATGAATAAGGTAGTGAAGTGTTTATAAATCGAGGATCTGTACGCAAAACATGAGTTAAGTATGTTGTGTTGAGAAATGAGAAGGAAAATAGAGAGAGAGTGAGAAAAGAGAAGGACAAAAAGAGTGAGTGAGAGAGAAAGAGAGAGAGGGAACCAGAGCAAAAGAAGGGAAGAGAGAGAGGGATGATAGAGAGAGTGAGCAAAGAAAGGGACCCTGAGAGAGAGAGAGAGAGAGAGAGAGAGAGAGAGAGAGAGAGGGAGCAAAAGCAAAGAGAAGGGTAGAGAGGGAGAGAGAGAGAGAGAGGGAGGATAGAAAGAGTGAGCAAAGAAAAGGACTAAAAGAGAGAGAGAGCAAAGAGAGAGAGAGAGAGAGAGAGAGAGAGAGAGAGAGAGAGAGAGAGAGAGAGAGAGAGAGAGAGAGAGAGCAAAGAGAAGGACATAATAGTTAGCAAAGAGAAGGATAGAGAGAGAGAGAGAGAGAGAGAGAGAGAGAGAGAGAGAGAGAAAGGAGGATAAGAGGTAAGAGAAGGATAGAGAGGGAGAGGAGAATATAGAGAGCGAGAGAGGGAAGGAGAATAGGAGGTAAGAGAAGGATGGAGAGGGAGAGAGGGAGTTACAAAAAAGAGAGACGAATAGAGAGGGAGTTACAAAAGAGAGACGAATAGAGAGAGTTAGCAAAGCCAAGAGAAGGATAAAGAGAGAGGGGGGAGGATAGAGAGAGAGTAAAGAGAAGGATGGAGAGAGTGAGCAAAGAGATGGATAGAGAGAGCGAGAGAGGGAAGGGGCATAAGAGGTAAGAGAAGGATATAGAGAGTGCGAGAGGGAAGGAGGATAGGAGGATAGAGAGTACCAGAGAGAGAGAGAGAGAGAGAGAGAGAGAGGAGCGTGGGAGAGTGAAAGGGAGGGAGGGAGAGGCAAATGAAGGAGAGAGCGAGAGGGGGAGGATAGATAGAGTAAAGAGAAGGATAGAGAGAGTGAGAGAGGGGTGGGATGGAGAGAGTGAGCAAAGAGAAGGATAGAGAGAGTGAGAGGGGGAGAGAGAAAGAGAAAGAGAGGGAGATGAAGGAGAGTGAGAGAGGGGGAGGGAAGAGGGTGGGAGACGGAGAGAGAGGGAGGGTGGGAGAGTGAAAGGGAGGGAGAGAAAGGGACGGTGGTAATAGAAGAGAGAGAGAGAGAGAGAGAGAGAGAGAGAGAGAGAGAGAGAGAGAGTGTGTTAGTAAAGAGAGACAAGGATAGAGAGAGTGAGAGAGGGAGAGTGAAAGGGAGGGAAGATGGTGGGAGGAGAGAGGGTGGTGTGGGTTGGCGGTGGTGGGCGGAGATGGTGGTGGTAATAGTTAGAGAGAGAGGGCAGCCAAGAAAAGCTCACTCGGTGACCATCCCGAACACAGATGGTATGGGTGTACACTTCCAGATGGTACGGCCGTATGACAGCTACATGATCCTTGTACATATTAACATCATCACTATTACTACATTGCTTGCTGCATCTCTGTGTGTGTTGCTACATTGATCTTCACTCCAACATTTGTCACATAAATCTCTCCTTGCTTTGTTGCATCTATGTGTGTGTTGCTACATTGATCTCTCCACTTAACATTTGTCACATAAATGGTTGGTACCATATATAATGAAACAAAAAATCAAAGACCCTCCAACACACATTTGTAAAATGAAGAGATTTAATGGAAAGATTAAGATGATTGGTCTTCTTGATGTTGTTTGTGCCTCAAATTAATTGAAGTAGCTAAGGGCCCTATTACATACCATGCCCACCATGCAGTGCCGAAACGTTGGAAGGCACATTAATTTTGTGGACGATGGGTGCCATGTCACCCATTGGTTACACCTATAGGAAACCCATATGCCACAACCGATAGTGTGGGACCTATCTATTTTTTTGTAGTTATGCTTGACTTTATCACAATACTTACAAGAATTTATTATCGATAATAACAGAAAAGAGAGTGATAGCACATTTATGGTTGGTGGGTTTGTTGATGCCCAAGCTTTGGGTGGAGAGCAACACTTGGATTGTGGTGATTAATGATGGGCATGAGTGAGGTTGGATACAAAGTGCCCTTGCGAAGGATTTTTTTTTTGAAAAATTTCAAACAATAGTACCCGTCCAACTGCTTGCCACGGAGAAGGAAAGCACTCGAGGTCAGAATAATTTCAGAAAACGCCTTTGCATTAGAAAGCCGCGAGAACAAAGCCATGATAGTGTGTATCAAGCCTCAATCTCCATCTTAGCACTAGCATGGTAAAAGGTAACTTTGGAAAGCCTACCTTGATGTTAAGGGTAATCTCACCTTTTTCATTGGTTGGAAAAAAAGACACCTTCAGTGTGTAAACAGCCAAGGAAGACACAAAGGGCTATTTTTGAAATCCAAATTGGAGCCCGCTCAATCCTCTCTCTCTCTCTCTCTGTGTGTGTCTCTCTCTCTAGACACCTCTCCCTCGTGTAAGCTCATTTCTACTGTATGGAGGTGGTTCTGTTAGAGGAGACCAAGGAGATGGAGGCCAGCACAGCCTTCATTGCAGCAGACGACGATGGAAGTGCTATCGTGGTGAAGAAGAAGAGGCGGAGGGTGAGCTTCGCGAAGACGCAGACCGTCCACATCTTCCCCCGCAACGAGGACATCCAAACCCCTCCCCTCGACACAGACGCTGTGTCCAAAAATCCCACCCCTCCTCCTCCCACCGCAAGATCAGCCATGACTAGGGTTTCTGCTGCAGAGCGCGATCTTCCTGCAGATCTCCATGAAAACACTGCAGATTTCAGCCAGTTCTCCTGCGACATGGACACCGGCCATGGAAGCTGGGTGGATGAAGACACTACAACGCGGCGGCACAGGTTAGCCTTATTAGGTTTCTGTTCTCCAAGTGCGCAGGCCTGTACTAGCGTACTAAAATAATGTGCAGACCCTCGTTACGTTTTCTTTCTGTTCTCGAACTAGAGGGTTTTTATTTCCGCTCTCATATGGTGCCATACCCTTATAGAGTTTCCATGTTTTCTGTTAAGCAATGACGACTGCTACTAGGTTTCTGTTCTCAAACTGTGCAGACCATTCAAGATTTCAGAGATTTCCATGTTCTTTCTTATCAAAATTTCGGCCATCATCAGGGTCTCAAGGTCTCAGTTACCTCTATTTGAGTAACATAATCACCTTTGAACCCTGCAAACCCTTATTAGAGTATAAGCCCCGATTGAAAGATATCAAGCAGGGTCTCCTTTTCCTTTTGTACGATATTTAGTAGATGCTACATAATTCTTTGCATGAGTGCATTTTTTAAACAGGGTCTTCTTTTCATTCTATACAGTTTTAGTAGATGTTACATAATTCTTTGCATGAGTGCATTTTTTAAACAGCTTTATTTTATAAGATTTTTAGTTGAAGGGAGGTGTCTTCTGCTGTAGCAGCTTAGATGGAATGGAAGATGACAGTGGTTGCTTTGTACACCTTGGGCACATGTCAAGCATAGAAGACGATGATTCTATCATCAATGATGTGTTAAATGATGACATAACAATGGATGCCACGACTTTCACAAAGAATCTATCACAGTATTTGAACCATGGTACAACCTTTGATTCACAAGGAACTGGGCTTTTCGGAGAAGCATCATCACAGAAAGTTTTAAATGACAGTGATTCACGAACTGAGGACGACTCCATGGCCCTCACAAAACTAGGTGGCCCGCATTGGGCTCTCCTTAACCCTAATGCTGTGTCAGTGCATGCAGATTATGATCAAAGCGACATGAGTTTGGCAACAACATCGACAGACAAAGTCAGATGGAAGGAGAAAGGAAACCCATTGCCAGAAAAATTCAGCTCCTTGTTGTCAACTGCAGCAGAAGGCTCGTCACCAGGTGAAGCATCTGAAGGAAGATCCATCCAGACTTTGGGCAAACAGAAAGAAAACTTGCCCCCTCAGAACCGTCAGGATGGACTTAGTCTAAAAGCTCAAACATGGACTCCGGACCTCTATTGTGATTCTGACATTTCCATGTCTTTAAGCAACACCATGGATGTGTCACTTCATCAGGCTCTCCGGAAACGATCCGATGTGCTGGTGGATATTGATGGGAACGGTCAAACGCCACCCATGTCAAAGCGAAGGTCAGGTAATCTGATGCAAGACACAACCTTTTCAGCAAGCGACTTCAATAGCACTGTGCCTGTTTGTAACCTAAAAGAACATGCAAACATCTCTGATAAGGAGCCTACATCGGCCAAGTTCAGGGGTCTAACTAAGGGCAAGCAGCTGCCCAAAGACAGCAGTCTTCAACAAGATGCAAAGTATAATCATGTAAAAGTAGACGATAGAGCAGCTCAATCAGGAGAAATGAGGAAGCTTGCCAGTAACAAAGTGACTGAAAGTGCTGGGAAAATAGGAAGCCTTTCAATTCGTGTAAGCCGCCCTAACACCAAAGGCTCAGTCTCTTTAGATGAGCTTCTTCAGCATTTAGAGGTCAGATTTCACACCTGAGGTTGATGTTTAACCTCTAAATCGATTATTGTATCTAGAAAACCAAATCTTAATTACATAAAAAATCCAATTTTTGTGTCTAACTGGCTTTTCCGACATGACTTCCTTGAAAGGGTGAACGTCTCATTGAGGAATTCCAAGATAGAGAGGAGGGGTTGGTGCCATTGTTTCCATCAAAGCTTCAAACGTTGAGCGACTACCTGCATTTTTCATGTAGTGCGCTGCCACAGGTGATACATCCATGAGATTGTCCTCCAGAGTGCTTAGTTGTTACTTCCACTCTGTCTCAGAAGAGGGCAATCAAGTATGTACTGGAAGTGCTTTGTTCTTGCCTTTTCTTAACATGTAAAGTATGAAAGTATGGCTTTGCCTAGACCATCAAAGGAGTTGTGCTCTATGGAAGGCATCATTGTTTGAGACACTCTTATTCTTTTTTTCTCTGTTTTGGAAGAATAGACCGACTGGCTAAGAGAGCATGTACAAGAGCTGGGAGCAAAGCTCAAAGATGCAAAGAAAAGGAATGCAGCATTAAGATCCTCAAAACTGTTGGTTCAGGTAGCAGGCTGCCATCGAGTTTGACTTTTTTTTTTTGGAGGGGTTTTACCAAGCTCATTTGTAAAACAGTTAGATCTTGCTTGCATAGAAATGGATGTCTGAGGCGTTTTAAGAAGCAAAGAGCTTTTTGTTTCTGATGCAGAAGCTTACAGAGGAGCCCACATACATCTCCAAATCCAAGTTTGAGAAGAAGCATAGGTATATGTTCTGTGTCCAAGTTGCGGTCAGCTGGTTTATCCAATCCTTCTGTCCAGAATGGTGCAATTGTCTGACAAACTACACTTTGTGTGCGTGTGTTCTCCATGTATGGGGGTTTATCTATCATCTCCAAAGAGGTGATAGACAGGATGGTGTTTTATTTATATGCATGAACCTGCAAGTACTCTTGGGTGCTGATGATACGAGTGGGTATGCCATAGCATGTGGTCTAGGCTATGCATGATGGAGTTGATGATCTGAAGCTTTGTGAGCAGACTGTAATGAAGTCAATACTGCACTTTGGTTTCTGTTCAGTTTGGGAAATAATAGAGGCACATACATGATCCATGTCTTACTTTACCTTATAGAATTCAAAGGACCATTTCTAAGAGTTTTGATTTGTGGATTGCAGTTTAGCAAGGAAAGAATGGCTTTTGTGGAAGATAAATGCTAAGAGGCAGAACTTGGCACAGCTTCAAGAAAATAAAGATAATTTGATTGTAATCTCTTCCATTTTATTGGAGATTTTGGTCATCTTTGCTCAGTCACATGTTAGAAATCATAGGAGAAGCCATTGAGATGAAGGGCCTTTTTTTGTTGGGCACAGAAAGAGGTAGAGGAAGCTCATGGGAAGGGTCAACAAGTTCTGCAATTAAAGGAGTTATATTCCCGGAACATTTCAAAGGGGGGGTCTAGTGACCCTAGGCCTGACTTGGTTCAGGCTGTTGCTATTCCCTCGACTACTGGTAAAGAAGCTCAACTTTTGGCAAGCCATCAGGTCAGTACCTCGGTAAGATATGCACTGATGATTGTATGTACATGACTTTTTCCAAGCTTACTCACGCTTTTGCAAAGCTCTTTTGAGCACCTAGGCTTGTCTTGCCCTGGCAAGAATATGATGTTCATGATATCAATGGTTGGCCTGTGCTTAGGAGAAGCAGCTGGAGAAAAAAAGCTTCTCTCAAAGTGTAATGCTGGCAAGGCATCAACATCATCATCAGGTGCTTTTTTGGCTTCTGCTTCTTGTTTAAACCATTAAAACTTTCTTATGTGTTCATCAAACCCAAAATCCAAAGGCTCATTATTGTACTATAGGAAGGCTTGGAAAATGGATGGCTGACATAGGGTTTGTGTATGTGTGTGTGTGTGTGAGAGAGAGAGAGAGAGCGAGATTTGGAAGGCTAGGAACCATATAATGTTTCGACATGCTTCTCTAGATGCTTATAATTTTTTTTGTGCCAATCTTCGCCAGTCCCTACACGACTGTCGACAGCTGGAGGCTATTGATACCCCACAGTTTGAGGTCTTTTCCATTGTTATTAGCTTTCTTCATTGGATGACTTCTCTTTGAAGTACATCCTCCCCATGTACATTGCTCCTTGGTAATAGAAGACTGGTTTTTTTCTTTTAAAAAAAGTGTGTGTGTGTGGGGGGGTGTATGTGTGTGTTCTATCCCAACATTCGTCACTATCACTAAACCAAGTGAATGGCACGTGGACCAGCCTTGTGATCAAGTCAACAAATCATAGCAAATAAGGTAATGCCAAGTATCTGAAAAAATGTCAAGCACAAATGAATCACAAGGATATCGTTAGTGCTGTATACTAACCATAGGAAAAACCACCGAATGCCTAGCTTCAATAGACCTATACAAGTTGCCATGAGATACAAATGAAGTACACTTGTCATTGATGTAAGGTGTTGATGCTGAGTATCCAAGCTATGCTGAAGTACATTGATGTAGTGTGTGTGTGTGTGTGTGTGCGCACAGTGTCTGCAGCGCTGGTCGTTTTCTGTCGACTGCTGCCCCTTCAGCGTCTACTGTCCTGCCTCCTGCCGCCGCCACCTATCCTTTCTGTAGCCTTGCGTGTCTACCGCCTGTTCTCCTGCTGCTCGTATTTCCTTCCGTTTTTTTCTTCTGGGTGCGACTGTGTGTGTGTGTGGTCACCCTCAGCAGTTAGTCGCCATCAGTAGACAGTCGCCCTCAACAGGCAGTCGTCACTCTCAGCAGATAGTCGCCATCAGTAGGCCGCTCAGCGGAGATACGGCAGTGATCGTTAGCAGCTTGCAGCATCACTTGTGCAGTAGTTCGACGTCCGCTACAAGTTCCCCTTTTATGTCTACTTCTTCGGAGAAAATTTTCTCCTACAAACGCAAGAAAGACATGGGAATCGGGTAGATGAAGATGGCCGATGCTTGCATGAGAGTTTGTTAGAAGAATGTTCTCAAGCAAGGAAGTCATGGGAGGGTCCCTTGCCCAACCTGAAATTTTAGATTCCAGTGCAGGATCTCATGGACCCAATGAAGCAGTATGGGCAAGATGCATATTTTTCCCTGGCAAGATGCCTTCAGCCCAAGATGTGGCTCAGTGGATAGTCTTTGTCTTGAAAAAACATGCTGTGCCAGGAGTTTTATTTGGTGCTCGCGGGTTTTATGAGGTCTTGCTTTCGGACAATGATGCAAAAAATCACCTATTGGAAATGTCTCCTCTTATGTTGAACACACAGATGGTGCATGTGTTGCCTTGGTCGCTCACTAGGGATTTCCAAAGTTTGATAAGACATAAATGCCAGGTATGGGTTGAGGTTGTTGACTTTCCCCGCATGTGGAGACACTAGCTTCCTAGAATAGCGACAGGATTAGGGAAAATAGTTTGGCCCCCCCCCAGAATGAATGAAAACATGAATTGATTTTGCATCTTGTGGGATACCGACAAACCCACCCTTCCAGGTATTGTCATAGACTGGGGGGACCTTGTGATAGGAGAAAGGCCTTTCAAATTAAAATGGGGAAAATTTGCAGGCGCATGTTTCCAATGTGGGAAATTTGGACATATGTAGTCAGAATGTCTCGAACCGCAATTGCAGCCGCCTCCCTCGGCTATCCCTAGAGAGCCAGATCTTGTTACAACAAGGCACAATATCCAACAAAATGCTAAATCGCCAAAAGTTACACAACTTAGAACAATGTAAACGAAAAAGGCAAAAGAAAGCAAGTCTAAGTATCTCAGCCAATAACTCTGGCGTCTACCTCGAAACAAAAGGGCAAAATGCAGGTCTCAGAGTCTTCGGAGGGTTGGACCTTGCCAAAAAAGCCTCTTAAAGCAAAGCGACCAATAATTGAAAGAAACTATATGGTTCCTATGCATAGAAGTTACAAGGCGCGCCTCTAACAGTTTGAGGCATACGATTGCTTGATCGAGGCGTCCATTTTTTTTTTTGGTTGGTTTGAGTCTTTAGACAGGGGCTTTAAGGGCCCAAGGCAGCCCCTCTCACACACACACTCTCTCTCCCTCCCTTAAGCCTTTCTCAAGACCCAAAGTTCAAAGTTCAAACACACTAGGTTGATGATGTTTTTTTAACCCACTTTTGGAGCTCTCTCTATACTCTACCGGTTCATTTCAGTTCATTTCATTTTACTTTGTACCCTTGAATCTTGATGATGTATCAAGATGATGAGGATGGACTATTTTGGTCTCATAGGTCATTTTGGCCTTTTGCAGACGTTTAATACAGCTTTCTTTCTTTCACACACATACACACACACTCTCTCCTGTCAGAATATGTAGTGGAAATGATAACCAAACTTGGGTTGACAAGAGCAAGTAGAGTGCAGAAAATAGATAGCACGAGACACAGAGAAATAGGCGTGTAAACTCTTCTCTATACACAAGATCCCGCAGAAAACTGAATGATACAATGGTGAGGAGCATGGGGCCTCATGCATGCAGTCGGCCAGCGCTAGTGGCTCTCCATGACTGCATGAAGCAGTCGGCCAGCAGTAAATACCTCCACGACTGCATAAAGCAAGTCGGCCAGTAGAAAACTCCACGCTTGCTGATTAGGCAGTCGGCCAGCCACACGATTGCTGAATGGACAGTCGGCCAGCCACCAGAGGCTCCTGCCAACATCTGGCATCCATCCACACCACCAAAAAATGGGGAAAAATAGGGAAAAAATACGGGGAGTGAGGAAAAATGATAAAACACCTATACAGGGCACACCCACAACAGAGGCCTTGGTGTATAAAAATAGACAGGAGATGACTTCTAACACCCCCTCTCAGCTCCTGGTTGTGAAATCAACCCAAGGGAGCTGGAGTGCCGCCTGAGCGTAGCCTGAGGTAGAGACTTCGTGAAGAGGTCCGCCGCATTGTCCTCCGTCGAACAATAAAGTAGCAAGTTGTCACCAGCCAAGATCTTCTCACGTACAAAGTGATACTGTATCTCTATGTGCTTGGTCCGGGCATGGAAGACCGGGTTCCGAGCAATAGCTATACAACTCTGGTTATCGCACTGGATGACTGTGGGGTCCTTTTGTGGAAACCCAATCTCGCCTAGCAGCCTCCGCAGCCACACAACCTCACAAGCAGCACCACAAGCAGCCCGGTACTCTGCCTCTGTCGAAGAGAGGGCAATAGTTGGCTGCCTCTTGTTGCTCCAAGAAACTGCTCCTGAGGCGAGGGTAAAACTGTATCCTGAAGTAGATCTCCTCGTGTCTGGATCTCCTCCCCAATCTGAGTCACTCCAACCTTGGAGTCTGACTCCATTCCCTCCTGTGTAAGAGAGTCCTAGATCCTTCGTACTTTGCAGATACCGCAAGATCCGCAATCCTGCATCCCAATGAGACTTCAATGGCGTGTGCATAAAAGAGCTCAACAGCCCCACGGAGAAGCTCAAGTCCAATCCGGTGTTCAGCCAACCAGATCAATGAACCAACCAACTTCCGGTATTGCGAGGCATCAACTGGCTCACAAGGATCAGTAACGGTTAACTTTGTGTTCGGGTCCATCGGCGAAGTAATAGGCTTGCAGTTCCCCATCCCAAAGGCCTCAAGCAACTCATGAACATACCGTTGTTGAGAGACGAAAACCCCCCTCTGGGTTTGCCAGATCTCCAATCCCAAGATCTATCACGAGCTTAGGGCTTTGATACCATGTTAGAATATGCAATGGAAATGATAACCAAACTTGGGTTGACAAGAGCAAGTAGAGTGCAGAAAATAGACAGCACAAGAGACACAGAGAAATAGGCGTGTAAACTCTTCTCTATACACAAGATCCCGTAGAAAACTAAATGATACAATGGTGAGGAGCATGGGGCCTATTTATATGCCCCATGCATGTAGTCGGCTAGCGCTAGTGGCTCTCCACGACTGCATGAAGCAGTCGGCCAGCAGTAAATACCTCCATGATTGCTTAAAGCAAGTCGGCCAGTAGAAAACTCCACACTTGCTGATTAGACAGTCGGCCAGCCACACGACTGCTGAATGGACAGTCGGCCAACCACCAGAGGCTCCTGCCAACATCTGGCATCCATCCACACCACCGAAAAATGGGGAAAAATAGAAAAAAAATACAGGGAGTGAGGAAAAATGATAAAACACCTATACAGGGCGGACACACCCACAACAGAGGCCCTGGTGTATAAAAATAGACAGGAGATGACTTCTAACATCTCCCTCTCTCATACACACCCTCCCTCCCTCCCTCAAGGCTCATACATACACACTCTAGTCTCTCTCTCTCTCTCTCTCTCTCTCTCTCAACTTTCACTATATATATTATATCTATCTATCACTATATGTATATATATATATATGTATACATGTATACATATATATATGTATATATACATATATGTATATATACATATATGTATACATATGTATACATACATATATGTATATATACATATATGTATACATACATATATGTATATATACATATATGTATACATACATATATGTATACATACATATATGTATATATACATATATGTATACATATATATATATATATATATATATATATATATATATATATATATATATATATATATATATATATATACACATACATGTGTATATATATACACATACATGTGTATATATATACACATACATGTGTATATATATACACATACATGTGTATATATATACACATACATGTGTATATATATACATATATACATATATGTATATATATACATATATAGTATACATATATATATGTATGTATACATATATATATGTATACATATATATATATATATATAAGTGTCACGAGACCGGCGGAAACGGTCTCGCGATGCCTTTGCCGGACCCATGGTAGGCACCTTAGGAACACTCACGCATCGGGTAGGCAAAGCACGGACCCATGGTAGGCACCTTAGGAACGCACTCATGCACCGGGTAGGCACGTTAGGTCTTCCAGGGTGCGGGAGAGGTTCCGTGGGTATCGAGTGCCCCGAGGGTTGCCCTCCCCGCCTGGATGACGATCGGACCGAACGTGGGGTTAGGACCGAAAACGGTGGAAAAACGGCGGACCGGCGGACCGGTGAGCCGTGTCGTGCCGACGGGCCGGCGGATCATGGATGGAAGGCAAGACCCGAGAGGAGGCCGAGGGAGCCGAGCCGGGCACGAACACAAGTGATCGATGAGACCCGCAAGGAAAACGCACGAGACGCGCTCGACGGGCCGATGGAGCCGTTTCATGAAGCATGGATTATGGAAGACCGCGTGCGGCAAGGCGTCGCGGGACCGTTTCTGCCGGTCTCGTGACACTTATATATATCAGACGCCTCTAACACGCCTCTAACGTCTCTAAAAAATACGAGTCTTTCAAGGCGTGTACCATACCCGCCTCGTACCAAACGCTTCTGACGCCTCTAACAACCTTGTTCCTATGTTTGATGGCAAGTAGCCAAATGCCTAGGTGAATAAGGGAGATGATGGTATAACCATTGTCGATGCTTGGGCAAAAATTGCAAAAGGCATAGATAAGGATGTATTCACAGTTTCAAGACAACAATCCTATCTTGGGGAGCACTCTAGTGCTTACTTTCAAGATGATCTTGGTAATGATGTTTTGGATCTGGGTGATGTTCCCATGAACACCACGCCTGATGTCCTATAATTACAGTTTCATGGCCTTGTATATACACTGCATTGTATATACACGACTGCACCAATCAAATGCATGACATATACTGTCCGTGGGTTGTGCAAACCTAAAAAATGGTGACTTTTATGGTCTTATATTGCTAGCATGAAGCTAGATGTGATATCTTTGCAAGAGCACAATCAACATGAATTTACTGGTCAATTGGGTTACTTTGCCGAATATAGTATATTTTATGCAGGCATGGGGGATTACTCCGGTGTGCTTATTATGGTCCGAAATGAATTACATCCAACTCTTGCATTCAATGATCTAGTTGGACGCTGTTTGGTTATACAATGTTTGTTACGCGAGAAATTTTTTGAGTTTGCTACAGTCTATGCACACACAGCGTTAGCCAAGCAGGTTGCTTTATGGGCTGAAATTAGAGCTTATCCATGGTTGCACAATGCCTTTATTTGTGGTGATTTCAATAATGCACCCTCGTTGGGAGATAATTCCTCGGGACACACATGCTAGCTTTGGAAAAGGTTGCTTGGGCAAACATGGTTGGTGAAATACATGCACTAGATTTATGGCCACATGCCAGACGAAGGATGCTTGGTTACACTTTCTCGCATTTGGCCATGTTTTCTTATGTGCTAGGTTGGACAGATGGTACTTGTTAAATGCAAATCAGTATGATGATTTTGTTTGCAAAATGTGGATTGATCATGCATTGCAACTCTCAGATCATGCTCCGCTATGGATGGGTCTCTATTTTGGACTGCCAATAGATGATATGCCCTTGTATAACAAACACCTGTTACAAATAAACAATAGCCATCTCTTACATGACAGCTTCCAACAAATGGTGAAGGATATCATACCTCCACTAGCCGCTCAGATGTTTCAAAATCCAGATGTTGCATGGTATAGATTTGTGATCCGTATGCAAGCTGTTATTCAAGATTATGGCAGAAGCTTTTGTATGAACAAAGGCAAATGGTAACAGAAGCCAAAGTCAAATGTCAGGTCTTGCAAGAATTGGTTGATGTATGCCCATTACAACCTAATGAGGAAGAAGTTCTTTGTATTGCTAAAGGACAATTGGTTGCAAATGACAAGAGAAAACTAGAAAAATGGAAAGTGAGAGCCAGGGAGAAATGCTTGCGGGATAAGGGTTGCTCTAAACAATTCTTCCGATAGCTTCATCATGCCCGACAAAAAGATAATATTAAGAGGATTAAAATGGACACAGAAAGATGGACGTCCATAAAACAAGAACTTGCCGACGCATATGCAACTCACTTTTTAGTATTCTTTGTTGCCCCACAATCCCCTTCACTGCAAGCCGCTAGGGAAGCCTTATTGGCTCATGTACATCCAATACTGTCCTTGGATGATAGTGTTGATGAACCTACACTTCATGTTCGGATAGACATCGGAGTTGATGGTTGCACTTTTGAGTCGAAGTCTTTTTTTAAGTTGAGCTTAATGTTTGGTTCTAGCTCTTAAGTGCTTTAGGTCTAGAGTTTACAGTTCTCTGTTTTGCTATTTTGTGTTGTTTAGTATCTCAGCTCAAAAGGTTTAAGTTCTTATTAAGAAGAAGTGTGTGTATGCTTTTGTGTGTGTATGTTTTTTTATTTTTATTTTTTAAAGTTTCTTTCATTCATGTAATTGTTTTGTTTTGTTTTCTTGTTTTCTTATTTTCTTGTTTCTTGTTTCTTGTTTTTTTTTTGGTTTTTGGTTTTTGGTTTTTTGTTTTGTTTTTTATTTTGATTTTTTGATTTTTTTTGGTTTTGTTTTGTTTTTTTGTTTTGTATTTTTGTATTTTTTTGTCTTTTGTTTTTTGTTTTTTTTTTGGGGTTTTTTTTTGGTTAATGTCTTAATTAAAAGTCTTCGTTTGATATTATCTTTTGATTTCCTCTCCTTAGTCGCTACTAGGTTGGTTAGTTTATTTATTTTTGATTTTTCAAATGCTTTGTTTTTGTCTTTGTCCTTCTTCACTATTATTTCTTTCTCAAATCTCTCAATTCGTAAGTTCAGATTTTTCTGACCTTATGAAGCTATATATGGAAATGCCCTTTACAGAAGCAAAATTACAGCAGGCTTTGCATGACATGGGGAGATGGAAAGCCCTCGGTTGGGATGGACCAATGGTGGAATTCTTTCTGCAATTCTAGGACCAATTGAAAGTGCCGTTGCTATATATGTAAATCTTGCATGGGAAAATTGGGAATTGCCTTCTTCTTGGAAAGGCTGAATGTTAAAACGCTTTTCAAAAAAGAGCTTATGTGAGTGTTTTGTAGATTGGAGACTTGTCACACTCATGCCAGTGGTTTACAAATTGGTTGCAAAAATGGTGGTTAACTGCCTCAAGGACTCTCTCTATACCGGTTTGCATATGGCCCAATATGGGTTTGTGCCGCGCAGACACATTACAGACAAAATTGCGAATGCGTATATTGGCATTGAGTATGCTAGATACATAGAACAAGATGTGCTTATGATACAAATAGATATTGAAAAGGCTTTTGACACAATCCATTGGGACTTTGTGGCAGAAACCATGCACCGTATGGGCTTCGGTCGCAAAATGACAAATATTGTTTATTGGCTTTATCAAGATAGCCGGGCATCGGGTATTGTGGATGGAGAACTCATAGAGGCATGGAGCTTAGGCAAATCGGTATGCCAAGGCTGCTTCTTGAGTGCGTTACTATATGCCATTGCCACGCATCCATTGCTTTTACATATGGATCACCTTCTCTCCATGCATACTTTGCATGGACTAGTTTTGCCATCAAGTGATCAACTTGAGGGACATGCATATGCAGATGATTCCTTTTTTCTGCCTAGAAATCATCCGGATGATCTCAAGTCTGTAATGGAAGCACTTGACCTCTTCGCATGTGCAATAGGTCTCAAAGTCAATTTTAGGAAATCCAAACTCTTGTCACTGAAAATTGAAGCTTGGCATGCTCATATATGGCCAGGGCAAATAATTGAGCCTTCACAGATTGCGCGTCATTTGGGATATCCGTTGGCATGGAACACTACTACTAATGCATAGGTAGATTGGATATTACATTGCATAAAAGGGAAATTGTACTATTGGAAGCTTTCCACTTGGCCTTTGCATGTGCGCATGAGAATAGTGCAATCCATACTCATTTCATATATTTAATTCTTTTTACCTCTTCTATTTTGGCCAAGGGATCGGATTGATGTCTCTATGTCGGAAATATTAGAGTTCTTTTGGAAATCAAAACACCATGAGAAAGCACTCAGGCTGTTGTCAATGGCAAAGATATGTACTCCCTGTATGCATGATGGATTGAACATCCTCAACATACATATACATGTCCTTGCACGGAAAGCTACTTTGTTGTCAGATTTTGCAGCGCAGTAGCAGCCTTGGTCACGGATGTTAGCGGCTATGTGTGTTAGAATGAGATCCTTGGCCTTTGGTGATTGGACCACTACACACTGGGAGGTTGTGTTTGGTCGTTTTGTTGGAAAGATACGTGGCTGTCCATACAAGACGCACCTTATTCAAGATTGGAAGAAAGTTTTACATTTAACATGGAATGGCTGTGACATGGTGCAAGGGAATTCGCTGAGGGTTGAAGGCATACATTGGACTGCAGCTCTTGCTTGCCCATTGGCTTTCACACAGCCAAGAAAAGGTTTCTTTTTGGCCAAAAAGGGCATAATTGAGATCCATGATGTGGTGGACTAGGTTGGAAACATTAAGTCCTTCCCTATGGCTTGACGTAGTTTTGGATTGGGTATGCATTATAGACCTTTATGGCGTGAGATCTATAGTTGTTGTCCCCCTTTACACCAATATCATCGCTTTGTATGCATGACTGTCTGGTTGACTGGAAAGTTTTGGGGGTGCCTTTGGATATTATATCGGCTAAGAATTTATATGTGAGGCTGCAGCCATCGCCATGGATTATGCATGTATGTAATGATCTGTGGCACTTACAAAAACCATTACTATGGTGGAGGAAATGTTTAAGAGGGATTTGGAGGAGCGGTTTGCCATTGAAAGAATGCTTGTTTCTTTGGAGATGCATGCTTGGAGTTCTCCCAGTGGGTGTGCTTCTGCACTCATGGCGTATCTGTGCCTCGTCATGCCGCCGTTGTGGTGCACAGATTGAGACGGTGTTACACCTTCTTTGGTCCTGTCCACATTCCAGACTGCTCTTGAACAGGGTTTCAGCTTGCTTGCGCCTTAGATTTCCCGCACACTTTTTTGGAAAACAATTTTGGATATTTGGAGTGTTGATAGTTGTGCTCCGGCCTTATGGTGCGTTTTTCTCTTGGGTACAGTTCTAGGCTCTGTGGACAATATGGACCAGTCCGAACCGATTCATGGTCGGATAGCATATGTCAGACACCTTTTCCTTCTTTAGGCTCTCCTTGCGACAGACATTGCGTTGTTGTTATGCGAGCCAGGATATTGATTTGCAAACTTTTTCTTTTCTTTGACTGTTTTTGAGGAACTCTAGTATGGGTCCTTTTAGGACTCATCATTGTACAATGCATATTTCTTCGTGGGTTTTCACCTCGTACTGAGGTTTCCCACTAGTAATATATCATTACTAAAAAAGTACACTGATGTAAGGTGTTGATGTCGAGTATCCAAGCTATGTTGAAGTACATTGATGTAAGGTGTTGATACTGAGTATCCAAGCAAGGTTGACCTCTTACTTGCCACCATCCAAAAAACAATTAGAAGTTGTGTGCCATGTGTGCAAGAAGGCCTCTCGCCATCTACGCATGCGATCCAAACCTTCCCCCACGGCCCGTGGAGGGTATGAACGATGTTAGTCAAATGGAGCGGATGGACTTAGGTGGAGGGGTGAGAGTGCCCTCGGTGGGGGTCTCATTGCAACGGGCCCACCATATATGCCATGCAGCTATGTTGATGATTTTCCATCTCAGACTGGTGCTCAGAGACGAGTTGGCCTATCGGGACTGGGAATTGTATCAAGCTTGTAAGAGTCGGAGGGCCTGCCCACCTGTTGCCTCATAGAAAAGAACGGGACCGGCCTCAGTCACTCCCCCCAGGTGATACATCCACTCTTGTGTATAGGTGAAGGATCCTTTGCCAAACTTGTTTTGCTTGGGAACAGTCCCAAATGTTGGGGTAAAGGCACTATGCCCACCCTTATAGTGTGTACAAGCCCATAAGTTATAGTACATAGTACACTTAGTACTTTTAATGTACTAAGTGCACTATGTGTACTAGTGCAATATACATGTGTGATAGGGGAGTCACACACTCATATCTTGAGTTGACTTATCCCCACAACTCTCTCTCTCTCTCTCTCCCTTGTTGCTTCTCTGTGTATGTCTCCCACATGAATCTCTAACCCTAATTCTTCTCTCTCTCCCATTCAACTGGTATCAGAGCAGGGGTGCGTGTCCACAGGCATTTTGACGCCAACTGCAAGGGCCACCGTTTTCTCCTCTGTAGCTGATTTTCTTCAGAAACGCCCTGCCATCAAAGAGGAAAGCGTGGCTCTCTCTCTCTGCAACTTACGCAGGCTGCAGCTGAAGCAGGTCAAGGGTTGACGTGGCAGAGCTACCCGTAGCAAACCACAAGGCAGCAGTCGTGAGAGGTGGCAGCTCGGGCACGTAGAAGGGCAGGCGCAGGTGGAGAAGAAGGCGAAGTGGCGACGTGTAGCGCTGGCTGCCGGTCGGAGGCGGTGTCAACAAAACACCCGTAGCGCGAAGGCGAAGGTGGCGGGCGTTGAATCATTCGCAGGCAGGCTGGGCGAGCACGTGGCAAAAGGTAGCGAGGAGGCCTGCGCGAACCCGACGCGAAGTGGTGAACCCGACGCTATTACTTGCGACGTTTCAAGCTGACGCGGCCTTGCAAGAGATGTCGTCGCTTGCTGCACCCAGGCCTACGGCGCCTACTAACCCCTTTATGTGGCCAGGGGGAAGCACTGCGAAGACTCTGGATGCCTTCATGTGCGTCAATGTACCATGTATGATCAGCAATTGATCTTAAATCAAGGGGCTTTTCAAGATTTTATGCTTGTTAAGCTTGGCAAAGCAGCAGGCAAGACTTTTATGCCTTAAATCCTCAGAAATCAGCTTGCAGTCAAGGGGCTTTTGCCCAATTTCTGTTCGGAACTGTTGTATGCAGTGTACGGGACTGTAAAAGTCTGATTTTCACTCATTTGGACAGCCAAGAGAGCATTTATTGCTACTGTACCTGCTGGTACAGATTTGGCACAGCTTTGTGTAAGTTTTGGCATGGCTGTACACTGTTTTGAGTGAGGAAAAGGTTCAATTTCAGCTGCTGTACTTGCCGGTACAGGTTTGGTACATCACAAGTAAGCACTTGGTACTGCTGTACAGTACTTTGGAAGGGCAACAGAGCACATTTAAGGTGCTGTCCTAAATCTGCAGCAACCAGATTTTGGTGATTTCATCACATACAGTGGGAGAAAAGTTGCATTCTTGCTTCCGCAGTGGGAGATAAAGCTTGGGAGAACAACTGTGAGCACTTTGTGTGCTTTTGGTGCAGTGTTTGCACATTTTGCAGGGAGTCAGGCATTGATAGGTTGCATATTGCTATGGCAACCACAGGTGAGAGCTCTTCATTGCTTCACATCAAGAAGCTTGAAGGCTCACATAACTATGATATTTGGCAAACCCAATGCTACAATGTGTTGCTCCAGAAGAAGCAGCACAAGCCTATCAAAGAAAGGGGTGTAAAGCCCGCTTCTCTTACTGCTGAAGAGTGGGAAGATATGGATGAGCTAGCAAGATCCACCATCATGTTGTCTGTGTCAGACACTTTACTTTTCAGCATTTGTGAAGAGAAGACAGCTCGGGGAATGTGGCAGAGATTGCAGGACTTGTATGCCCAGCAAAGTGCCTCAAGCAAAGTGTGTTGGTTGAAGAAACTCATAGGTCTTCAGATGAAGGAAGGGGCGTCTATGACAGCCCATCTAAATGAGTTTAATGGTATTGTCAGCCAAGTTATAAATCAAAAGTTGGCAATGGACGATGAGTTCAAAGCCACCTTTCTTTTATGCACTTTGCCAGAGAGTTGGGACACATTCAGGACAGCCACTAGCAATTCGAATGCTATGCTGTCATATGCAGATGTTGAGGGTGCTCTTCTTCAAGAAGAGATGAACAGGAAAAACAACTCTGTTGGAAAGTCCAATGCAATGAATGCACGTGGGAGATCCCAGCAAAGGGGAAAAAGCCAAGAACGGGGAAGGAGCAAGTCCCGCTCTAAAAAGGATTTGGAATGCCATTATTGTGGCAAGAAGGGACACATCAAAAAGCAATGCTACAAATGGAAAAATGATCAAAAGGAAAAGGGAAAAGGCAAAGACAAAGACAAAGACAAAGATGAAGCCAAAGATGTAAAGCCAAAGGGCAAAAGTGGAGTCAAGAATGAAGAAATCAATGTGTCACATGCAGGTGACAGTGGGGATGAGGTCCTATTTACGTCTTCACTTGATGCCCATTCACTTCTTACAGGAGATGGTCATGGTATGCACTCATGGATCATTGATTCAGGTGCCTCCTTTCATGTCACAGGTTGCAGAGACTTGTTTGTCAGGTATACTGTTGGCAATGAAGGAGTGGTTTATTTGGGTGATAACCATGCATGCAAGATTCTTGGCAGAGGTGATGTGAGGCTTGTGTTTTCAGATGGCTCACAGCTTATGCTCCATGATGTCAGGCATGTGCCTGAGATCAAGAAGAATCTGCTTTCTACTGGACAGTTTGATGATGCTGATTATGTTACCACATTTGGTCGTGGAAAGTGGAAAATTAGTAAGGGCTCACTGGTTGTGGCCAGAGGCTCTAAGGTGGACACTCTTTACTTCATGCATGCAGGTGTTTGTCACCATGCTAATGTAAATGCAACTGAGCTGCCGGAAATCTCTATGTGGCATAGCCGGTTGGGACATATGAGTGTCAAAGGAATGGAGCAATTGTCTCGTTTGGGTTACTTGCCTTCTCTAAAGTTTTCAAGTTTTCAGTTTTGTGAGCATTGTATATATGGCAGGCAACTCCAGTGCCCCCACAAGAAAGCTCTTGGACAGAAAGATGCTCAGTTAGAGCTTGTGCATACAGATGTATGTGAGATGCCTCAGCTTTCTTTGGGAGGGGCAAAATACTTTGTGTCTTTTATTGATGATGCCACACGCAAGGTGTGGGTTTATCCTCTTCGTTTGAAGAGTGATACATTCTCAGTGTTTCAGAAGTTTGTTGCTCATGTTGAAAATCAAACAGGCAAAACACTGAAGGCTTTGCGTTCCGACAATGGTGGAGAGTATATGTGGAGAGTATATGTCTAAACAGTTTCAGGACTTTTGTGATGCTAAAGGCATCAAGAGGGAGCTCTCTACTCCTTATGATCCTCCACAAAACAGGACAGCAGAGAGGATGAACAGGACCATACAGGAGAAGGTCCGTTCTATGTTGTCACATGCTGCATTACCTCATGGTTTTTGGGCTGAAGCTGTTATGACAGCCGTTCACCTTATAAACAAGTCACCTAACACGAGGCTTGGTGGGAAAGTGCCAGAAGAAGTATGGACAGGGAAGCCTCCGTCATACAAGCACTTGAGAGTGTTTGGTTGCGTTGCGTACGTGCACATACGCAGGGAAATGCGCACCAAACTTGATCCTAAGTCTCACAAATGCATATTCCTAGGATATGGTGACAGAGGTGAAATGGGGTATAGACTTTGGGATCCCGTGAATAGAAAGATTATACGCAGCAATGATGTCATTTTTGATGAAACATGCATGTATAAGGAGCCTGCAAGGCAACAGGAGCCTGGCAGAGTCATCTTTGATGATGATGGACATCATGGACAACAACCAAGGGCTGTATATCAGCCATTACAGCAGCAAAACCAGCCCTTAAATGGTGTTGAAAATGGTCCAAATGGATAGCCAGAGATGGCAGAAGATATCCCTATGGATATGCCACAGTTAGAGGAGATACCGGGCATGAGTTTTCAGCCTTATGGCATGGAACAAGAGCCACCAATGGGTGATATGCAGGCTGGACAGCAACCTGCAAATGATGGTCATTGGGTACGGAGGTCCACAAGACCCTCCAGAGCCCCTGACAGGTTTGTTCCAGGGGTTGATTACTTGATGCTTACTGACTGTGGGAGCCCTCATGTTATAAGGAGGCTTTACAGAGGGCAGACAAGGCTCTTTGGGAGCGTGCCATGAAGTCAGAGATGGATTCTCTGCACAAAAATGGAACATGGAAGTTGGTGCATTTGCCTGCAGGCAAGAAGGTTTTGCCATGCAAGTGGGTTTACAGGCTCAAAGTTGCACCTGATGCAAAGCCAAGATACAAAGCCAGGTTAGTGGCTAAGGGCTTCAAGCAGGAATATGGTGTGGACTTTGAGGAGATCTTCTCTCCAGTGGTCAAAATGACCACACTTAGAGCCGTGTTAGCTTTGGTTGCTCATGATGATCTGGATTTGATTCAGATGGATGTGAAGACTGCTTTTCTTCACGGTGATCTCCATGAGGAGATATATATGCAACAACTAGAGGGTTATGCAGTGAGTGGAAAGGAGAAGCTTGTATGCAAGTTGAAAAAGAGTCTTTATGGGCTCAAACAGGCACCAAGGGAATGGTATCATAAATTTGATACATTCATGAAATCCCAGAAATTCAGAAGAAGTGACATAGATCACTGCTTATACACCAAGAAAGCTTTGGATGGCAGTCTATTGATCCTCATCTTGTATGTTGATGATATGTTGATTGCCGGGAAATCTCGTAAGGAGATGGATACCTTGAAGCAGAGGCTGCATCAAACCTTTGATATGAAGGATTTGGGTGATGCAAATCACATCTTGGGTATGCGGATACTTCGGGACAGAAATCAGCATGTGTTGTACTTGTCTCAGAAGGAATACATTGGCAAAGTCTTGCAGAGGTTCAATATGGACGGGGGGAAGAAGACTAGTACTCCTTTGCCTCCATATGTGAAACTTAGTGCTATGGACAGCCCACAGTCAGATAGTGGCAGGGCTGATATGGCCAAGATTCCGTATGCTTCAGCTTGTGGCAGTCTCATGTATGCTATGGTTGCTACTAGGCCGGACATTGCATTTGCAGTGGGAGTGGTTTCTAGATACATGGCCAACCCTGGCAAGAAGCATTGGGAAGCAGTGAAAGGTGTCATGAGATACCTGAAGGGCACACAGGATATGTGCATTTGTTTTGGCAAACAGGATGCATTAGTGCATGGTTACACGGACTCAGATTATGCCGGTCATCCAGATAACCGGAAGTCTACTGCCGGTTATGTGTTTACATTCACAGGAGGTGCTGTGTCATGGATATCCAGGATGCAGAAGTGCACCGCCTTATCTACTACAGAGGCCGAGTATATTGCAGCCACAGAGGCTTGCAAGGAGGCATTATGGCTATCTCGGTTAGTGGTTGATTTGGGCTATACAGGGGATATTCCATTGTTGCATTGTGACAGTCAGAGTGCCATCCAGTTGGCAAAGAACCCTGTCTTTCATGCAAAGACGAAGCATGTGGATGTGAAGTATCACTTCATTAGAGAGGTGATAGAGAACAAGCAAATTCAGCTTGTTAAGATTCATACGGATGACAACCCGGCCGATCTGTTGACAAAGAGTTTGCCTCCGGAGCGGTTTGCTCATTGCAGACACTTGATGGGCATTGGATGAGGCCAGTTTCAGCCTTGATATGGCCTTGTATATTATCATGTACATGCTGATTTTTTTTCTTTTCCTTTACTTAAGGGCACTTTGCCTTTAAGTGGGAGGTTGTTGGGGTAAAGGCACTATGCCCACCCTTATATTGTGTACAAGCCCATAAGTTATAGTACATAGTACACTTAGTACTTTTAATGTACTAAGTGCACTATGTGTACTAGTGCAATATACATGTGTGATAGGGGAGTCACACACTCATATCTTGAGTTGACTTATCCCCACAACTCTCTCTCTCTCTCTCTCTCTCTCCCTTGTTGCTTCTCTGTGTATGTCTCCCACATGAATCTCTAACCCTAATTCTTCTCTCTCCCATTCACCAAAGGCAGTGCCGCCTGCGACTTTTGGGGTGGTTGCATGACAAGAGTGTGACCTTCCTAGGCTGATAGCTGTCCCACAGACGCTTCCAAGAATTTGAGGGAGGAGATGCCTTGAGAGGCCTGGTGGTCTGTCACTGCCAGGGTGCCATCTATCTCATTAATTTGGTCCTATGCCCCATCCTTACTGTGTAATGAAAAAAGGCAAACGCGCTCTCTAGGCTGAAGGGGTCTTGCCACTCCCACTCGCCTGGATCCCACTGGACACGAGTCAGAGGTCAGCTTTCCCAGAGCCATAGCTGCGAGAAATCTCTGAAGATTCCCCTCCTCTCCTAAGAGGTAGGTGGCAGTATCACCTGTATACTCAGAGTCTAGAAGCTCCGGTGGGGGATGAAGACCCTGCAACCTACTCCCTTGGGGCAGCAAAGAAACTGCTCATTGCCTCAGCAACAAAGAGGAAGAGGAAGGGGGCGAGTGGGCACCCCCCTACGGACTGATTTGGTAATCGGAAATCTGTCCCCTTTGGCCCCATGAGTGAGGACCTGTCCGTGGGTGTATAATAAACCGCAGAGACTCCTATCCAGTTGGGAATCCCATCCAAAGCATGCTGCCGTCCAGGAAATCCCAATCCACTCTTTCTTAGGCTTTCTCAAACCTGTGCCAGAATAGTTATGTTATGGAGAATCCCATAAAGTCACACTTTTATGTTGTCAGAAGAATCCTTAGATATGTGAAAGCAAATCTGGATTTTGGGTTGCATTTCAGGGCTGATTTGGAGCTGAGGCATTTACAGATTGTGAATCCGCCATGACACGATTTGATAGACATCATGCTGTCCAAAATGACTACTAGGGCACATAACAGTTTGTGTGTGGAGAGAGAGAGAGAGACAGAGAGAGAGAGAGAGAGATTGATTGATATTAAAGCATCAGTTTTAGATTGCTGACTGATAGCAAAGAGAACCACATCGTCTGCATACACGAGTAACAGAGGGCTGCATATTTTGTTGCTTATATATGAATGTTGATTTTCATTTGTATTTGTATTAGGATGCATCTGAGCGGCTAAGGGTGTCAAAGGCGAACTGGGATGCGATTCAAAGCAAAATCGAGGACATAGTTTCTCTGCATAGTGCGAAGCTGCAACTTGCACCTGATAGAAGTGAAGCTTCTTTCATTGAAAAGCTTGAAGGTTCAGTTCGGAGGTTGTTCTTCACAAACAGCTTATTGCAGCAGCAACAGGCAAGTTGATATATATCTTTCTTTCAAAGTTACACACATGTTCAATAGAATTTAAATCAGGGTTAGTGCAGGAGCACTTTGATTAACGGGATTAAGTAGGCGTGAAGGAGAGAGAAAACCAAACGTCATACCGAGCAAACCCTTTTTTTTCTCTTACCTCGAAAATCAACCGAAGTACACTCTTCCCACCGAAACGTTGAAATTTGAGTTTCCATTAATATTAATCCCACCCATCTATATGTTCCCACGTGATGCGGCGGAGCTTGCTTTGATTAATTAGACACCATCATTTTCTGAAACTTAGAAAAGGCCTCTGTCTTTTCAAAACTAAAAAGAGAAACCCTGGATTCAGGGGATTTTGCATGCATCTATCGACCCGCACCCCCCACCCCTATCTCTCCCAATCGATAGATCGTGGGTTCAAGTCCCATCCCCGCACTTCCGGATCATATATTGTCTGTTGGCTTGGCTATGACGTTGAAACTACTGTCTCAGCAGAATAGGGAAGGAGGATGACAATTCGTCCTCTCCAACACAAACCTTTTGTCCCTTTTCATGTTGGGACCTCTGCATCTCATTCTCTTGGGAGCAGGACAGAAAGGTTCTCTTTGTCTTTGCTGCTGGACGCAACAAACATGGTCTTTGTCGTGCACAGAGGGGCTACGGGGCGACAGACCGGTGCAGCCGAACACCCCTAACAAGGACTTAATTTTAATTTTCTTGTTAACACATGATTGTCAACACCATGTCCATCATACACCCATCACGCCAAATGGGGAGCCATGGGAGAGAAGAGTGAGAACACAGGATTAAGAGAGGTTTTGCACGACTCAATACTCATTGATTGATTAGATTGATGGATGATAATCACCAAGTACAATGCCTTTTTGTAGGCTGGAAGCCTTATCTTCTAACCCGAAAGCAATCACACACACATACATAAAGCTTCCCTTCGGTAGTGAGACCCGAATGCAAAAGAAATATACTATGTTCAATATTTGCGTTGTTATTCTTTCAATTTTGTGCTCCCAGAAAGACTTTGTCGTAGTCAATATTGTTGTTGGCTTGGTGATCTTCTTTGTTTTTTCAAGGAGTAAGGCCACTAGATCTTCAAACCTTGTAGCTGTTACATGCAAGGTCTCCAAGGTATGCTCAAATTGTGTTATTCCTCGTATGCTCTTGATGAGCACAACCACTTTGTCTTCGTCCTTAGTTTCACACTTGAGGTTGGCGGGTTGTTGGGCTATTGATCCGAATTTGGCCAAATGGTCACTCAACTTTTCATTGTCATTCATTTTCGGATCATAAAATTTTCGTTTTAGAGTTAGTTATCTTGTTATCGAAGATGCTCTTCAGCTATGCCCAGATTTGTTTGGCTGTTGATTTGAAATCAATATGATGTACCAAAGAATCTGTAAGGCTCAGACCGATCAAGGCAATGGCTCGCTCATTTTGCGTTATCGCTATATCTTGTGCTTTTTGGCTCTATGTTTCCTAGATCTTCGTCGTTGCCGGAGATTATCTCCCATACTCTCTCTCTCATAAGGCGGAGAGAAGGAGTTGCATTTTGGTTTGCTAGGTAGGGAACCTGGTGTCGGAGAATTTGTCAATTGCTAGTGCTGATAGTGCCATAATGTTGAATGCAGTCCTCAGATGAGTAAGGCTAAGCACAGGTAGAGCTCTGCTAGAAGAAATGACGAATAGAGGGCTGCTTCTAGAGCCCCAATACATGAAGCTTTTAGAGGCCTACTGGAGGGCCAATATGTCACGCAAGTAGGGCTATAGAGAAAGCCATGCACGGGCAGTCTGAGTCTTGATAGTGTTGCATTGGAGAGGCAAAAGGAGAAGCAAAGGGGAGGTGAGTGTCGGGTATTTCGGAGTCTCATGTGTGTGTATTGCTCCCAAAGGGTTATGTGTTCGTATGTATGTGTGTAGCCTTATTCATGTATATGTATGTGTGAACACTTGCTTAGGTGTGAACACATCATAATAATTGGATAAAATAATTGTATGACATGTGTCATACTTATATGTGTATGTGATTTATGTTAGTCAAAAGATAAGGTTTGTAACCTATGAAAGCATGTACTTGTGGTGTACTTCATTACAGATTAATCTAAGCTTTATTGAGTCGTGCAATTTTGAGCTTTGTTCTCTCTCTCTCTCTCTCTCTCTCTCTCTCTCTCTCTCTCTCCATACACAGATGCATGGAGTTCCACCCGCCATAGCTTTCTGCTGCTAACCCTAGGCAGTTGACCTATGTCATCCTAGCATAGGCTTGCCGAACCATCAACGAGAGCCCAGACGAGGAGATGGAGAAGGTGAAGGTGCAGTAGCCAGGCATCGCAGATGGCAGAGAGGAGCCGGTGGTCGGGCGTCTGAGTCGTTGGAGAGGACGGCACAGGTAGGGACATGGGGGAGAGCTCCGCCATGGTGAGCAAAGAGCTGCGAACAGGAGGAGGGCGCACGGTTGGAAGCCTGCAGTGAAAGAGTGCATAGAGCGGAAGCAAAAGGGCACTAGAGTGTGCTGAATAGAGAGTGCAAAAGAGAGAGATATGGAGCAACTATGCTGAATATACTGAAGCAAAACAGTCCCAAGCAAGAGACACTAGTCTCGTAAGTGAGGGAGCAAAATATGTATAAGACTGAATGAAAAGTGAGAGGCCAGCCCCACCTATTTATAGGTGGGTAGTGTTGGCCGACTGGGGTTGAATAAGCTGGCTGACTGGAGCACAGGAGTTGGCCGACTGGTAAAATACCAAATGGGCTGGGAAAAATCGCAGAAAAATATGGAAAAAAGGGGTGGCCAACCGACAATCAAGGGCCATACAAAAGGGACCAAAAGGACACCAGAAATGGGTAGAAACTGGGGATGAATGTGCTAACACCCCCTCTCAGCAGATGTCGAACAAACTCCGAGAAGCCGAAGATGAGGTGCCAAGGAAGCCTGAGAAACCGGCTTGGTGAACAAATCTGCAGCATTCTCCGCCGAAGGACAATGCTCCAAACGCAAATCTTCAGCAAGAACCCGTTCACGAACATAGGGATACTGCATCTCACTGTGTTTCGTACGAGCATGAAACACAGGGTTCTTGGCAATGGCGATGACTTGACGTCCATCTGGAAAATGGGCCATCTATGATGACCTGCAAGAGCAAGAACGGTGCGAATGGTAGTCATTCTGCCCGTTCGAGCAAAGGTCTCATCAAAGTCGACTCCAGGGCGCTGACGATAACCCTTGGCAACCAACCTTGCCTTGTGCTTGTCCAAGTTGCCATCAGCTTGGAACTTTGATTTGAAGATCCAACGCACACCAATCACCTTACGCTGCAGTGGCCTAGGCACTAAAATCCAAGTGCCATTCCGTTCAATAGCATCCAACTTTGCCTGCATAGCACGACGCCAAGGCTCATGTGAAAGAGCCTCGTCCACAGATCTGCTCGAACTCGGTGGAGGAGGAGCAGAGTCATCATCATCTGACTGAGAATCCACATTTGGAGGCGTAACAGAAGCAGTGGGAGGAGGAGGAGGAGGAGGAGAAGGCGGAGACGGAGGTGGAGGAAGAAGAAGCTCACCACTCCCCTTTGAAGATGTAGGAGTCTCGTCGAACACCACATCACGGCTCACAACAACTTTGCCGGCCTGAGGAGCATAAAGACGATATGCCTTGGACACAGTGCTTTATTTGAGAAAAGTCATGCGTTGAGACTTCGAGTCCAACTTGGAGCGATGCTCCTTAGGCACATGACCATACGCCGAACAACCAAATATCCGGAAATGAACAACGGAGGGCTTCTCACCATGGAAAGTCTCATATGGAGTTTTATCGGGAAGAGCAGCAGTAGGAGACCTCTTTTGAATGTAGACAACAGTGGAAGTTGCCTCAGCCCAGAAACGTCGAGGTAATGAAGAATGCTCAAGCATAGCACGGATCATCTCCATAATGGTCCTATTCTTCCTCTTTGCAACTCCATTTTGTGATGGAGTATATGCTGTAGTAAGTTGTCTTCGAATGCCATGGGTCTTGCAATATTGCTGAAACTCCTGGGATGTAAACTCACCCCCACCGTCGGTCCTGAGAGCCTTGACCGAACGACTGGTCTCTTTTTTCACCTCAACTCTCCAATCACAGAAGTGCTGAAAAGCCTCATCATTGGTCTTCAGAAAGAAAACCCAAGTATATCTGGAAAAATCATCACCATCACTAGCATGTACAACGTCTTACTCAAAGACGCGGTACTCATAGGACCACATAAGTCTGCATGAATGAGAGCAAGTGATGTCGTAGATTTGTGTGTCGCCTCCTTCGGAAAGGCGGCTCAGTGTTGCTTCCCCTGTAAACAAGAGAAACAAGCAGAAGATGGAGCCTTGATGGTCGGTAAACCCTCAACCAACCCATCCTTCGAAGCTCGCTGCAGAAGCTGATAGCTCAAATGGCCAAACCGAGCATGCCAAAGAGTAGAAGAAGCCCCAGAAGAAGGCAGAGCGGTCAACTTGTACAGACCACTATCTTAAACTCCTTGAGCCAAGATGCTACCAGTTGCCTTATCACGAATGTTAATCTCATAACGAGAGAAGATCACCTCTGCACCCTGAGTTGTAAGAGCACTCATTGACAAAAGGTTAAAACCCAAATTTGGAATATACAGAACGCCAGAGAAGTACCTCTTGTCCTCGGAAGAGCGGAAGATGGGAATGGTGCCATGACCATGTACTGGCACAGAAGAAGAATCACCCAAAGTGATCTCGCATGACTTGGCAATGAAGTCCTCGAACCAATCTCGATGGGGTGTCATGTGAGCAGTAGCACCGCTATCCACAATCCACGACCGTGACTGAGAAGTCACAAGAGCAAGTATACGACAAGTACCTGCTAATAGAAGTATGCAATCATCCTTCTTGGGGGGCTCGGACACCGCTGTAGAGAAAGAGTTCTTTGTTGCTTCATCACGCTTCTTCTTGTGACACTGGGTGATTTATGACCCTTTTTGCCACAGTAATGACATTCGATGTCCTTGTTCTTAGAAGATTTGCTGTTGTCTTTTATCCTTGTCGGAATCTTTGGAGTTCTTGTCAGAACCTCCTTTTCCTTTCTTTTGTTGATTCTTCCCTTTATCTCGCATTGCCAAAGCTCCATCAAGCCCACCAGAGGTGCCAATCCGCTCCTCAAAGCGAGACTCAATCTGCATAACGGAGGGGATAACTTCCTCCCAAGTAACTGGAACAGGACAAGGAGAAGAAACAAGAGACTGAAAATATGCATCAAACCTCTCTGGAAGCTTGGAGAGAAGCCGAATAGCCATGTCATCTGTAGAGATGTCCTTGCCACAAACAGCAAGCTCGTCCCGGAGATCTTTTATCTTCGAGATGAAAGCAGATAAGGATGGAAAGGCGGAAACTGCTAAGTTCGTAAGTTGCTTTTCCAACGCCAAAATTCGACCCGGAGACTTAATCTCGTAGAGATCTGCAAAAGCCTTCTAAACTTCATGTGCAGCATCTACTGTACGCACATGAGAGAGAACATAATCCTGGCAGTTCAACATCAGAAAAGAGAAAACGCGACGATCATTCGCCTGCCAAATATCAATCTGTGCTTGAGTCACACCATTGGAAGCAAGGGTGGGAGGGGTGCCATTGGCCGGTGTAACAAGCCAATCCCAAAGATCCACGCCACGCAAGGCTGATTTCACCTTCACCTTCCACAAGGTCACAGTTGCATAGAAACACGTTTCGTACAGTTCGAAACGTACGAAACGTTTCGTCCTGTACGAAACGCGTTTTTTTCATCATGCATATTTTAAAAACTTAAAAAACGAATCGTTTCGTACGTATGGCGCACTTTCGTTCGCGTTTCCCAGTGGCGGCCGCCTGTGACTTTTCGCTGATTTGTGTGCCAGCTTGCCATCGCTCGTGAGTCATGTCAACCCGCTTGCTCCTTGGTGTCCTTGGGCCTTGTGGAGATCTTCCAAAGGGGTAATGTCATGTTTAGCTTTATGTTGGTTTTCTCTGCACAACTCACAAAGCAGCACACTTTTTTCTCTTCCATCAATATTTATGGCATATCTTCCACGGTCCACCCTTGCTCTATTGAGGCCTAACTTCTAGGGCTATCTACCTTCTCTTCCCCTTGCTCTATTGTTGGCCAAGATGACAGTTAAAATCATGAATCATATAATGAGATTAGTTTATGTTCTGTGTCGCACTTGCAGGGCCAACAATCTGCATTTATCCCCGCCTTGTAGGATGCCTCGAATAGGTGATTCTCTTTGGAGCAATGTCACCTTCGAGTCTAGATATGGTGGCTCGGGCTCCGGAAAGTGGAAATGCAACTTTTGTGCTGATAAGCACCATGGTAGTGTCACCAGGCTGAAGGCACATTTGTCACAAACAAAGGGTTTTGGCATCGGGCCATGTAAGCATGTGCCACAAGAAATCTATGATAGCCTCAAGGCTTGGAAGGCCATGCAGCTAGGTATCCCCCTTGAGGCTATCCCCAGTCTGGGAGAGCCTGAAGCACGTCAAAGTGTCTCCAAGAGGACTCGCAGTATCAGAGAGGACGATACCAGTGGTGAGGTTGCAGGTGGTGTTGCAAGTGGTTCTAGCTCGGCACCTCGAGCCAAAAGAACTAGTCTTCTAGTGTTCAAGAAAGGACATGTGCAGGCACGGATGCAAAAGGCTGCCATGAAAGAGGCAACGATGGAGTTGATGAAGTTGTTTATTCAATGTGGATTATCCTTCCACATTGTCAGGACTCCTCGATGGAAGAAGGCAATGAGAGCTATCTCTCGCATTGATTTCTGTTTAGTCATCAGTGATCACCCACGTGATTTGTGATATCATCATATCTTACATGTATTTTGTTTTTATTGAAATGAATTCAATGTGGTCTCTTATAAGTTATGTCAACAGTTTTTTCTTTTGTATATTTCAAGTTAAAAATATACATGCTTTTTCTATTTTGTATGAAACCTTTTTGTACCCGTTTCTTACCTTTTATGAAACGTTTCAAAACGTATGAAACCCGTTTCATACCTGCCGTTTCAAAAACGCCTGGCAACACTGCACAAGGTGTAGTTGGAACCATCCAACTTTGCAGACTCAAAGAACATATGAAGAGAAGTCGGTGCAGCCATCACAAAAGCTTGGGCTCAATCTTAGAAATATGCACAATCTCAGAAGAAGAAGTGTCCTCCACAAGTACCAACGGTGCCACCAAAGCCCAAAACACCACAAACCCCCTCTGCAAAAGGGAATGACCACCGGAGAGGAAAATGTAGTCAAAAAAGCGTTGCTGTCTTGAAAAAACAGGCCGCCTATGTCCAAACTCCACGTGGAATGAAGCGCTGATCAGAAAATTACTTGATGGCTGCAAGCGATGAAGCCAATTTGAAGAGGAAGTGATCAGCAGATGCTGTCCAGAAAACGCAGCAACAAAGAGGTTGCAAATCTGAGAGAAAACGCAGAGGAGAGGGTGCTGAAAATAGGGCTGAATCTGGGGCAGTAGAGGAGTCGTTGAACCGGGAGCGATGATACCATGAAAGAGTGCACAGAGCGGAAGCAAAAGGGCGCTAGAGTGTGCTGAATAGAGAGTGCAAGAGAGAGAGAGAGATATGGAGCAACTATGCTGAATATAAACAGTCCCAAGTAAGAGACATAAGTGATCTCATAAGTGAGGGAGCAAAATATGTACAAGACTAAATGAAAAGTGAGGCCAGCCCCACCTATTTATAGGTGGTTAGTGCTGGCCGACTGGGGCTGATTAAGCTGGCCGACTGGTAAAATACCAAATGGGTCGGGAAAAATCCTTGAAAAATATCGAAAAAGGAGGTGGCCAGCCCACAATCAAGGGCCATACAAAAGGGACCAAAAGGACACTAGAAATGGGTAGAAACTGGGGATGAATGTGCTAACATGCAAGAGGGCGAACGGCACAAAAATGGGCAAGTCGCTCGGGCAGGGCTTGGGGAGGCCAGCGCCACCTGACAGGTGGGCAGCTTAGCTGGGGTCCTTGCACCTCCTCCTCCTCCCCTCACACCCCCCCCCCCCCCCCCCCCGCGGGCCCCCTTCTACCGCCCGCGGTCCGCCCAGCCGGCACCCTATTGTGGGGTCCGCCAGGTTGAGTGGCGCAAATCAGTGGAGGTGGCTGAGATGGCCGTGTGCCAGAGAGGGCAGAAACAAGAAGATGGGCAGCAGCTCACAGGGGCTTAGATACCAATTGTAGCAAACAAGAAGCCATGGGAGAGACTTGAGAGAACAGAGGATTAAGAGAGTGTTTGCACGACTCAATGCTCATTGATTCATTAGATTGATGGATGATAATCACCAAGTACAATGCCTTTTTGTAGGTTGGAAGCCTTATCTTCTGACCCAAAGCAAGCACACACACACAAACACACACACACACACACACACACTGGATGCCATGTGGCACACTTATCCTATCCACTCATAATAGTGGGTTTATACATACAAACACACACACACCTTTTAAGGGGTTTCACACAAATACATAAAGCTCTAAAATATCCAACATGCTATGCATATACATGTACTTTCTTCTATAGCCAACCATCGGAGATAGTTTTGGGCCAATCATAAGAAGCACCCATCTCATCATCTTTTCATACCCTACAATATAAGTACATTCTGGCATACCAACAACATATATCAGGCTTCCTTCATTATCTTCAAATATCTGAATAAGGGTCAAAGAAAAGACTTTGACTCACTACTCTCTGTGTCACTTCAAATGGTTGCACTACGTCACATTCATCAAAGTCATCTTCATAGTAACAAAAAAACTTGTTTCTAGCTTTCGAAACCTCGAAACTTCGAAATAGTTTTTAAAAACCTCGACACCTCTCCGGTACGGCAGTTTCACCCAAATTTCACGTTTTGTTTTTTCCCCCCCTTTATTTTTATGGGATTTTTTTTTGTTTTTCTTCCATATCCTCCTCATCAGCTTCCTTCCCTCTTCTTCTCTTGCCTCCCTCCCCTTTTCTATCTTTTGCTACTTCTTTCACGTCTACTCCTCCATTCTCTTCTTCTCTCCTCTTCTTCTTTCTTTCTCTTCTTCTCCCTTGCTCTTTTTCTCTTCTCCTCCTCTCTCCTCTCTCCTTTCCCCTTTTTCTTCCTTCAGTGTCTTAACACTTTCCCAATTTCTACCTTCTCTTCTTCCATTTCGTAAGAGTCCTTGATTGAACCACTTGTGGCATCTAATCAAGCAAAATTGCCATAATGCCTCACTAAAATAAGAATGGTTCCCCCAGATGAGTGAGAAGAGACCATTTTTTCATCATTTGACTATGTTTTTACATGGCTACTATAAGTTCTTTAAGTATTTATACTTTATGAAATTATTGATTTTTCAAGACCTCGTGGTTTCTTAGCCAAGGGACGAAACCTTTCGAAACAAAACTTTCGAATCAAAACCCCAAAAACCTCTAAATGAAAAAGACTTCAAAACGTTTCTTGTGACTATGGTCATCTTGCTGCATTTTGATTTCTTTCTTCAGTAACTGTTTTTCTGGTCAACTGCTTTTTTCTAGCCAACTGCTTTTTCTAGCCCTATTTATACTTTCATTGCACTAAGTGTTATATCTACATTTATGTATGCCATCCACATCAGGCTGCTGGGTTTGTCTGCTGCACTGAATGCCCCTGGGGCAGATAATTGTGTAGATCTCAAGGTGTGGTGTGGGAGTGAAAAAGAACGTTCTTTTAATTTCATCAGGCACAAACTAGATTTGAGTTTTATAAGGGATTATCGACTAAGTGGAAGCTTTTTACAGCAGTCAATATTGTTTTTTAATGGCAGGTTATGCGTATTAATTTGAAGGTTAATGAAGGGAAATCACAAACCCAGTTCTCTCTTGAGGGGATGTATGATCAAAGGTAGGATTTGGATTGTTACTGGTTTCATGAGCGTGAGTGTCTTGAGTGTGTGTGCACGTGTGAGAGAATAGCGTTCTTATCCTGCAGTAACTTGTTTCTCCACATTTTAACCCAATTCTGTTTTTTGGGTTCAATTGCAATAGCTTTCAGTATGAAGGAGATGGCCCCCTGGCTCAAGTCAAGATTTCTAGGTCTTTGGACCCGGAAGCAGTTGAGATGGTACTCTCAATATATTTTGGCTTTCTGATTGTGTCAAAAATGTTGGTCTTGTTACTGACGCTCTCGTATCTTTCTGCACAGGCATTTCCTTGCATGAACGCTTCTTTATCTTTTCAGCATCTTGTTAATGACCTACAAAGTATCACCACAGTGCAGATCCAGTATATTCACCAACTAATACAGGTAAGCTGCTCTTTATATAGTGGACTTCCCATATCTGGTTGTCGGGCCTAAATTCTTTTAATTGTAAAGTCTGGGTGTGGGCGCCTCTCTTGGTGGACCCCGTAGCATCAATGAGTTTGGTCCTGTATGTGCGTGTGAGAGAAAGAAAGAAAATTTTATAAATGTCTGTGGAAGGCCAAAATGCCCTAGGAGACCGCAAATGTAGTGTATGTATACAGTCTGTAATAGATGATGCCAAAAGCATCCCTGAAATGCTATTGCCTCAAATGATTTAGTAAATGACTTCTAGCCTAGGTAGTGCCAACAAAGCCTTCTGATCTACTAGTGGGCTCTTGACATAGGCTGCGAGCTCACTTTGTATCAAAGGAATAGGGGTACAAAGCCAGCAAAGGATCTCATCTTTTGCGGGCCTAGAGATAAACCCTGTCCATGGAACATATTGGCAATCCTCATCTGCCTTGGCTGTTGTCTCCTCTGGACTTATTGTGATCTTGTGTGGTTATAGACGTGGTTTGATGCATCGTGATGTACAAGATACCTTAGTCTGAGAGATGTGTTGAGACAATTACCCTTTGGACGGGCCTCAATGTGAGCTCGTTCTGGGGCTGAGCGGTTTCCTGGGCTGGAGTCATCTGGTTCCTTCAATGTACGTTGTCTCCAATCCTTAGAAAGAAATAAGTACGGAGTGTTTGTTTGTTTGGGGGGGAGAGAGAGAGAGAGAGCTTTTACTCAAAGCTTGTTCTTGCTTTTATACAGCGCACAAATTGGCTCTTTGGCTCTTTGATGGATTTGCTCAAGGAGATCAAGTACTGTCGGCGCAACTTTGGGATGTCTTCCAAGTTTCAGATAAAAAATGGTACTAGCTAATAAATCTTCAGAGACACTTGAATGACGTATGACAGTCTTTTTGTGGTGGTGGGAGCGGGGGGACTGGATAATTTGATGCTGATGTTTGTTTTTTTGGGGGTGTTGTACATTGGCCAATAAATCTTAAGAGACACTTGAATGAGCCATGGCAGTTGTTATGGCGGTGGGGGGTGGGGGGGGATAGTTTGATGCTGATGTTTTTTTTGTGGGTGTTGTACTGTGTAGATAAGCTCTCACTATCTGTAGCATTACTACAATGCACACCTGGACTGAAAGTAACCCTTATTTTTGATATGGTCTGCATAAGACGGTAAGTTTCTCCACTTCAGAACTGTCCTTAATTCTTGAGAAAGGTCATGTTTTCTAGACATTAAGCTACCAAGGTCACTGCACAAATGATCTCATGGTTTATTGGCAGGGGAAGGTATCCTTCTGACCTGAGGCCAGCTGAAGTTCAGATTCGGAATTATGGGCGCCCATCAAACAGCTCAATCACACAGAGAGACGTGAATGCAAGCATAGCAAAGATAGAGCCGGGGTTTGGAAGGCTGCACAGGATTTGTAGCTGCGTTGAGAAGCTTATGAAAGCAGTGAAGGAAAGTGTCTGAATGAAGGAAACAATAAAAGTTTGTAGAATGAGAAGTTTATTGTGGTGGCAAGGATGGTCTCCGCCTGAGAGAATGTCACATGATATATGTTTGCTTATTACCCATCCTACTTTTGTGTGTAGCTTGGGCTTGATAGAAGTGAAAGTATGCCTACTTAAGGGAGTAAAAGTGTACTACTTTTGTGTCCAGCATGGGCTTGATAGGAGTAAGAGCCTGGTCTATGTATTAGAATTGTACCATAATGCAAAAGAACATACCATGATCCCCAAAGATTGTTAAGATAGGGAGGTTGCTGAGATCAAAAGAAGGCCACATTATGATGTCATGCTTACCTTGTATGGCTTGACTTCATCATGCCGTGTAAGCCCCTCTCTCTGTGGGAATAAATGAGGGTGTTCGGCTTACGAAACTAGTTGGGGATGGCCTTGAGGTTACCCTTGCCAATGCTGGCCTAATCGGTTGAATAGATTGTCTAACAACTTATTCATGCTCATGTCCTTGATTAGGACTCTCTTTGGTGATGGTTGAGGTTACCCTTGCCAATGCGGCCTAATTGGTTGAATAGATTGTCTAACAACTTATCCATGCTCATGTCCTTGATTAGGACTCTCTTTGGTGATGGTTGTCTCGATGAGACTAACCCATAGTACGACATCTCCCTAAGAAAAACTAAAACTAGCTTGAACATTTGTTGATAAAAAGTAGGTAATATAGGTAGTCATGTTAAGGAACTAGTTGTCATGTTAAAGGAACTACCTCTAAGAACATGTGTGTGCAAAAAATAGGTAGTCATGTTAATTACAA
This sequence comes from Cibotium barometz, assembly GCF_041138505.1. Classification (NCBI taxonomy): domain Eukaryota; kingdom Viridiplantae; phylum Streptophyta; class Polypodiopsida; order Cyatheales; family Cibotiaceae; genus Cibotium; species Cibotium barometz. The sequence continues at coordinate 24,503,526 of NC_141078.1, read as the reverse complement.
GATGCCAGAATGTATAGTGGGGTGAACGGAAAGCATGCCTCATCTGGTAATAGCACCATCCTCCATGACAGCGCATGGTGGAGAGTGAGGATGCTCCATGACAGCATGCCTCCGCGTTCATCATCGCAGATAGAGGCTGTCATGTCGTTGTTGCACATGCTTTTGCTGCGCATAGTAGACTGATAGATTTGTGGCTGGAATGGTCTCCACGCTCTCATGCTTTTGATGCGCATAGTAGAGAGAGAGTTCCGGGAACCGTTCTTGTCCGGAAGCACTCTGTACAATTATGAACTGTGCAAGGCTCTCTGGGTTTTGCCGCCATAGCCAAAAAGCTTCACAAAGAAGAATCAGACATAATTTAACATATCCCTGGATTTTCTTCGATTTTGAGAGAGCGTGTGTTTGTATTTTAAGTTTTTCAACTATAATGAGGTCTGTGCCTTTAAAAATCTCTTTGTATTTAGTCTATATTTGTTAGAAAAATAAATCCGAAATAAAATAAGAAATATATCTAAAAACTATATCAGCATTGTACAAAATTAGGAAAGGAAAAGATAAAAAGTTTGGTTAAAAAATGTAAAATTTGGTAAAACATTTCTAGAAAAGATAGATTCTTTAGCCTTGTTGATGCAAGGGTTGTTAAGAGACTTATCGTGTCGTGTTGATCGTTCAACTTCATGATAACAAAAGCTATGCTGACTTGCATTGTCGTGTTGTAGTGGTCTTAAATCCATTGGTATGGATCAATACTTGGATGAAGGGCTGTGTGATTACATGCAACAGGGAAGGGATGGAGAAGGAACCTATCGTAATCTCTCTCATTCACACACTTAGCACTCGCAAGAAATTCACAAAAACACAGGAGAGCAAGAGAGTACTCTAATTTGGATAAATGGGATTGTCTTTATCGTGAGCAAAAAGTATATATACAAGATCACCTTTTTACATGTGGTTCAAGAGTATGTGTTTTTCTCATTAGCACTGACAAGATATTCACAAAACACAAGAGAGCTAGAGAGTACACTCTAGTTTGGATAATGGAATTTTGTCTTTCTCTTTAGCAAAAAGTATCCTATATACATGACCACCTTTTTATATGTGGTTGTCCAAGACTGTGTTCCACATTAGCGAAAATTATCTTATATACATGAACCTTTTACATATGGTTGTCAAGACCATGTGTCTAGTTTGCCTACAATGTACAAAGCTTTTTTGGCTTATAGATTCTACATTACAGCCAAGATCTTTATTATGTCTTTAGACATAAAGTACTTAGTGTGGAGAATCTCATAAGTAATGTGCTACCGCACTTATAAAATGTGTCCTACATTAGAGCCAAGACCTCTATTATCATGAAGTACTTAGTATGGAGAATCACATAAATAATATGCTACCACACTTATAAAGTGTGTCCTTACTCCAAAGAGTTGATAATGTTAACAATGGCCTTACATAAAAGAGAAGGTAATGTTAAGGAAGGTGGTTTAACCTCATCTCTAAATCCCACGGTGCCTTTAAGAGGCACCTCAAGTGGGATCGACGGTTGAGATGAGCGTGCGGATCTCGGTCGTCGGACCACAAGCGCAAAAAAAGTAAACTAGGAATCAAAACTAAACTGGGGATCGATGGGCTAAGATGAGCGCGCAGATCTCGGCCATCGGATAACACCGCTCAAACCTAGCTGGTGAGGGATTTGGCGGAACGACAGATTTAGTTGGCTCGCCTCCACCCGTTCCTGCCCATCGGATTTAGACGACGTTGGACCACCCGTTCTTGCCCACCGGCGGTGATTTGCACATCCGGCGGTGATTTTCGTGACCTGCACGTCCTCCGTCGCGCAGAGGTCCGTGAACGACAATCCTTCAAACGCCAAAATCCCACGGTGTCTTCTTCTTACGGTCTTCCTTGACCTTTATTTTTTTTTGTTTGGAGACATAATTGAGAGTAAAATCATTTGTTGTCGGAAACAAACAGTGCCAGGGAATACAAATAATTGTCATGCTTGCTAGGGTTCTTGTTGCTATGCTTAATGCATGCAGTAATATGTGTTTATGCATGCATGACACACTTAAAGCTTTTGCCTAGTTTATTACACAGACCTAGTTTATCCCTAGTTTACTACACAGACCCAGTTTGAAAATCAGCCTTAGTTTATCGATGGTGCTTATTGCATGCATGCTTTATAGCCATGCTTGGGTTCATTTATTGCCATGATTAATGTCTTGTTGCCATGCATGTATTTTAGTAATATGTAATCATGCATACATGACACACTTAAAGCTTCAACCTAGTTTAACCCTTGTGCACTAGATATGCATAGTTTATCCAAACCCTAGCTTATACATTGTTTACTAACGTATCTTTGGTTCATTTAACTTCAATGAAAGCAAGTCATGATATAGTATTTCTTATAGTCTTTCTTTTTGCTAAAAGTATATGGTACCAATTTGTGTATGTCACTTCTTTATATTGATGGTTCTTTGGTACTCATTGCTATTAGATGGCACTTGCAAACCCTCCTCATGAGGAGATTATTCTTCCTTCTGGGAAACTTGCTCGGCAATGTCGAGTCTCAGATACGTGACCTAGATGGAACACAAACTATTGTAAGAGAATTCACATGATTCGCCACTTGAAAGCCGACCATGGCTTAGAGGTGGATATCCCACTTCAAAAGATAGGACGCCCCATTGGGTGGTGGAATGCAAGGAGCTTCAAAGAGTGTTGCAAAGCAATCAAAGACAAGGTTTCTAGATGTACAACGTAAATTTCAAATCAACATGTAAAACAGTGAAAGGAAACAAAGACTTTTGGCCGAAGATGCTTGGGAAAAGAAAGCTCCATCCAACTTGTCCAAGAGAGCCTATAACATACAAAAGGAAGCATTTATCGAGGGGTTTGTTGCCAAGGGCATGGAACAATACATGGCGAACAAGGAGAAACGCATTCAAGGGATTGAATGGCGCATTAAAGAGGGATATTCCAAACATGTGAGATTTTCTCTTGTCCTATTAACCTTAATTGTGAAATATATATATATGATAAATATTTTGAAGCTCTCATTTTGCATCTTGTAGCGACGCAAAAAAGAAAGTGATGATTGTGACAATGATGATGGTGAAGTGGCTTCTCAACGGATGGAAAACCTCGATGAGGACATATTGACAAGCGACAAGGATGAAAATCGAAAAGAGTCTCTTCCTTTGGTATGTAAGAAATGAATTTTTGATATTTTTAGCTTGTTTGTTGTTTGTTTTCTTTACTTTCATAACATGCCACTCAACCCATTTTCCTCCCTCTTGAAGGAAATCATTAATGAGGCAAACCATGAGCATGTGGCCCCATCTCAAGTGAAGAAGAGGCAAAAGTGTGTTGTTTTTTCTCCTTTGAAGGTAAGAGATGGATGCACTAGTTGGTCAGAGGGCTTCTGATGTACTAGTTGGTGAGAGGGCTTCTTTGTAAACATGGTACTAACCTTAAATTGTATTTACCATGAAACTTTGTAATCTTCCAATTGAAAAGACTCGATCAAAGAAAAATGTTCAAATCCATGATAGTGAAGGCTCCTCACATGGAAACAAAAATATCGATGAGGAATTGTTGATGAGAAATGTGGAATTCGAGAAAAAAGCCTCCCTTACAATGGTATGAAAATACTACTCTTCAACCTTTGTACTACTTTATTTCTTGTTTTCCTTACACTAATATACATAAATATGCATGGTTTCTTGTTTCCTCACTTTAGGAGAAAATTGTCAACAAAGTGGCTCATGTAGTGCTCTCTAAAAAAGGTAAGAAACAGAAGAAGGTAAGGGGTGGAAGATGTCTCTTTGTACACAATTTAAGAGTAGGCTTTATTTTACATACCTTGGCTCCTTATGTCAAGTCTTGTTTGTTTGAACTTGAAGGGGATGGCTTGCAATGTAAATGCATCTCATGTTGATATTAGCTCTCCGAGTGAGAGTAAGCCTTCAAATGTAAGACAAGAGGTTTACTTTAAAGTTCATGAATCCATAATGCTTGGAAATGCTAACTAACATTTTACATCTATATATTATTAGAGTTCTTGAGTCAATTTCTTCAAGTTGCACACATGGACCATTACAAGAGTCTCTTGCATGCCCATCCACTGGGTTTGAGTTGAAGTGTATAGAGGTATGTGAAAATTAATTTTGGCTTTCAATATTGTGTCCTTTATATAGCATGATATATGGCATTTTTTGGATTGGATCAATTGAGACATATGTCGATAAACATTGTAGGTGCCAAAACAACCAAACGCAATTGATTGCGGATTTTATGTAATGGCATTTATCAAGAAACTAATTGATGGGAGCCTTATAGATACTCCTCCAAAGCATTGGGTATGCACATGCTTATTAAAAAGCTTCCATATGAAATCTCTTGCTATGTATGTGCTTAATGTGATTTTGGTGTTCTAAACTCTAACATTGCTTTTTTTCTTGTGTAGCTATCAAAGAAGTGGTTCGACCATGGATATGTCATGAAGTTGAAGGATGAGTTCAGTTCTTGGCTCAGCCATTGTATTGGACGAGCATCTGCCCTTAGCATCGTGACCTTCTTAGTCTGCTATGTTAGTTTTTTGGGCACTAGATTTGCGAACTTAGTCAGTGGAAGGCTTATGCCATTTTATGATATATGACATTGTATGTCTCCACAATAGTGAAGATAAGTCTTATTTTGGGATTTTATAGTTGGTACAAAATTACATTTCGAGATAAGTTGTACACTTCTGAAAGGCTACACTTCCATGGAATGCTAAATCTTTTGGTTGTAAAGATTTTGTATTGGATGAGTTCAATACATGTGTCAATGCAATAGTTACTTTTGGTTTACTCCTTGGTTATTACTTTATGCAAAACTGTGCTTTTTATCGATGTGAGGCTACTTGCAAACCTCATTGGCTTTATGAGTCTTCAATATCATCCATTGGCAAATTCAAAGGCAAAGTCCATTGTCGCTTACGCTATAAATATTACGTGACTTCCATTTGTACTTCCGCTTGTCCTAGTTTTTGCACAGTCCTAGTTTACTGCACAGTCTTAGTTTACTGCACAGTCCTAGTTTATGTGAAAACGCTTACCAACAATGAGAGATCATACACACATCCAATGCTACAGAAATACTGAAAAACAGGACAGTACTTGCCACCATTTCAAAACATTAGTTTCCTCATATATATCACACCAGAGCATTTCAACCACTCTATTCCACATGATTGATATCAAGTGTACAATATCTTAAGTCTAACGCGCGATGCATATATCTTTTTGAGTCAAAGAAAAGCGTCTCTCCTCATCCTTACAATCACCATATAAACAAGACATGCTTGAAGAAGAGGTGCTTTGAATCTTGAACGACAAGGCCATTTCATTGATAACTTTCAACGATGAGGGGTCACTTTCAAATCATTGTAATATTCTCTCCCCTGCATACAACCTTGAAGTATACATCTTTGACGATCCATGAATACTAAAGCGCCTAAAATCGGCTAGATCAAGAAGTACAAATGTCAAGAAGAGAATTTAAGATACTTTAAATGAATACAACAAAAATGTTAAAAGAACTAGTGATATTACCTATTTCTTGCTTTTGCTTGAAGAACTCAAGCATAGTTCCACCCATGCGCCTACCAGTCTTGGAATCGCCCACAAGAGCATGTATAAGTTCAAGCATGGACCGGTTGATTTGTGCATCCAAGAGAGTGTATTTTATGTACTGCCATAGGCGCACCACCAAGTTAGTAGTATCAACATTCCCATAAGAAAACAATCGGTCAAATTTTGGCCATCGCCTTCGCCATACACAAGTAGACCCACACCAACCATTTGTTACATATCGAATGATATTGTCATGTGCATTGTAACATTGTAAGAAATGTTGATACTTCTGTTCAAATTCCATTTCTGTAACCGAGTGCATGAGATTTGACATTGATGTGTAGATCTCATCTTGTATTTCTTTGGGAACCTACATTTTTCACATTTTTGTTAGAGGTTAAATTATAACAAAAAACTCATATTAAATCAAATATCCTAAGCTACTCTCAATTACGCAGTCGTAGGTTACTGCACAGTCCTAGTTTACTATCCAGTCCTAGTTTACTGCATACCCACAGTCCATAGCCTTGAAATATTACAATCTCTTACTTGTGGTAACAAATTCTCAACCCAAGCTTTCTTAGCATGGAACCAACATAGGATGACATGGCATGCAACTTGGCGAGTTTCTTGCTCTTGTTGAACCCAACAATGGGGATCTTCGTCAACCACCTTAAGCAATGGCTCTAGTTCTTGTGGACACTTGTCAATGACTAGAGCTGTAGGACGAATATCTTCCATTCTTGAAAAAACCATTTTCATAGTAATCTCCAAGGTAATGCTCTCTTGATGAGAGCCTGGGTCATTAGTGCACATCATACACCACACTGGAATGCCAACTCCAAGTTGGTTTGGTAGTACAGCTGCATATAATGGTAGGCCAAATTCATTTGTCTTGAAAGTACTATCAATAGCCCATGAGTTATGCAAGGAGAATCGAAGTGCCATTTGTAACATCCACGTATCTTGAATAATAAGAATGAATGGTTTGTCTTTGTCTTCCTTTGCTTGAGGATTGTAGGGCTGACAATATAGCACCTATATCCACAAAACATAGATCCGCGTCCTTTTCCCAGCCGCCACCCTCATCCCTAGTTTACTTTTTATCCCTAGTTTAGTTTTGATCCCTAGTTTACTTTTTTGTGCTTGTGATCCGACGATCGAGATCCGCGCGCTCATCTCAGCCGTCGATCCCACTTGGGGTGCCTCTTAAAGGCACCATGGGATTTAGAGACGAGGGTGGTTTAAAATACTCTCTTTCTAATTCGGATTGTCTTCGAAATTGATTAGTTGCACATCATGCTATAGGGCTTGTGTTTGAAGTAGCGGATCGACGATGACCAAAAGTTCTTTTTGAACATGTTCTCAAATATGATGAGATGATGATCGGGCCAAATTTAAGCTTGTAGGAGTAGGCTTGCACTTGTCCCATAGTAGAATCCTTGTTATGGTGAAAGACCATACAATTAGGCAGCAGTGGGTTGTTCGTCAAAGTATTTGGCATAGATCATTTTAGGATATGATAAGCTTGAAGAAACATATGGTTGCTTGAACCGCTAGATTTGGTACACGCTTATGTTGAAGAAGTTTATCACCCTCTCATCTTGTCTGCTTCATCTTCATGTGGGTTCAACACAAGTATCTTTTCAACTCCAACGGTGATAAGCTTACTTACAAGATGTAGGTTTTGTTCCAATGTAAATTTCAGCTTCAAAACCATGTGCATGTAGAATGTAGTGGAGTGTTGCAATAGGTAATTACGACCTTTCTTACCTATTGCACCTCTAACACTTTTGAGGTAATATTTTGATATGTCTATGTCTGCTTTATGAATTCTCATGTCCCCTTATTTAATGGGTCGTAACACTCTAGGTCTATACATTTTGGAGGGTCGATCTCTTCTTCTTCTTTGTCTTTATCTCAGGACATGGGCTACCTTCGTGTTCCACATTTTAATGTGGATGGGTTGTTGAGTGGCTACTATGTTATGGCTCACCCTAACCCTCCTTGAAACACATCCAAAAAGAGATTACTTGGTGAACCGCAACTGTCGTAAGAATCTTTTCAATGGTTGAGCTTGTAACCCTCGAGGTCTTCAAGCTCTACAACTCCTTGAGAAGCAATTCCATCGTGTCTTGCGCGAGCGTTGCCACACTGCTGCGTTGCACTACGTGTACTCGTCCCTCCTCTCAGCCCACTTCACTCACACTCACTAGCATGCATTAGAGAGAGATTAGTAAAAGGATTAGCTAGAGCAAGACTCGATTGCACAATGGGAGAGTCCTTTGTATTATGAGAGATATTCACTTATATACATGTCCATAAGTGTTCACACTCACTTAAATTATGGTCGGCCGGGCATATAAGAGGCTTAATGTTATTACAATGACTACTTTCATAATATAGCCATGAAGCACATCACTTGGGAATTCATCCTAACAGTAAGCTACACACTCTTGAAGAAGCGAACATCACCATAAGTACATAGGACCATTATAGGCACCCGCCGTCCCACTTGTAGATTTGGACACCATTGCTTCATATCTTGTAGATTTGGACACCATTGCTTCATATCTTGAATATATGATCTTTTGATGTATCTAATTTAACTCCTTGATGTAAGATAATGGCAGTAGCTTTTGTTAACCCTAGGAATGGGTTAACATTCCCCCTCTTTGTGATGCCGATCGCGTCCTTGTGATCGCATTGAAGATCTTTGTGTGGGAAGAATTGGCAAGTTGATGGCTTTTGATGTTGAGTGACGTTCAATGGTCATTGTTCCTCCAGAAGGAATAAGAAAGGCTAGTTAGTAAATGAAAAGGTTAGAGGCTAGCGAAAATTTCTATTGGGGTGGAGGGGTTGGGGTATTTGCGAATGATTGCTTTTTTATATTTTTGTGAGTTTTTTTTTCAATATTTATTGCTCACGCTGTTTTTTGGCAATCATAAGCAGAGGTACATGTGATTCGTTTTAGTGGGTAGACTAAGAGATGTTAATAATGAGGGAGAAGAGGAGGAGGTTCCGGAGGAACGTAGACAAAATCATCAAAACGAGATTGTGATTCTTAGTTCCTCATTTGATTTATTGAAGCGACATTCACCATTTAAATAAATTGGCCTTGGATGAAGTTCCTTTTTGTGGTAGGATGCTTGTCAGATGTTGTTGAGTAGGACTTGTTCTTGCATGCTTCTTCCCAGGTGCTTTTTATTCTTTTATGTATATTTAAGTGCTCTATAAAGCAAATAAATATTTAAGTGCTTCTTCCCAGGTGCTTTTTATTCTTTTATGTATATTTAAGTGCTCTATAAAGCAAATAAATATGAAGTACACGAAATGAGTCAATTAGACTCTTATTGAGCTGATCTTGTTGAAGTAGCCACTTGTTGGCGAGGCTTGAAAGAATTACGTCGACTTGCGAGGCTTAGATAGATATCTTCACCAAGGATTAGAGATCATTGTGTTGTGAAGATTCTAGATGTGTTGGAGAGGTTTGTAATTTGAAGGAAAATTCAAGGCGATGGGTTGTACCATGGACCAGGCCTTCGCCCACCATGACCCCCCATTTAGAGATGTACCTGGAAGGTTGTCGATGATAAGGCCTTGGTGCAAATATCCTCAAGTGCATGAGTATGGATATGTACTCGTGCAGCAGCTGCTACATTAACTTAGGCAAAATAATAGTAATCTAAAGCTTAACAAAAATGCATTGGCTATTGAAGATCGTTGGGAGTTACCTGGGATATTCTACCATTTTTAGGTAGGCCATATATGGGACTCCCTTGTGTGTGTCTTTTTCTCTCTCTCTTTTTTTTTGTTTTTTTTTTAAATTTTGGCTACCACTTGGCGAGGAACCGATTCTTGTGTCTACTCTTCTTTTTGAGAGAATAGGTTCTTATATCTGCCTCATAGCTTCTGCACTCATGTTTCTCATTCAGAGGGGTGAAAAGAGCATTGTGAGTTTATCTTTGATGCGCTCATGTCTCCATTTTATAGACGTGGGAATTGATTCTTGAATTTGTGGTTCAAGTATTATGGAGGTGGTAGGCAACACAGCCATTGGTTGGTTGCCATTGGGGTTGATTGAACACCCAAGCTCTTGTGTGGTGCTGAATGCAAGAGAGGGGTGGAGTGGTTTGCTTGGTGTTACTTATTCCTCCATTCTTGTCGAATCTTAGGTGACACTGTTGGGGTTGAAGTTGGTTGTGAGGCTGTCTTCACTTTGTTCAATTTTGGCAACTATATGATGACGGGATTACCATCATAGTATCCTTGTTGTTGTTGTTGAAGCATGTCCACATGCACCCATATTTGATGAACATTAGAAGTTAGTGGCTGATGCTTTTGGTGTTGAGGTTTCTATATTTGTGCAAGCTTAGGGGACTTTTTAATGTGCTTGGGAATCCAAGCTTTGGTATTTCCTTGGTAGTATCCTTGTGCTTGTAGTGTTCTTTTTGGTACCCACACTTGTTGAGATGTCGGAGTTCTTTGAGGAACTCGCATAGGCTTTTGTGGACAGTATTGTGGAGTACTTTTATTTTTCCTTGGCCTTTGAGTTTTACGTTGAGGAAGAGGCTTTGATGATCGAGGCACCTAAATTGGATTGGTGCCTTCATAGTAGTCTTGGGCTACAAGTAGCTGCTTTTCCACCCACTTTTTGATACCATTAAGATACCTTGATTTTGGTTGTCTTGGTGGAGTTTTCTTTTTGGTTGAAGTGCAAGGTTTTGGGACCTCCTTCACATTGGTTGGTTCTGAGGTTACAGGTTTGAGACTCATGGGCGTTGTTGACGATGAGGCTAGAGTCTCTTGTGGAGTGGTTGTCGATGATGAGGCTTTTGAGCATGCAGTCTTCCCTTGTGGTGAGGGTGGTGGTTGAAGAGGTGTGGGATCCAAGGTTACGTTGGGGAAACGTCTTTAGAAATAGATGTGGAATGCGAGGTTGTGGCATTGGACTTTGTTGGTGAGAATGGAGTTGAGGGGATAGATGCTCTATCAGAGTCGGTCATTGATGTAGATGGTAGGTCATTGTGTAGAGGGGGTTCCATGGAAGAGGCTTGTAACCTTTTGCATTTAACGTCATAGAAATCCATTAGGGTTGGATTCTCTTCCTCCTGGGAGTATGGTATTGTCAACTTTGTGTCGTTGACCATGATAACCCTATCGCTAAGCACAAACGTGCTTGGGTAGCAAACGTGCTTGGGTAGCAATAGTCCATTTATGTCCCAATATCAAATCTACTTCCAACACATACTCAACCACAAAAAAACTTGCAAGTAAGGGAGTTAGTTTCAATGTATCAATGTACATTGTATGTTCAAAATACCCCAAACATGGCATGTCCAAGTCTTGTGTAAATGGAATTCTTTTAGGATGAGCCGTAAGTGTTGGTTGTTAATTCTTGGGATATTCTTAGTAAGATATGTTGGAAATTCCATCTCCTCCAAGGTCTCTTCGTCCTGTAATAGCAATTTCACAATGCTTGCAAGAGTGTTCAAGACGACTGTTTGCATGGATTCATTAATTGAATACAACGAGTCACTTACCCAAGTTCTACCAAGGATGACATCATACTCAAGGGGATCTGGGGTAACATGGAATCTAAATTCCACATTTCCACCGATTGTTTGAGTAGCATAGCTAAAGTAATCTGGAACTTCAATGTTTTGTCCATTGGCACCTCTTGTAAGACCATTGTCTTTAGGGGTGATTTTAGGTTGTCCCAACAATGACACCGAAGTGTCATGATTGTCATGATGTTATGACTAGCTCGAGGGTTAAATGCACGTCTCCTTTTTAACATCATTTCCCGTAGGGAAATCTAACTATACCATGATAGAATCTTCAAAAGGAACCATGGATATTTCAGTTTTTGTTTCATCTTCAGAACCCGTTTTGGTTTCATATTCCCATTCACTTTCATCCTCTTGCTTGGCTTTGAGCTTTTGCAATAGTTCCCAATGTGTACAATGGCACACTTGGTCCTTTGACAATTCTAACTGAGGTCTGTTTGGGAATTTGTGAATCCTCACAATCCTGCTCTATGTAGCTCTTTATGTCTTGGTATAACTCACGTTTAGCCTTTAAAGGTGCAAGTGCTGACGCTATACTAGCTTCGCCAAACGAGAGAAGAGCACTCCTCCAAATGAGGATTTGAGAGACTGATTTAATTTTATAAGGGATTCATCAAATTTCTCATGTGCTTTTTCAACCGTAGAGCATTCCTGCAATCTACCTCTAATGACTCTTCTTGGCTTAATGAGTTCATTTTTGTAGGGAGTGTGTTTTCCTCTTGGAAGAGGAAGCAATACTCCTCTGGTTTTTGTATTTCAGTTACTTTTGTAGGGTTGACATTATGAGGTTCAATCACAACCGGTGATCCTATGTGACACTCAACAATGCTAAGCATGCTCTCCTGAGCTTGCTTTTTGCATTGCGCATAGGTCATGTGATCATGATTTTCAGTTTGGGGTGGTTGGGCGGGTTCTAGTTTCTTGATTGGTCTGTGAGGTGCACTAAGTGACGAATCAGAACTTATTTCATCCTCATTAAGTGACTTACTAGAACTTGTATCATTTTTTGACTTTCCTTGGATCGTCACGTTTTCATTAGGTTTGCCCATGCGATGAGAACTTTCTTTCTTTCAGGCTTTTGTATCTTGTGTCGCGCATGTGGGTGTTGTGGTTTGTGTGGTAGCCTTTGAGGTGGATGCTTCTGCATCATGTGTAGCTTTTTTCTCTATTGGGGTTAGGTCCTTGACAAGCTCTTTTCCCTTGTCCTTTATTTCAACCTTGGTGTCGATAGTTTGTTGCCCCCTTGTTTTTCTTGGGTTAGAAGGTTTTGCTTTCTCTTTTGGCTTCTACTTTAAAGTATGCTCTTCTACCTATTTCAAAGTGTTTTCTTTTACATTCTTTTTGACTGTATCTCGTGCCTTGGCTTGTAAGCGTGTAAGCACATTCTCGGGTACTGTGGACAATTGCCTGTTTTGCACACTTAAGATGTCAAGAGGTATATTTTGTTGGACAGGTTGCAAGGAAGCAACTTGCCTTGGGAAATCTTGGAATATGTGGTCGATGGCACATCGTTCACATATGGGTTGCAAGGTGTCAGTGACTATAGGCATCGAAGTATTCCAAACTATGCAGTTTGTGAGGTCCATGACAAATAGAAACATTGAAGTATTTGCTTAACTGCTTCATGAGCAGTTTCTACCCTTTGGACTGTTTCTGCTTGGAGCACGGGAGATGGAAGTTTTAAGTTAGTTGTAGATGAATTGGGACATTAGGGTGTGTCGTGATCGAAGGTTTTGCAATATATGCAATACAAATAAACAGGCACCTTGTATGCACAATGGGGATTGGGATGGACGTAGTGATTGCACTGAACACAAGGCATTTTGCCCATCACTTGGAGAGGCATTAAGAATGGTTGAATTTGAAGGATCTCATCCTCTCTTAGAGAGATGTTTTTGTAAGCTTTTAAGCAAGGTTGCATAGAATTTGGGGAATGACAATTCTGCAATCAATTTTTCTTTAGCCACTGCTTCACTTGGTTTAAATGAGGAACATCTCGTATCGTTATCATCTTCCATTATGTTGTGATCTAAATGTTGTTGGAATTAGGGTTGCAAGAAAGCACACAAAGCTTGCAGAAGAAGAAGCAAGAATGCATACAACACACAGTGTATTAGATTGTGTCAATGACAAAGATAAGTTAGCCCTAGAACGATAGGTGTATATACAAGCCGGGGGAAAAAACCTCCTAACGAGAGAAAAAGTACCCCGGCGGTCCTAAGCGTGTTCACACACATCATTGCCTATATATATGGCAACAAATCCCCCTGGGAGTGATGGTGTGAATGAGAGCTGGCACTCATGTATAGGGAAGTGCCATGCCCGAAGTAGATCAGTCCACAAAGGGGAGCAAGCCCAAAGCTTTGCGGAAAGCTTCAAACTTCTCACAAGGAAGCGCCTTTGTGAAAAGATCGGCGAGGTTGTCCTGTGTTGGCACATATGCCAAGCTGATCTCTCCTGCTGAGAGTCTCTCCCTGACATAGTGATAATGCACCTCAATGTGCTTTGTATGAGCATGAAAAACTAGGTTTCTCGCAACTGCCAATGCGCTCTGATTGTCAGTGTAGATAGAGGTGGCAGACTCCTGTCCAACACCCAAGTCAGCCACCATAAGCCGTCTGAGCCACACACACTCAACCGTAGCTGTGAAAGCTGCCCTGTACTCAGCTTCACAACTAGAAGTAGCCATAGTAGCTTGCTTCTTGCTCAACCAAGATATGCATGAGCTATCGAGCATGAAACAAAAACCACTTGTGGACACTCTTGTGTCATAGCAACCAGCCCAATCTGAGTCTGAAAAAGCATGTAAATCTGGCGACAACGATCCCGCCTTGGGATAAAACAACCCAAGATGTATGGTGCCACTCAAGTAGTGAAAGATGCGTTTAACTGCCTTCCAATGCTGAGACCCTGGGCTATGCATAAACCTGCTCACCTCCTCACCTGTGAGACTGTAAATTGAATGTCCGACCTTGTAATGCATACATAAATGAGGCAACCAACAGCCGTCTGATAGAGTGTGACATCAAAGTGATCTCCAGCATCATGAAGACTCAACTTCAAACCTGTCTCCATTGGAGTAGCAATAGGCTTGCAGTCTTCAAGACCAAATCTCTGCAACAATGTCTCAATATACTTTGTCTGACACACAAAGCAATACCTCCATCACACTGCTTAAATTGTATCCCCAAATAATTATGCAAATGCCCCAAATCTGACATCTCAAAAGAGGCATTCAAATCAGCCTTAAAATCAGCAATATGACTCTCATTTGGTCCTGTTGTTGAGCAGCATGTCATCGACATAGAGAGCAATGATTAGATGTACATCATCCACATGTTTAACATACAAAGTGCTTTGTGTTGGACTATTCTGAAAACTATGTGCAGTCAAATATGCATGTATCTTTTCATACCAAGCTCGTGGATCTTGCTTTAAACCATACAAAGCCTTTTTTAACCTGCACACTTTGTTTTCCTGCCCTCTTTGAACAAAACCACGAGGCTGCGATACATACACCTCCTCATACAAATCTCCATTCAAGAACGCAGTCTTTATGTCCAACTGATATACATTCCAACCATTATGAGCTACCAATGCACAAATGCTACGAATGGTAGTCATACGACAAGTGGGAGCAAAGGTCTCATCAAAATCAATGTCCTTTTCTCGAGCATAACCCTTTGCAACAAGTCTAGCCTTATAGCGATCAACACTACCATTTGGCTTTCGTTTCAACTTAAAAACCCACTTACATCCAATGACCTTTTTACCAATAGGCAAATCACACAAAGACCATGTACCATTCTTCATTATAGCATCATATTCACTTTGCATTGCAGCCAACCAATTTTCTGATTTTTGTGCCTCATCAAATGAAAGAGGTTCTTCCTCTTCACACATACTAGACATAGCCAAAGCATAACAATCTGATGCATAAGAGGCATGCTGAAAACCTGAACGAGTACGACTACAAATAGGTGCATCAATTTTACTATCATGCAAGGTTTGCACTAGCCATTTAGGCATACCTCTAGCATGCTCATTTTCAGCCCTATCCTCATAAATTACATCCTGTAAATCTGTATCAGAAATAGGCTGATCTATGATGTCGTTTTTGAAATCTGCATAGGTTGAATATTTACCTCATTAGGACTTACATTTGAATTCTCACATGTAAACAGAGGCAACAACGTATCAAATACATCTCGTGAGCTCACACCTGTCTCTTTGGTATATGATAACAAAGGCTGCACTGCATCTTCCACAAAAAAAACATCTCAACTAATCAAGATACGCTTTGACTGCGGATGATACAATCTGTAACCCTTGCTCTCAGCACTGTAACCAACAAAAATGCATTTGACAGCCTTATCATCTAATTTCTACGTTGTTGCACAAGCACTAAAGCATAGGCCAAGCAACCAAAGACACGCAAGTGACCAATAGAAGGCTTACTGCCATGCCAAGCTTTGTATTGAGTAACAGACTGCAAGGCCTTAGTGGGACACCTGTTGAGTACATATGCAGCACACATGATAGCCTCAAACCAAAACGCATGTGGCAAAGCTTGGCTCTTGACCATACATCGTGCCATCTCCATAAGTGACATGCTTTTCATCTCAGCAACACTATTTTGCTGAGGGGTATACGGCACTGTACATTGGTGTTTTATCCCATGACTAGCTAGAAATGCATCAAACTCTTTAGACATGTACTCCCCCCCTCGATCAGAACGGAGGGTGCCCACAGTACAATTGGATACATTTTCAACCATAAGCAAAAACTGTTTGAAGCACAAAAACACGTCGGACTTTGCCTTCAGTGGATATACCCATGCATGCCTTGAGTAATCATCAATGAAAGTCACGGAGTACAAGTGTTTACCAAATGACGGAGTTTGCATAGGCCCACATACATCACTATGTACAAGTTGTAATTTGCGAGTGGTCCGCACAGAACCATCCTTTGGAAATGCAGAACGCTGCATTTTGCCCAATATACCCTTCACAAACATATTAATGGTGCCTCAAGAGGGGGCAATGAAGCAACCATATCAAATTTCTGCAAACGCAGCAAACTAGCAAAGTTCAGATGATCAAAATGAGCATGCCATAGTTTTGCATCTGAAATTGGATTTTCATCAGAAACTGCATTTGCTAAATCTTCCACACACTTGTCATAAGAATTGAGCCTATACAGCCCACAAACCAAGGTGCCAGATGCAATAATCGTATCACCAGAAGTCAAATCATGAACAGTACATCTGTCATCCACAAATTTGACTACAAGTCCAAGTCTAGCAAGCGTAGAGACAGACAATAGATTCTTCTTTATCCCTGGCACATACAAAGCATTTGTTGAAAGTATGAAAGCGCTACCATTTGCAGCAGTAAGCATAATTTTACCAACACCCTTCATCACTGGGTAAGAAGCATTATTGGCACATGCGACAGTATTCCCATTAGAGACAGCCTCAAGACAAGTCACGATGCGAGGTAATGTGCTTTGTAGCACCACTGTCAAAATACCATACATCAGAGTCAACAAAAACTGCCAAACATGCATCATGTACAGATGGGTCACTGGCAATACACGCTAAACGCCCATTCTGTATCCTGCACAACATTTGCAGAATCTGCATTTGTAGAAGCATCCGCTATTGTGGCTGCATTTGACTCTTTCTTCTTTGCCTCTTTAGCCTTTAGCTTAGGGCAATTCTTAATGACATGATCAGTTGCCTTACAATAGTTGCACCTGATCTTTTTCTTGCCTTTATCAAGAGCCTTCTCAGACCTATTATTGCTACCTGTGGAAGGAGAAGAAGTTGCAGACCTACTAATAGGAGAAGAAACAGTGGAAGGGGCTGCCTTACCACTTCTTCTCTGCTGGGCAGTAACAACAAATGCCCGATCAACTGCATGCTGCCTGATCAACTGCATGATGCTGCCTAGCCCTGTTTTGCCTGGACTGCGTTTCTTGCAAGAGCTTGTTGACTAAAGTATCATACTTGACAACATCAGGTCTATCCTCTCAGTAACAAGTCTCCACGTGGAAGCAAAAGTCTGATATGGCTCAGGTAAAGCATCAAGAACAGTCTCTGCACAAGAGAATGATCAGAAATAATCTCACCTGCAGAAATCAATTGTTTCTTGAGATCTTTAATCTCAGCAAGAAAAACATTCATGTCATCATTTTCCTGCATAATCTTCGATTCTAGCTCTTTACGCAGGTAAGAGATTTTTGCCTCGTTACGACTTGCATACAAACCAGCTAGAATATCCCAAGCCTGTTTTGCTGTTTTAGCTGAACGAATATGTGGAGTGATGTTACATTTGATAGAAAGTGCAATCAAGGCATGAGCTTGCGCATCTTTACCATCCCAATGAGCTTGTTCAGCAGTGGGTAAAACAGCAGCAACAGTAGAGCTGCTAGAACCTGCAACATCCTCAACAGATCCAACATCCATAGAGCCTGGACGTACATCCATACCCTGCACAATGTTCCACACTTCTTTTGCAACCAAAACATGCTTCATCATGTATGCCCAAAGTGGGTAGTTGCTGTCTCCATCCAATTTCATCACTAGACAACATGCGAAATACATCATTGTTGTTATCAGCCATGGCCACTAACTGAAACTGATGCAAAAGCTACCTGTAATGAAGCAAAGACTGAACAGAAAACAACTTGTGCTATGTAGCACAGTCCATAATAGAATACGTATGCCTGTTTTGCAAAAAACTGCACTGTCAAAATTTCGGCACAAAATGATGAAAACACCTGTACAGAACTTGTAATGCAAAAACGGAGCTTGAAACGACCTCAGATGCAATTTCTGAGAACGCGAAGCCCTACGGGCGAATCTGCAGAGTATAGGGACCTGCAAGCGCTCATGAAAGCTCACCTCAATCGGAGAACGTGAGTAAGAGGGTGCTAGCGACGTAGCCCTGGGAGCCGATGCCTGCTCGTGAAAGCTCACCTCAATCGAAGAACGTGAGTAAGAGGGTGCTAGCGGTGTAGCCCTGGGAGCTGATGCCTGCTCTGATACCAATTGTTGGAATTAGGGTTGCAGGAAAGCACACAAAGCTTGGAGAAGAAGAAGCAAGAATGCACACAACACACAGTGTATTAGATTGTGTCAATGTACAAAGATAAGTTAGCCCTAGAATGATAGGCGTATATACAAGCCGGGGGAAAAAACCTCCTAACGAGGGAAAAAGTGCCCCGGCGGTCCTAAGTGTGTTGACACACATCACTGCCTATATATATGTGCCTATATATATGGCAAAACAAATGTATTGCTTCTTTACAACATTGATCAAATGTTTCCAGATTGGATACAATGATCAAGTTATGTAAGCTGTTATTCTTTAAGCCCATTATGAAACATCTCTTCAATTGAGCATCATTTAGTTTCTCCCATGGCTCACATCGTGAGTCCAAGACTTTTATCTGAAGGATAAAATCTATAATGGTTTCGTTTTGTTTTTGCTCAATTGAATAGAGTTCTTTCGCTGCACACCACCGATCACCTTGTCTTGAAAAGCCGTGGATAAAGGCTGTTTTCAAAGTCTTGAAGTTTGTTTTGAGCGCATGCAGAAATGTGATGAACCATTGGTTAGCCTTTCCCACTAAGAAAAGGTTCAATGCATGTACCTTGTTGGGGAAATTTGGATTTCCAAAGGCTTCACATTGCTGTTTAAACATTTGTATGAATTGAACAAGATCACTCGTTTCATCATATTTGCCCATGATTTTGAAAATCTGTACGGTCGTATTTTTGTATGAGTCACTGAGGCCGTGCGGTGTGTGGGTGCTAATTTGGATAGGAACTCACGTAGACCTTGGGCGATCTCTCTTCCTAGATTAGTTAGTAAGTCCAAGGTATGAGCATGTAGGGGCTGAAAAGGGTTGGTACCTATAGGATTTGTGGGAATGTTAGGCAAAGGACCAAAGCCCGTCGGGATTGAAGTGACAGGGGGTGTAAAACCCAATGACACGCTTGTGGCAAATGGTTTTGGGAGGTGCATTTGTTGGGGCATGGATCTCAATGACTCGAAGATATTAGCCATTGGGTTCAGTGAGGGTATCAGCCCATATAGTCCCTCTATTGTTGCCATGTCTTGACGCTACCAATTGCTCCTTTAATGAGCAAGCACAGTTTTTTTTGCTTTTTAGATTTTCTTATTATAGCCCGTTTTAAAGCCTCAGGAGGCTTGGCGTGCTTGGCGTACTCTTCGTTAGGTCAAATGAGTGTATGTTTGCTAAACCTATTTTCCATTGCTGTCTTAAGATCTTTTTTTTCCCGAAAATATTTTCCTTGTTTCTCAGCTCATTTTTGAATTTGTTCTCTTTGAGTTTTTCTTGATTTTGTCGTTTAGATCCTCAAAAAGTAGTCCGAATATGGTTCGCAATTGCATTCGGGCTGTTTTGGGTGGCCGTTTTGCCTCGATTTTCGGGTTGAATTTTGAGACTGTTGGTCACAGGCCAAAACGATCGATTTTGCCCTTGGACGCTCAAGACCAATTTTGAAGAGCTCGATGTTGGCTTTTCGATGAGCTTTAGAACGTGTTCATCGAACTCATGATTCAGGAGATACGGGCCTTCGAACAACAGGGATGATTTCCATACTTTTTTTTGGCCTCTTGACCCCCTTTCACGACGTGAACCAACAGGGTGCAGTTCACGACATGAAACGGACTTCACATATTTTATCAAATTTTTTTTTTTCGTGGGGACTTTTTCATGGCGTAAAACAATAGTTACGGTTCATGACGTGAAGCATGTGGCTCACGATTGTTTTTTTAGTGGGGACTGTTTCACGACGTGAAATAGCAAGTACGATTCACGACATGAAACACGTGGGTTTTTTTTCGTGGGGGCTGTTTCATGGAGTAAAACAATAAGTATGGTTTACGACATGAAACATGTGGCTCACACATTTTTTTTTTCATGGGACTGTTTCATGGCGTGAAACAATATGTACGGTTCACGATGTGAAACGGACTTTACGGATTTTATCAAATTTGATTGTTTTTTTGCGGGGGCTATTTCACTTCGTGAAACAACAGTTACGGTTCACGACGTGAAACACGTGGCTCACGGGTTTTTTTTCGCGGGGTCGCTTCATGCAAATATGGTTCACGACGTGAAACACGTGGGGTTTTTTTTCTTTGAAGGGGTTGTTTCATGGCATGAAATAACAGGTATGGTTCACGACGTGAGAAATGTGGCTCATAGAGTTTTTTTTCTTCACGGGGGCTGTTGCACGATGTGAAACAACAGGTACGGTTCACGACATGAAACACATGGCTCACATATTTTTTATTTTATTTTTGAGACCCGAAAGGCGTGAATTGTCTTTTTTTTTGGGAGTCTAGAGGGAAATTTGAATTTCCTTCTTTAGGGGGAATATTTTTTGAATTTTAAAATGGAGAGGTATGGGCATTTTCCCAAAAACAAGTGGAAATCCCTTCATAAATGACCCCTAGAATGGACAATTTGACAACTTATTGGCATCTTTTCATTCAATGCTCCTTAGTCTTAATGAGTTATGTAAAAAAGTACTTAAGAATTAATCAAAGATTAATCCTTACATTAATCCTTTCCTCTTTTAGACTAATTAAGGACTCTAATGAACCACTAATCACTAATTAATTCATACCATTGAGCATATCATTGGATATAGCATGGAATTGCTAAGGTATGTGCATTAACTAATATGTAAATTAACATATAATTAGAGATTAATTAAGCTATTAATTCTAATCTCCTCTATGCAAAATTAAGTAAAAGAGAGCTAATCCCTCCAATTGATGAAGAAATTGATGTAATTAGATGTTTTGATGCATCTAATGGTCCCAAAACACCCAAAGAAACTAATTTTGATCTCTTATATGATCAAATTTAATCCCAAAAACACGTTTTTTAATCTTTTTATCTCTTGAACTAGATTAATCACCTCTTAATGACAAAAACCAGTCAATTAAGAAAGATTAGTCGATTTCAAGAGTTTTTTGATGTTTTTGGGAAAATTTTTCAATGATTACACTACTCCTATGCTTGCTAACACTCTAATGCGTATAATTCAAACAAAAAACACACAAATCAAACAAAAATTAATGATTCTAGCTCTATGTTTAACTCTAAAGAGAGCTCAAAATCACTAAAAATTATATTCTCTTGCATTGTTTGATGCAATGGATGCAAACTAAGCCTAATACACTCTATATGCAAGCCCTAGGAACATTAAAAACCATATTAACAACAACAAAAACAATAATTTAAGCTAAAAATTAAGCAAAAAAGTATTTTTTTTCAAAACAAAAAAGAGAGCTATTTCTTACAAAATCACACACAAATCTCCATCAAAACCACATCTTTTTCATGGGAAACCATTAATCAAGACAAGGGGTAGTGATGCGTAATACATAGATTAGAGAAAAACGATGGAAAAAGCCAAGGAACGACTCTTCGGTAGTGGCGCCAAAAATGTTATGGCTCACCCTAACCCTCCTTGAAACACATCCAACAAGAGATTACCTGGTGAACCATAACTGTTTGAGGATATTTACAATGTACGAGCTCATAACCTTCGAGGTCTTCAAGCTCTACAACTCCTTGAGAAGAAATTCCACCATGTCTTGTGCGAGCGTTGTCACACTGTCGTGTTGCACTACGTGTACTCGTCCCTCCTCTCACCTCACTTCACTCACACACACTCACTAGCATGCATTAGAGAGAGAGATATTAGTAAAAGGATTAGCAAGAGCAAGACTCTATTGCACAATGGGAGAGTCCTTTGTATTATGAGAGATATTCACTTATATACATGCCCATAAGTGTTCACACTCACTTAAACTGTGGTCGACCGGGCACTTTAGGCTCATAAGAGGCCTAATGCTATTATAATGACTACTCTCATAATATATCCATGAAGTACATCACTTGGGATTTCATCCTAACTTACTACTACATGCTCTTGAAGCGAAAATTGCCATAAGTATTACAAAGGACCATTACGGGCGCCCGTCCAGTTGTAGATTTGGACACCATTGCTTCATATCTTGAATGTATGACCTTTTGGTGTATCCAACTTGACTCCTTGATGTAAGATAATGGCGGTAGGTCTTGTTAACCCTATGAATGGGTTAACATACTCTTCCCTTATCTAATTCACAAGAGTGGAGATGATAGTTAGTAGCTTCATGAAAATTTCCCTCATCCACTCTATGGTTGGATTCACGGTGTGATGTCTTTCAACTCCTTTTGTGACATTGTTTAAGTCAAGATCTTACCTTAGCCTTACGAATCAGGTGTCGTTGGGTCTTTGCCTTCTTCGAGCCACAATGCAACTTCCCGATGTGGCTGTGCTAGCTTGTCTGGTGCATCCTCACTTTGTTGTCACACAAGAATGCTTCATGGATTTAAGGCAAGTAGAGTTGTCTATGTCTTGATGGAGGCATAAAGAGAAAAGGTGGTATGGGGAAGAAGCTAATGGAATAGAGAAAAGGTGGCATGGGAAAGAAGCTAATGGAATAGAGAAACCTATACTCAAACCTAAGCATCCATCAAGAATAATGTAGAGTGCAAGCAAGCAAGAGTAGATAAGAGAAGATCTCACAAGTGAATGTGTATGTTTATCCAAATTGACTCATATACATGTGACTAGTTTTCACACTAGGCTGGTCAAAACTTAAAAATGGTATGACCACTATTACCAGTCTAGCAGGCATGTTGTTGCAAAGTTCATAGACTTCCCTTATTTGACATTAAGCTCATGGTACGACCGCTTTATATGATGTAATAACATCTCATAACAAACAGGTGCTCGTTTGAGTGGGTAAGATATGCGTAGTATAGAAGTTCTTCATATGAGGTCTCCTTTTTGTTAGAGTGGCCTGAACCCTTCAAAATTTGGCAGTTGGGTAAAAATCTTTGTGGCTCATATGTTGGCTAGGGCCAGGTGTGGTTGTGTTGAAGCAAAGGTTGTATTATTTGCAGGTACCTACAAGGTTGATGGTTATCTGCAGGTACCTACAAGGTTGATGGTTATCCACATAATTGGGTTATCTTGAAGGATAGTCATTTTTGACGAGGTTAGTTGCAAGTGCATAAAGCTGTATGTGCCATGAGGTGCAACATGTGAAAAAGATATGATGTCCTTAGTGAAATATAAATATACAAGTGACATGAATGGGTAATGGGTAGAAGGTGTGTGCCATGTTTGTACTCCTCTAATCTCAAAGATTTCTCCATCTAAACTGCTTTTTTTGGCTCTTTTTATTGCTTTCCTAGATTTTTACATGGCATCCCTTTTCTTGAGGAGTCAAGAAAAGGGATGTCAAGATCAGGAGATGCTAATGTGTGGTATAGTGGACTCTCCCCATAGCTGTAATGGAGTTGGGTGACCTCTCTTGCTCGATTGCTCTTGATTTGGCGTTATCAAGAGCACTTGGAACAGAGGGAATTCGGATCAATGATTGATGTGATCAAAGAAGAGAGGCCATGTAAGGTTCTTGATAATTTGAGGAGGTCAAGGCAATGGGCTACCATGAGTCAGGCTTACACATGCCATGGTCCCCCGATCTAGAAATATACATGGACATCTACTATCGATGAGGTACCCATTTAGAAGCTCCTTCTGGTGAAAACTCGAACACATTGTTTACTTGGACTCTTATTTTTCTGCTTTCTTTAACTCTTACCATGCATCTTGTTTTGTGGCACCTCTTGTTGACGAGGGTTCTTTATACCGACTTTAGGCTCATAAACAATTAAAAAGTAGTAGATAGGGTCTAGCATTGGGGTGAAACTTACTAATGTACATTGGTTCCAGAGATACCAAAGGTCTTGTAAAATTATTCATAAAAGGACTCATAGTTCTCTTGTTTGTGAGTTTTGTTTTTCTAATGGTAGAGTCACCTAGTACTATTGTATTGGTGCGGTTCTTGGATGAACTAGTTGAGGTGGTAGTATCAAAGGTGGATACGAAAATCTTGGGGGTCTATACAATCCTCTTGATAAGGGGTTTTCATAGATAGATTTATGCTGCCAGCAGAGCTGAGGTGGCTAGCAAGGCTAATGGTCCTTGGCATGGGGAGCGTCTATTCATCGTGGTGCCCCTATCAAATTTCCTTGTGGGTACTAACAATGAGCTGTGCCATGGTGGTTCTCGTGGTGCTGGTAATGATGAGCATAAAATTGTTGATGTCTAGGGGTAGCTTGAGGAACTAGTTGGTGGGGCTAGGCTTGGAGGTTGCCCTAAGGGTTGGATTTGTTAAGCCTAATTGGTTGAATAGATTTTCTCACAACTCATCCATGCTCTTGTCCTTGACTAGGACTCCTGGTCTGGGGCTAAAGCTTGGAGGTTGCCCTAAGGGTTGGCTTTGTCAAGCCTAATTGGTTGAATAGATTTTCTCACAACGCATCCATGCTCTTGTCCTTGACTAGGACTCTCGGTCTAGTGCTGGTTGGGTACCCTTAGCTACAGAGGCTTTAAATGATGCACCTTATCTCTTGGTTTAGATGGTGGACAACTTTTGCTACATCCCTATCTTAGATATTATCTACAAAGTCTATTGCTTTGCGACAACTCTCATCAAAGATGTAGTGTCTAAACTTATAGAAATGATCATGAAGCCTCTTGCTCTTGAAGACTTATCATAAATGAGAAATAGGTGGGGACTATATATCTCATCAGTCTCCAATGAGTGAGAATCCAATAATGAAGGTATGTCTAAAGACTCACAACTATCTTTTTAAGTGGGTTGAGAGACCTAAACCATTAGATTGATTTGCCTTCAAGGAAAAGTCTAAATGAGTAGATCTTAGTGGGATTGTCAATCCTTCCCATGGCCTCACAAATTTGATCAAACTTCTCTAGATACTGAATGGGATCTCTAGCTTTATTAAAATTGGTCATCATCTTGTGGATTAACTTTATTTTGACCAACTTTGAGCCTCTAGGTGCTATGTTTATTGGCAACCTCCCTTCCCATTTCAATCACCATCCTAAGCATGTCTTTTACATATTCATGCGGTGGTGGACCATAAGAGAGTGGTTATGCAAAACTCTCTATTTCAAGGTTTAGAATTTCTTGCCCCATGGGCTAGCCGGCTTAGCTTTGTGTCTATAGGTTTTCAACTGAGAACATGTTATGTAAGTTCTCCTAGGGGCTTGAGGTAGTCCCAATCATTAGCTCTTTACCATAGGTTTTCAACTGAGAACATGTTATGTAAGTTCTCCTAGGGGTTTGAGGTAGTCCCAATCATTAGCAGAGTTAATGGCTTGTTTCATAGAGGAGCCAGTGTTAGATGAGTCTAGCTACCCCTAGTTTTTAAAGTCATTGTTGGATCCTAAAAGGTATGTTACACTAAGCATAAACATGGAGGTTATTTCCATTCCATCCTAGTCTTGCAAACCTTGTTCCAAGTTTTTATGGAAAAGTGTCCGTGGTTTTGCCAAGACATGAATCCAATCCTTAGACTCGTTAGGCTCTGGAAGAGTCTGATGATCTAGGTTCTCATCTTCACTATCCGCCATCAACATATGTTACAAAATTGATAAATATTAATCGAAGTGGTTTAGATAGTTGTGTTAGAATCGTTGGTGGGGAGAATACTCTTGCCTAATTTTAAGCCTCTAGGTGCTATGTTCGTGGTGGCAAACCCCCTTTCCATTTCAAATGCCATCCTTAGCATAGTTGTTTTAAGACATGAATTCAAGAAATATGCACCATAGTCATATTCAAAGCAATGTAAACCATCACAAGCTTGATGAGACATCATAGCTCTCTACTCCATACTCTAAGTAAGCCAAATTTCTCTAGCCGCATATATCATGATGAGGTCTTTTCAAGGCATTTCTTTATAACTTCTTAGGGTCACACTTAGATTCCCTTAGGAGATTACAACTCCTTAACCATGGGGTTATTCATCACATCTTTAAGCTAGAGTTTTCAGGTACAATTGGAGTTTTTCTAAGGTCAATCTATAGAGTCTCTCTTATTTAAATTTCATTACCTTGATGCATACGATCTATAATTTAAGAGTCTTATGGTCTTAATTTTGTAAGGTTCTTCTCTATGGTCATAAATGTATAATGTCTAAATTTTTATGCCCTAATCTCTTTTATAAGGTCTAACTCAACTTTGACTAAAGTAGGTCATAATTCATATCTTAATTTGGTGTACAACTATGCACATTGAGCTAAGAGACTTATTATTGGATGGTATCTTTTGTCTTCAAACAACTTACCTTAATTTCCATTTAAGTTTTTCCTTTTTTAAGGACTTATTTAATAGAATCCCATGATGTCTAGTTAACTTGACAACCATATGTATCTATTGAATTCCACCATGTCTTGCTAAGCTTTAATCCTATTTCTCCTTAATGATTCTCTCTCTAGAACCCTCTATCTTTATATGACAAAATTCATATCTTCTATTATTTGGCTCTATTTTGCTATCTTTCTCTATCCATCTTACTCATTTTTGGGCAATTACTATAGTGAGAATGTAACTCTTAATGAAAAATTACTCATTTTTGGGCAATTACTATAGTGAGAATGTAAGACTCTTAATGAAAAATTACTATGGGTTTCCCACTTTTATATGGGTCAATTGCCTCTCTTTAAAAAAAGAAAAAGGAAAAGGGCATTATGGATTTCCTATGGTTAATTTGACTAAGATTTTATTCCAACTATTTATGCCACCTTTGTTTAGACTTTCTCTCTCTATGTCCAAGATATTCTCTCTCTCTCTCTCTCTCTCTAAAATTTTAATCTCCTTAAAATCTATTCCTAGATTTTATAAAATTTCAAAGATGATTCTAAATTTCTAACCTCAGGCCTCCTCCCTTCAAGAAGCCTGATGTAGATGAGATGAAGACCTCCTCTCTTTAAGAATCTCACAAGTTATTTCGATGATCTTTTGGAGCAATACAAGTCCCAATCACATTACTTTTGATACCAAAAATGAGTACTCTATGCCTAGGTTATGCACTTGTGTACCCAAAAGCTAGTATTGCACTGAATTCTATGTAAAGAATTACTCTCCCATGCACATGAAAATCTTGTGTATTTCAAATGAGCTAAGGGGTTATTATATACTAGAAAATGATGTGTTTAGGGACTACGAAGACACTCCCAAATGACTTATGCATGTAGCCCACCAAAAATATATGCAATATACTTTGATATTCATGTAGCCAATCATTTCTCATGCAATTACCCATTTCCACATGCATCTAGACCTTACACTAAGTTAACTCCTCTCTCTTGCAATTAACCACTTCCACATGTATCTAGACCTCACACTAAGTTAACCACTTCCACGTGCATCTAGGCCTTACACTAAGTTAACCACTTCTGCATGCATCTAGACCTTACACTAAGTTAACCACTTCTGCATGCATCTATGTTGCCATATATATAGGCAGTGATGTGTGTGAACACACTTAGGACCACCCCGGGGCACTTTTTCCCTCTTTAGGAGGTTTTTTCCCCCGGCTTGTATATACGCCCATCCTTCTAGGGCTAACTTATCTTTTGTACATTGACACAATCTAATACATTGTGTGTTGTGTGCATTCTTGCTTCTTCTTCTCCAAGCTTTGTGTGCTTTCCTGCAACCCTAATTCCAACAATTGGTATCAGAGCAGGCATCGGCTCCCAAGGCCACGCCGCCAGCACCCTCCGACTCACGTTCTCCGATTGAGGTGAGATTTCACAAGCGCTTCCAGGTCCCTATAATCTGCAAATCGGCCCATAGGGCTTTGCGTTCTCAGAAATCGCATCTGAGGTCGTTTCGGGCTCCGTTTTTGCATTTCAAGTTCTGCACAGGTGTTTTCGTCATTTTCTGCAGAAATTTCGACAGTGCAGTTTTCTGCAAAACAGGCATACGTACTCTATTGTGGACCGTGCTACATAGCACGAGTTGTTTTCTGTACAGTCTTTGCTTCATTACAGGTAGCTTTTGCATCAGTTTCAGTCAGTGGCCATGGCTGATAACAACAATGATGTATTTCGCATGTTATCTGTTGATGACAAATTGGATGGAGACAGTAACTACCCACTTTGGGCATACATGATGCAGCATGTTTTGGTTGCAAAAAGAGTGTGGAACATTGTGCAGGGTATAGATGTACGTCCAGGTTCTGTGGATGTAGGATCTGTTGAGAATGTTGCAGGTTCTAGCAGCTCTACTGCTGCTGTTTTACCCACTGCTGAAACAAGCTCGTTGGGATGGTAAAGATGCGCAGGCTCATGCCTTGATTGCACTTTCTGTCAAACGTAACATCACCCCACATATTTGTTCAGCTAAAACAGCAAAACAGGCTTGGGATATTCTAGCTGGTTTGTATGCAGGTCGTAAAACGAGGCAAAAATCGCTTACCTGCGTAAAGATCTAGAATTGAAGATTATGCAAGAAGATGATGACATGAATGTTTTTCTTGCTGAGATTAAAGATCTCAAAGAACAGTTGATTTTTGCAGGTGAGATTATTCCTAATCATTCTCTTGTGTAGACTATTCTTGATGCTTTACCTGAGACATATCAGACTTTTGCTTCCACGTGGAGACTTCTTAATGAGGACAGACCTGATGCTGTCAAGTATGATACTTTAGTCAACAAGCTCTTGCAAGAAGCGCAGTCCAGGCAAAACAGGGCCAGGCAGCGTGCAGTTGATCAAGCATTTATTGCTTGCCCAGCAGCAGAGAAGAAGTGGTAAGGCAGCCCCTTCCACTGTTTCTTCTCCTATTAGTAGGTCTGCAACTTCTTCTCCTTCCACAGGTAGCAACAATAAGTCTGAGAAGGCTCTTGAGATAAAGGCAAGAAAAAGACCAGGTGCAACTATTGTAAGGCAAATGATCATGTCATTAAGAATTGCCCTAAGCTAAAGGCTAAAGAGGCAAAGAAGAGAGAGTCAAAACAGCCACAAGAGCGGATGCTTCTACAAATGCAGATTCTGCAAATGTTGTGCAGGATACAGAATGGGCGTTTAGCGTGTATTGCCAGTATGACCCATCTGTACATGATGCATGTTTGGCAGTTTCTGTTGACTCTCATGTATGGTATTTTGACAGTGGTGCTACAAAGCACATTACCTCGCATCGTGATATGTTCACTTCTCTTGAGGCTGTCCCTAATGGGAATACTGTCACATGTGCCAATAATGCTTCTTACCCAGTGAAGGGCATTGGTAAAATTATGCTTACTGCTGCAAATGGCAGCGCTTTCACACTTTCAGATACTTTGTATGTGCCAGGGATAAAGAAGAATCTATTGTCTGTCTCTGCGCTTGCTAGACTTGGACTTGTAGTCAAATTTGTGGATGACAGATGTACTGTTCATGATTTGACGTCTGGTGATACGATTATTGTATCTGGCACCTTGTTTCGTGGGTTGTATAGGCTCAATTCTTATGACAAGTATGTGGAAGATTCAGCAAATGCAGTTTCTGATGAAAAGGCAGTTTCAGATGAAAAGGCAGTTTTAGATGCAAAACTATGGCATGCTCGTTTTGGTCATCTGAACTTTGCTAGTTTGCTGCGTTTGCAGAAATTTGATATGGTTGCTTCATTGCCCCCTCTTGAGGCATCATTGAAACATGTTTGTGAAGGCTGTATTTTGGGCAAAATGCAGCGTTCTTCGTTTCCAAAGGGTGGTTCTGTGCGGGCCACTCGCAAATTGCAGCTTGTACATAGTGATGTATGTGGGCCTATGCAAACTCCGTCATTTGGTAAACACTTGTACTTTGTGACTTTCATTGATGATTACTCAAGGCATGCATGGGTATATCCACTGAAGGCAAAGTCCGAAGTGTTTTTGTGCTTCAAACAGTTTATGCTTATGGTTGAAAATGTATCCAATTGTACTGTGGGCACCCTCCGTTCTGATCGAGGGGGGGAGTACATGTCTAAAGAGTTTGATGCATTTCTGGTTAGTCGTGGGATAAAAAGCCAATGTACAGTGTCGTATATCCCTCAGCAAAATGGTGTTGCTGAGAGGAAGAACAGGTCACTTATGGAGATGGCACGATGTATGGTCAAGAGCCAAGCTTTGCCACATGTGTTTTGGCTTGAGGCTGTCATGTGTGCTGCATATGTACTCAACAGGTGTCCCACTAAGGCCTTGCAGTCTATTACTCCATACGAAGCTTGGCATGGTAGGAAGCCTTCTATTGGTCACTTGCATGTCTTTGGTTGCTTGGCCTATGCTTTAGTGCCTGTGCAACAACGCAAAAAATTGGATGATAAGGCTGTCAAATGCATTTTTGTTGATTACAGTGCTGAAAGCAAGGGTTACAGATTGTATCATCCGCAGTCAAAGCGTATCTTGATTAGTCGAGATGTTGTTTTTGTGGAAGATGCTGTGTAGCCCTTGTTATCATGTACCAAAGAGACAGGTGTGAGCTCACGGGATGTATTTGATACGTTGTTGCCTCTCTTTACAGGTGGGAATTCAAATGTAAGTCCTAATGAGGCAAATATTTAGCCTATGCAGATTTCAAATGACATCATAGATCAGCCTATTTCTCATGCAAATTTACAGGATGTAATTCATGAGGATAGGGCTGAAAATGAGCAGGCTAGAGGTATGCCTAAATGGCTGGTGCAAACCTTGCGTGATAGTAAGATTGATGCACCTATGACTAGTCGTACTCATTGAGGTTTTCAGCATGCCTCTTATGCATTAGATTGTTATGCTTTGGCTGTGTCTAGTATGTGTGAAGAGGAAGAACCTCTTTCATTTGATGACGCACAAAATTCAAAAAATTGGTTGGCTGCAATGCAAAGTGAATATGATGCTATAATGAAGAATGGTACATGGTCTTTGTGTGATTTGCCTATTGGTAGAAAGGCCATTGGATGTAAGTGGGTTTTTAAATTGAAACGAAAGCCAGATGGCAGTGTTGATCGCTATAAGGCTAGACTTGTTGCAAAGGGTTATGCTCAAGAAAAGGGAATTGATTTTGATGAGACCTTTGCTCCCACTTGTCGTATGACTACCATTCGTAGCATTTGTGCATTGGCAGCTCATAATGGTTGAAATGTATATCAGTTGGACATAAAGACTGCGTTCTTGAATGGAGATTTGCATGAGGAGGTGTATGTATCGTAGCCTCATGGTTTTGTTCAAAAAGGGAAGGAAAACAAAGTGTGCAGGTTGAAAAAGGCTTTATATGGTTTAAAGCAAGCTCCACGAGCTTGGTATGAAAAGATACATGCATATTTGACTGCACATGGTTTTCAGAATCGTCCAACAGAAAGCACTTTGTATGTTAAACATGTGGATGATGTACATCTAATCATTGCTCTCTATGTCGATGGCATGCTGCTCACAGGACCAAATGAGAGTCATATTGCTGATTTTAAGGCTGATTTGAATGCCTCTTTTGAGATGTCAGATTTGGGGCATTTGCATCATTATTTGGGGATACAATTTAAGCAGTGTGATGGAGGTATTGCTTTGTGTTAGACAAAGTATATTGAGACATTGTTGCGGAGATTTGGCCTTGAAGACTGCAAGCCTATTGCTACTCCAATGGAGACAGGTTTGAAGTTGAGTCTTCATGATGCTGGAGATCACTTTGATGTCACACTCTATCAGACAGCTGTTGGTTGCCTCATTTATGTATGCATTACGAGGCCGGACATTCAGTTTGCAGTCTCACAGGTGAGCAGGTTTATGCATAGCCCAGGGTCTCAGCATTGGAAGGCAGTTAAATGCATCTTTCGCTACTTGAGTGGCACCATACATCTTGGGTTGTTTTATCCCAAGGGGGATCATTGCCGCCAGATTTACATGCTTTTTCGGACTCAGATTGGGCTGGTTGCTATGACACAAGAGTGTCCACAAGTGGTTTTTGTTTCATGCTCGGTAGCTCATGCATATCTTGGTTGAGCAAGAAGCAACCTACTGTGGCCACTTCTAGTTGTGAAGCTGAGTACAGGGCAGCTTTCACAGCTACAGTTGAGTGTGTGTGGCTCAGACGGCTTATGGCTGACTTGGGTGTTGGACAGGAGTCTGCCACCTCTATCTTCACTGACAGTCAGAGCGCATTGGCAGTTGCGAGAAACCCAGTTTTTCATGCTCGCACAAAGCACATTGAGGTGCATTATCACTATGTCAAGGAGAGACTCTGAGCAGGAGAGATCAGCTTAACCTATGTGCCAACACAGGACAACCTCGGCGATCTTTTCATAAAGGCGCTTCCTTGTGAGAAGTTCGAAGCTTTCCGCAAAGCTTTGGGCTTGCTCCCCTTTGTGGATTGATCTACTTCGGGCATGGCACTCCCCTATACATGAGTGCCAGCTCTCGTTCACACCATCACTCCCAGGGGGGATTTGTTGCCATATATATAGGCAGTGATGTGTGTGAACACACTTAGGACCGCCGGGGCACTTTTTCCCTCTTTAGGAGGTTTTTTCCCCCGGCTTGTATATACGCCCATCCTTCTAGGGCTAACTTATCTTTTGTACATTGACACAATCTAATACACTGTGTGTTGTGTGCATTCTTGCTTCTTCTTCTCCAAGCTTTGTGTGCTTTCCTGCAACCCTAATTCCAACAATCTAGGCCTTACACTAAGTCAATTCCAACAATCTAGGCCTTACACTAAGTCAATTCCTCTCTCATGCAATTAAATAATTCCACATGCATCTAGAACTACACAAAGTTAACTCCCTCTCCATGCACGGTTTGAGTTTTTCTATTAGTTTCAAAGCTTATCTCATTCTTTATATTTTTTTTACACCCAAAAATTAAACCTTAGGCTTTACACCTGCCCATTCAACCTTAGTCAAATTAATATGCACTCTCTTATTTACAAGTGCCAAGGCTAATGCCTTAGGCTTTACACCTGCCCATTCAACCTTAGTCAAATTAATATGCACTCTCTTATTTACAAGTGCCAAGGCTAATTCCTTCACATCTAAGGACATGCTTAATTTTAATTTGCATGGGGATTATTTTTATTTATTATTTTTCTTAGATTTAGTCATTTATTTATTTTATAATATTTTCTAATGTCATTTTTCTTTTTCTATTCCTAATATGTGCTGGGGGTCCACAATTGCACATGGGAAGCACATGGCTTTGGCCAAATAAATTAAATTATTTATCTAACTTAAGTTTTCTCAGACTCTTAAGTTTTCCTCATTTAAATGCACACCTTCTCTTTTTAATTATGTATTCTCTCACTAGAGTGTGCACTATAGAAAACAATATCTCATGTAAATTTATTACATAGGAAGAGGGATCCTATTGAAAACATCAAGGCCTTACATCATGGGTTTAGGTTTTGTGCCATTGATTGATGCCTTATGTCATTGTTTTGTCATCAATAATTAGTGGCACATGTATTTACATGGTGCTAAGGTAGCAATTTATGTTTAAGTGTTACCGAAGTAGCATGCAATCACCTTTATGCTACTCTTCCTTTTCCCTTTTGGGAGGGAGTAACAATGTAGAAGCCCCCTATGGCATGTGCCCTATCTATGACTTTTTATAATTTCGATACACTCATTCTAGATGATAAAAGCAAAATTTTTGTATGCATTTTTTCACTTTTAAAGTAAAATTACCTTGTGTATGTAAATGCTTTCTAACTCACAAAAATAAAAACTCTCATACTCAACTAACTTGCTATCATATGTTTTCTTTAGTGAAAGTGCCCTTCTCCTTCCCCCCTTTTTCCATATGGCCTTATTTTTGGTGTGCCATGTGTGTTATTACCAAGTGTTTTTTGTGTAAGTTAAGAGCCGCTATACGGGGTAGAATGAGGGCCTTCCTCTAGCAATATTATCATTTTTGGAGGAGAAAATAAAGAGCCATAAGCTTGGTCATGACATTGGTTGGCAAAGTCGTATTGGTTAGGCTTAGTGTGGTGATAACCATATTATGAGCATTTAAGTGCAAATCATTTACTAGGAATAAAGGCATGTAAAAAAGTCACATGCTTGTGGGGTTCACTTTAAATGCAAACCAAAGGTACTTTAATAATTGATTATCTCTTAATTTACACATTATAAACACATCCATTTTGCAAATTTGGAGGCGGTAAAATTTTCCCCTATTTAAAAACATGTAATGTTTGTAAATTCTTTTTATGTCCATAAATGCTTCTTTGCTATATTAGAGACACTTTTGCAAGGAAGAGTGCCAACACAAGGGATGGATACAAGGAGCTATAGTATTTTATCACATGATGTGAACCTTAAGGCTTTTTACTTAGCTTGAAGAGTGAAATACTCAAAGCTCTATCTTAATACCTAGGTTTTGCTAGGTGTTTAGATCATTTCTAAAGCTACACCCCATACATACCAAGGAAAAGTAAACCCTCTAAAAAATCATGAGAAAATTAACCCCCTAAGCACATTGTGGGATCAAGCTCTTATGCGATGAAACCTACTTTTCTAAGTTGTTTTCAAGAGTTTGTCCAAGAACACCTCTTCCTTTTACACATAATAGGGATGCTGATGGGTTTGGGTAAAGACATGATTATCTTGAATATATGGTGGTCCAACAATTCTTTGTAATGTGTATCTTATCTTGAATATATGGTGGTCCAACAATCCTTTATAATGTGTCCTTTGGTTTGCTAGCATTAAAATTGGATTTCATAGACCCCATATGACTTGGCTTTGATTGTTGATATCCCTCATCTTTATATTTCACATTTGAAAAAGGGTCCCACACCTAGATAAGGTATAAGTACTCGTATCCCTGGAGTAATATCAATACAAAACACTTGTTTACATGCTAGGGAAATTACATCTCAACATAGAATGCACTTATTTGGGTCTTTAGAATTGCGACGAGCTAAAAATTTGCTGAAACTCTTGTGAAATATACGTGAAGGGCATTGCCATATGAAGTGTGCCCGACATATGTATCTATTGTGAGGAAACATATGAAAATCTCATTGTTCATGCATTTTTTGGAAATAAAAATCCACTCATGGGAAATAGAAGGAGAGCACGACAAACAAAGTAGTCATGGACAATGGAAGGGGAGCTCTACAAACAAAGCACTCACGGTGGGCAGCAATGGAAGGGGAGCACTACAAACAAAGGAGTCATGGGCAATGGAAGGGGAGCACTACAGACAAAGTAGTCATAAGGGGAGCACTACAAACAGAGCACTCATGGACAATAGAAGGGGAGCACTACAAAAACAGAGCACTCATGGACAGTAGAAGGAGAGCACAACAAACAAAGCATTCATTCATGGAGGAAAAGAGCACTACATACTTATTAGTGCATATAACAAGAGTAACAAGAGGAAGTTGTTCCCCCTAGGAAAGATGTCCAAGTTAAGAGAGGCATCTTTGGAAGCATTACAAGAAGGTAGTGGGTTGGAAAGCATTACAAGAGGAAGGTAGTGGGTTGGAAAGCATTATAGAGAGGTGGTTGCTATGGTGGGTGGGTCGTTGGAGAGGATGAGCTGTTGATGGGACATGGACAAGTAGATCTCAAGGAGCTTGTTGATTTCATACTCTTTGGCCCGGATCTGGCCAAAGGGCGCCCGAGGAGTGCCATCTGAGGGCAGACCAGGGAACGGCCCCATCACAAGGCCCTCTGCAGAGGGCAATTTCATGGAAGCTGCCTCCAGGAGGCTAACGTAGGTGTCCCTGAGCTTGGCCAGGAGCGCAAAAGGAGACAGCCAGCTCCACCTCAGCCTTGGCAACCTCTTGATTTTCAATGATCTCAGCCTTCCCTTGCCCAACCTTGCAATCCTCACTCGCCTCCTCCTCGCTGGTCTGTTCAGCCTCCTGTACCCTGATGTTGAAGACGTCAAGGTTTGGATCATCCACCTGTAGAAATCACTCCCAAACCCTGTCAGTTGGGCATTTCGAGGAGAACCCATGATGCTTCCTCAGCACAATGATGGTGGGAAATTGAGCACTGAGTGATTGTGTTTGTGGGCTGTTAAACACTGATTTGTGGGCTGTTAAACACTGATTGTGTACTGTTAAACACTGATTGTGGACTCTAAACACTATGGCATATAGCTTGGCAAAGCTATGATCAATTGTGCTGGTAGCGCGCGCGCACACACACACACCTAATTATTTGTGAAAATCTATGGTAGGATTCTTAAGATGAGCCTTCTGCATCATGGGTCTCTCTCCTGAGGGGTCTCTTCATTGGAATTCAATGGTGCCCATTGAACAAACTCTTTTTTCAAGGTTTGAATTTAAAAGCAGAGGGGCTGTTTGGTGGTGGGCTGTGGCCTCAATTTTTTCAAGCTCTTCTAGAAGGTCGCAACAACAAAAGTCATGGTGGTGGGCTGGTGGCTTGATCTCATCTCCATTATTCCAATGCTCAATAATTATTTCGCCCACCAAAAGTCTTTGCATCCATAGAGTACAATAAGGAACCCCCCACTACTAAGATAATTGCAAATCTCACCATCTTTTGCACATCCCAAATTCCATGTGACAACATGGCTTTTCTCCACACCACAAAGGGTGCCCACTGTCCCCTCCTTGGAATAGGACATTACAAAGACATGGAGTAGGCTATTGTTACGTGCGCTACTGCAGTTGTAATAAGGAAGGATTTTGAGAGTCCCTAGGTGATGGGTTCAAATCTCTCGCTATGCATATCATGGTATCTAGTGTGTGTGAGTAGTGTACTTTCGAATTTCCAGCTAAGCCCCCCCCAAAAAAAGAGGAAAGAGAAAGAAACCATCATAAAGAGGTACCTTCGAATAGAGAAATAAGCACGTTGAGTTTAATTCTTATGAGTCTACACCTACAAGGAAAGGTGCACCTCTTCCATCAAATAAGCACGTTGAGTTTAATTCTTATGAGTCTACACCTACAAGGAAAGGTGCACCTCTTCCATCAAATAAGCATGTTGAGTTTAGTTCTTCTAGGTCTACACCTACAAGGAACCTCTTATGTGCAAAGTACAACCCATGGCAACACGTATCTTTGTCGATCTAAGTGACCCGCCACCCATCCTCCCAACCTTGCAATTTGTGGATGAGTACGTGGATAAGCAGAATAATTCATTGCATAATCATGTTGTCAAGGCAAAAGATAAAAAATTTAAGAGGCCAACATTTGGGATTAAACAACCATAAAATTATGTATTTATATTTTGTAGCATTTAATTACTATAATTCATTATTTTTTCCCTACCTTTACAAAATATACAAAAGGAAGGCATTGGTGATGTCCCAAATTTTAAGTCAAAAATTAATTTAGAATTTTCAACCTTCTTGGGTTTAATTACTCATTGAGTGTTTTTGTACTGTAATGGGACTCGTCTAGTTTTTATTAGTCTAGACTAGACCAATCTTCTCTTCCCTAGGCTACATATCCTTCTCTTACAATGAAAAAATTTAAGAATATGATAAATGCATGTGTTCTTTGAGGAGAAAATGGAGAAGTTTATATCTTATTAGATACTATTTGTTTGAATTACTATTTAGAGCTACATAGAAAAAGCATACTCAAGTGACATTTCAACTTGCTTCCCCACAATAATAGCTTGCCACTTATAAACATTGAAAATATATTTCCTAGATATCAATCATGGATTAATGTTTACCTTTCCTTATAATGAGTGATCTCTCTCTCTCTCTCTCTCTCTCTCTCTCTCTCTCTCTCTCTCTCTCTCTCTCTCTCTCTAATAACATAGAAAAGACACACTCAGATGACATTTGAAAAATAAATCCTCCATTGATGTAAGATTGCAAAATAGTGCTTCCTTATAATTATAGCTTAACACTTGAAAATAATTGGAGAATTAATATTTGTTAGTTATTAACGGTTCTTGAATATTTACCTTGCCTTGCAAAGTGTGGACTCTCTCTCTCTCTCTCTCTCTCTCTCTCTCTCTCTCTCTCTCTCTCTCTCTCTCTCTCTCTCTCAACATAAAAATACACATTTAATTTGCATTTGAAAGATGAAACCTCCATTGATGCAAAGTTAGAAAATGTTACTTTCTTACAATGATAGCTTACCCCTTGAAAACAATTGGATAACTATTTATTAGACGTTCTTGAATATTTACCTTACCTTGGAAAGTCTCTCTCTCTCTCTCTCTCTCTCTCTCTCTCTCTCATATGAAACATGCATTCAAGTACCATTTGAAGGACAAGCTCTTAATTAATGTAAGGATGTTACTTCCTTACAAAAATTGATTCTGCCAATTCAAGATGATTGGGGACATTTGTGAGACATCAATTCTTTGAATTCTTACTTGCACTTCATAGAGCTATTTTTAGGTAGTAAGCACTTTGTTATTTTTAGGTAGTAAGCACTTTGATCTAAAAGCTTTTGACTTCCTTCAAAAGCTTGCATAACACTTACTTTTAGATCAAAGTGCTTACTAGTTAAAAATGGCGTGCAAGTAAAGTGCAAGTAAATGGTATAAGGATCACATCAAGATCAAAGTGCTTACTACCTAAAAATAGCTCTATGATGGTGGCATGCAAGTAAATGGTATAAGGGTCACATCAAGATCTTATGTCTTCAACCACTTAATTTGGTTGAAAACAAATCACTTACCAAAAATATCAAAATTTTAAAATAGTAAGCCGATCGAAGAAGGGCCAAACACAGCTCTGGATTGTTAAGCGCAATGCACATGGTCAAAGTTCAAGTATGAAGGAGCTTGATGGTACATAGCTATGGTGAGATCAAAAAGCTTTTGAACATCAGGAAAGCTAGTGCAAAAAATCCAAAGAAAGAGTGATGTGGGAGAAATCTAGTTATTGCGATCAAGGTAAGTCTATTGTGTTTTTAAGAAAAAAACAAGCTATTGTATTTTACATTTATGCTCAAACTCTCTAAAACACAAGAAATTTCTACTTGTGTTTGCCTCCAAGGAGCTGTAAAATTTGCAAGATGTTTAAAGAGGTCTTTGAACCTTGTTCTTGAGTTAAGTGTATGCTTTTGGTTTTGTAAAGAAGTGTTTAAAAACTAATGAAAGATTTTAGGGCTTTTTAAGAATCTTATCGTAAAACTTGTAAACCTCACTCCCTTCCCCCCCTCCAATATAGTTGTTGGCCTTTGAAGATGTTCAGACTTGTAAGGAGTGCCCACACATAGAAAGCTCTTGGAAAGAGTGAACAAAGAAACATATTATTTTAGGTCCTATCCCAGCAAAGCCATAATTCTAGCACAAATGAACCTATTCCCCCCCATGCCCACAAAAACCCCCCTTCCTCTTTTTTAAGTGTAGTTAGTGGCTTAGAGAGATATGCCCACACCTTCAAGGGAGGGAGTCATATAAGTGCATTAATACAACTTTTAGTTCTTTCAATATCTAGACCAAGAAAGATCTCAAAAGTATTTTTAGGCTTAAGTTTTAAGACTTGGTTGGGTGTTTGATTCTTTGGGTGCATGCATGGATGCTTAAGGGGTAAGGTACAAACTTTGTTGTAATGTTAATTGCCATGGCACACCAGAGAGTAGAAATATGATTGTTAACTTGGTTATTATAGGAACACAAATTTCTTTCTTGGAGTTTATGGTTCCAAAGACAATTAGGTGCATAACTGGACATATGAGGAGGAATAGAGAGTAGAAATATGATTGTTAACTTGGTTATTATAGGAACACAAATTTCTTTCTTGGAGTTTATGGTTCCAAAGACAATTAGGTGCATAACTGGACAAGACCTAAGTTATCCTAGTGGGTTCTAGGACAGGGTCAAAGCATGTATTGGTGGTATCGAAAAGGGATGTCTTGGAAATTCCTTTTCACGTAATGAATTTGGGGGGAATCAATGGAAATAAAGAAAATAAAAAACTGTTGTCTATAAATAATTTCAACTACGTGTCCACGACTTCCTTGGTAACAACCATCTTTCACTCTCCCTCCCTCCCTCCCTCTCTCTCTCTCTCTCTCTCTCTCTCTCTCACACACACACACACACACACACACACACACACACACAGAAGTAATGTAGCTTCCATCGTTATGCGTCTCTCTCTCTCTCTCTCTTCTCTCTCTCTCTCTCTCTCTCTCTCTCTCTCTCTCTCTCTCTCTCTCTTATGTAGAGTCAAGACAAACAATCAACTTCCTTCCTTATGCATATGTATCCCATGTAGAACAACCCGATGCCTAGATGCCATTCATTGTTGTCATCGGCCTCTGGCTCTTGAATGAGGCATCATCATCTACCGTAGCCCAAGCTCCGAATATTCAGCTCGTTCCTAGTACTGAGAGTCTTTGAGTTGCGGTTAGTGACATCCATTTGTTATACTGTACCAAGGACTTACCAAGTGCATGAATGGAGAGAGGGCGGTTCTAAGATACTGAGATATAGAGATGTAAACACATTGGAGCTACAGATTGAGCTGATGAGATATTAGTAGCATTAATTTTGCATTTGCATCATGATTGCTTCATGCCATTAATGCATGGTTGTTTTCTGCAGGTTTCACCAATGCCATCGTGGGTCCACGTGTGAACATTGCAGCATAAATTCCATAAGAACTCATACCAAGTATGAGAGATTACTGGGCTGTAAAGAAGAGAGAACAGAGAAGCAGTGCAAAGAAAGGATGAGAGAAAACGACCAGGTTGATGAAATCCAAAGAAAGAAGATTTGCAGAGCTGTGGCCAAGTGCTGGCGCGCAAGGAAACACAAGGACTAACAGATGAAATTAAAACAGGGATTCTTGGGCAACTACTCCTACATTCAACATTCCGTGGGCTATGACCACCACCAGCAATGGAACTAGAGAGAGTAATTTTCTCCAACATTTGCAAAACCTTGTCCGAAGTGAAGGTGCCTCACTCAAGTAATGAGTTGTTTTTCAAAAGGGAAAGTGTGATGGCCTATATCAATGCCAATGATGCAGAGGATGCAAAGCTCTTGAGTAGCATAACAGTTGCCAAGGCATTGGGTATACATAGGAGGAACATCATTTCTACCAATTCACGCTTGTAGTGTGAGGATGACAATGGACTCTTCCCCCTATTTATATGCCAACGATTGGTGCATCGTATTACCAGCATCACACCAAAGAGATTAAAGACCTTGTATTTGACTTCTAGGCTGCCAATTCACGCTTGTAGTGTGAGGATGACAATGGACTCTTCCCCCTATTTACATGCCAACGATAGGTGCATCGTATTACCAGCATCACACCAGAGAGATTAAAGACCTTGTATTTGACTTCTAGGCAATAGAGACCTGTGTCTCCCCAAACAAAAAAGATATATGTTGAAAGAGGATTGGTAGAAAGGCTTTTGTGATGCATCTAGTGCATCCACTTGACTTGCCTCAGGTATGCAATCTATCCTCTTGAATGTGCTCTTAATTACCTCTGAAATCCTCTCAAACACTTTGCTAAGGTGGCATTGTATTTTACTTTACACTTCGCAAAGCTCGTACAACTTTCTTATCCACTTTTTTCTCCCATCATTTAAGTACTTAAGTACTTTTTGGAGTTCTTTTAAGTATGTGTGGGAGGTCTCAAGTACACTCAGTAGCTCTCAAGTACTTTTTGGAGTCTTTACAAGTACTCTCACGCACTTCCAAGAATTTTCTAGAGTGCTCTTAGTCTGAAGGACTTCTACGTACTTCATTAAGTCCTATCAAGTACCCCT
Organism: Cibotium barometz; assembly: GCF_041138505.1. NCBI lineage: Eukaryota > Viridiplantae > Streptophyta > Polypodiopsida > Cyatheales > Cibotiaceae > Cibotium > Cibotium barometz. Next base: position 24,461,748 of record NC_141078.1, on the reverse strand, counting down.
AAGAACCCTTAATCAATGTCTAAAGTCCTTCTAAGTACTCTCAAGCACTCCCAACCACTATCTAGAGTACTCATAGGCACTTTTGGGACTACTTTGGAGTGGTCTCAGCCACTCCCAAGCACTTTTTGGAGTGTTGTCACAAGTGCATTCTAGAATTCTTTCTAGCGGTCTTAGGAACTCCCAAGCACTTTGTGAAGTACTCTTAGGTATTTTCTAAAGTACTCCCAATTACTCTCAGGTACTCCAACAAGTACTCTTAGGTATTTTCTAAAGTACTCCCAACTACTCTCAGGTACTCTCACAAGTACTCTTAGATACTTTCTAAAGAACTTCCAAGTACTCTTAGGTACTTTCTAAACTATATCCATGTACTCTCAAGAACTCCCAACAAGCACTTTCTGGAGTACTCTTAGGGACTTTTGAAAGTACTTTCAAGTACTGCTAGGTTCTTTCTAGAGTTCTTGCAAATACTCTTAGGTACTCTCTAAAGTACTTCCAAGTACTCTCAAAAACTCCCAAGCACTTTTTGGAGTACTTTTTGGTACTTTTTGGAGTACTTTCAAAAGGTCTCAAGCACTTTCTGGAGTGCTTTCAAGTGGGCTTAGGCACTCCCAAGCACTCTCTGGAAGTACTCTTACGTTCTTTCCAAAGCACTTCCAAGTACTCCTAGGTACTCCCAGGTACTCCCAAGCACACTCTGGGGTACTCTTAGGTAATATCCGGAGTGCTCTTAGATGTAAGTTGTAAATTGCAATTGCAAACAACTCTTGTAGAGTAATCTCTTTGTTTTAACTATAAATTTACATGGTGTATTGGCATAGGTGGAATTCTATAGAGAAGATTTCAAGACAAACATCTTGACGTGAAGATTTCCCTTAGATGCTTTGAGGGTCTTAAGCCTTATTTTGTGCATAAACTCAAGGATTGAAATACTTGCTGTTGTGAGTATCATGTACATGTTGTGTATCTTAAAGATGCCTTCAATCAAATGCGACAAGGGAGGTTTGGACAGCATGGATTGGCTTGCAACTGCAATTATAAAATCTCTGTTCCCGAAATAAGTGGTATTACATGTGTAGCAGCAAAATCCACATTTCACAGCCTGACAACTCTTTGGGAGTCCCTACTGTGTACAAGACCATAGATTTCGGCATTCCACTCAAAGAGATGCTTGTTAGGAATGTGTGGTCAATGTGGTACATGAAGGATGGCATTGTGTGCTTCAGAGGAGCATGATGACAAATACTTGGTAACTGTCAAGCTTTTTGCTGATGTGGAGACATAAGAGGTGGATGAAGAGAGGGCCACAAAAAAAAAAGAAAGGATCTTGTAGTTCGGCAAGTAGGGTGCAAAAGTTTCATTTCTTTGTTCAAGGACAAGCTAACCACTTTTATCAAACATAACTATATTCAGATGGTAGGCTGACCAATTCAAAGATTGTTTACAAAAGTTCCCAGATGATGTGGTGGTCTCAGTGGGGGGTGGACTTTGTAGAAAATTACTCTTTCAAAGTGTAGAATGAGATCCAATCAATGAATTGGTATTCAAACTAGGTGACCATCTTGGTTCACATCTCTTACGTGTGCTTGGCAATGGGCGATATCAAAAAGACCACCCATTTCTATATCTCTAATGACAAGGTCCATGACACCTTGTTTGTGCAGCACTATTTTCTTTTGTATAACAGGTGGTTGAAAGAACAGAGCAACAATCTAAAAAGGCATTGGGTGTGGTATGATGGTGCGGCATCGCAATTTAAAGCAAGGTGTCCGTTCTACTTTGTTTGCAAGGTACTTCAAACTCACTGGTCTTAAGATGATGCATAACTATTATGGATTAGGACATGGCAAGGGTGAGCATGATGGGGCTGGAGCAGTAATCAAGAGAGCACTGACAAGTGAGCAGTTGAAGCCAGATGGATGGACATTAGACAATGCAGCAAGTGTGGTGGAATTTCTCAATACAATGAGCAATAGTGGAAACCACATGTCATCCACACAGAAGGAGTGAACTGGGTATTTTGGGAAATCAAGGTTGGTGATGTACAAAGAGATATACATTGGGATTGCATGCGTGTGAGTGGATCATGCTCTTTGCATTGTGTGAATAGCTACTCAATTATAGATAGGCATGCATTAAGATGTAGAAACTTGTCTTGTTTCTGTGATGCTTGTGTGCACAGGTGGAGGAGATGCCAAAACAAAGCATATGGGGAAATGTGGCGGTACTTGAGGATACAACCCAAAGAACATTATGAAGATTAGATGATGTTTCAGGCGATGATGGTGGTGCTGATGTGCCTATGTATGCTGGTCACCCCACGATGATCTGAGTGATGCCCTAAGTATAGGGCATAACTTTGCAGTCAATGCCGAGAAAGAGGGCGAGGAATTCTACATTCTGAAGTGCTCTGCGCACCAAAGCGGTTGACAACTACGACCGAGAAGGATACATGGCACAATCGCATCAAAAAGGACTCCTTTGTGGTTGAAGGACATTTCTATGATAGAGTGGAGGGTCATAGTGACCTATACATCATCCTACTTGACAATAAACCTCTTGCCGTCCTTTACTCACACTTGATTAGATGCCTTAAGTTTCCCTTGTATCCTTTGGAGGGTGAGCCAAATGTATACAAATTAATTAGTGAGGTATACGAGGACATATACAACAGCAAGACATGCCATAGATGTAATCTACCTTCTAGTTGTGTAAGGGAATAGATAATTAATTGCATGTGCCTATTAAGTTTACTTGTCATCGATGTAGTGGAATCATTTGTATCGTGGGCAGTATGTTTACTTGTCATCAATGTAGTAAATTTACCTGTCATCAGCCCCAAGAAGTTTACTACAAAATCAATTCTATCATAATTTAAAGGGAGCTTAAGAAGCAAACAACAAGATCCGCCAACTGAAGAGATCTTAACCACGTCTGGAAGTTAGTAAAGAAAACGAATGCGAGGACTGCATGTAGCATCCATGTACAAAGAATACTATAAAGGAGAACCATTTTTTGACTTGCACCGAGACTACAAAGGAAAACCAGCAATATGTTGCACACAAAGTACTACATCCATGTAAACAGTTTACATATGTTCAATGACAAAGTGTTGTAGAGCACTACATCCATGACAACAAAAGTACAGTGACTAAGTGCTGTAGAGCACTACATCCATGTACAACAAAAGTATAAGCCGATATAGGAGAGCTGACTTTACATGGCACTTGGTCTACCACATTATTACCCTCTAACAACTCCCTTGCATATCCACTCTCCATAGGACAATATGTGAGCTCCATAGCATAAGAGTTCTTCTATGTACTGCATCGCTCGGACCTGATCAGGCTCTAGAGCATAAGAGTTCTTCTATGTACTGTATCGCTCGGAGCTGTGATCTTGCATTGAAAATATTTTCTTCTGTAAGAGTCCTATGCTTAGTTGACTCCACCCACCTGTGCACAAAATCCAAAACATCCCTTCCTAGAAAATTAATCCACTATGACTTTTGTCTGCTTCTTAAGAGTAGGCAGGATAACATATGTTCCATCTTGGTTTGTATAGCACTTGTAGTGGCTATCATCCTAAAGCAGTGTGTTCTTGTTTGCTGAACTTTGGTAACAGAGCCTAGAATCTCCTCAAGGTCTTGAAAAAAATGGGTTTTCCCCTGTACTCAAAGGAAGCAACCCCACGTATTTCTTGGCCCACCCACCCGGCCAACCTGTCCTTTACAGGCAAACACAAATTAATCCTTCTTTGCAAGTTTGCCAGCTTACAACAACTCCATATGAACACCTTTGCTATTTGGCTCGCAGCATAGCAAAGATAAAGAATGCATCATCCTTCCTCACATAGTGAACCACATTGGAGTCCTGCCTCACAACATCAAAATCGGCATATGATAAGTCGGGAGGCTCTTTGCTTTTGTGAATGTCATGGGTGACCATTACAACACCGTTCAAATCCAAGATCAATACAGGAAGATCTGGCTTTCCCTACATTTCCTACAAGGTTCTTAAGCTGAGGTTTATGTAGCACCCTTTCGATATACACATGTTCTTGGACGGGTGGGTCAAGTTTGCTAATCACTTAAATTTTAACTACAACAACAAAGGCACTTGGTCAAATGCCTTGAAAAAAAATTTATAGTCATAAATACTATAGTACGCAGGTATTAACTGAGAAAAAAAGGGTTTGCCAAATGGCATACACAATGTTTAGCAAAAAAGTTTCATATTCATGCACAAAGTGTTACAACACACACTTCATTCCAGCCAATAGTACATTGTGCATGAAGCTTAAAGCTTCTTGCATGCACGGGGTGTTTAGGAGGGTCAACAAATGTACTTTTTTTTTGGTTTTCGCCCCAGCTGTGATCCTTCAGCATGTCTAGGTGCACCCTTGCGCTTCTTCTTATGTTGCATAGCAATGTCAAATAGGATCACTTCCATTTGACCATCGTCTTTGTCCTTCACTGCACCTACAATTTCCACATATCCAGGGGCATTTTTTGACATGACAACAACATGTTATCATTCTACATCAATGCGCCTGAGGTGTTCAGTATATACCTTCATGTTGTTGTTCGTGACCAACTTCTGCAGTCTTGTCAACCTCTTCATCCACTTTGAGTATCTCAGCTCCACTTAGTAGTTCATGGATAAACTCAGATGTGGTTTTTGATTCCTCATGAGGATTTTCATTTGCATTCATGCCTGTGGCACAAGTTAAAGGACGTGTGCACATAAGTCACATGACATACACTGATTCATTGTAACTTTGTAGAGGCAAAGACTAGCAATAAAAAACTCACCCTCAGTGACCACATACGGGTGCCTAGCAGCCCAATAATTTCACGAATTTCCTCCCTACACTTGCTGTGATGAGCGCAGGTCGATTTTTTTATACACAGTTTCGAAAAGTAAAAAGAGTGGTACGTTTATCTACATGGTAGGATGAAAAGTCCTGCCACTTGGTCACTTTCGGACAAGGGTTCCCCACACGTAGCATAGTCACCAGCAACGCAGACCGACTTGTAACCAGATGTGCTTCTTGCAGCGGTTGAGGGTACCAAGAGAGCCCTCTTGTCATGTTGTATGAACTGAATTGCCGTTCCAACAAATGCAATGTGGTTTGACAATTCAACTTCAGATTCTACAAGATCATGTTTTTCCTGTCATACCAAGCACCAACTGAAGTTACACAGATTAGGGAAGAGAGCAATGTAATTGGGATATCATTTACGAACATAACACAAGTTATGACTTGAAGAGTGCTTGAAAAGTGTATGTACAGTACCAAAATGCACTAGGAGAACTTGGAGTACTTGAAAAGTACTCAAAATTTCTTGAGTAGTGCTTATAAAGTACTCAAAAAGTACTAGAGAGCACTTTTGAAAGTGCTTGCCATACCAAAAAAGTACTCAAAATTTCTTGAGTAGTGCTTATAAAGTACTCAAAAAGTACTAGAGAGCACTTTTGAAAGTGCTTGCCATACCAAAAAACACTTGGACTTTAAAGTACCACAAAGTACTTGAGAGTAATAGAAAGTACTTTATAGGACTTTACTACTTCAAAGTACTTTACCACTTTAAATTACTTTAAAGTACTTTAAAGTGGTGAAGTACTTAAAAGTACTTTAAAGAACTTCACTACTTTAAAGTGCTTGCGATACAAACATTAGGCATGGGAAACCACCAAGCACTCTAAAAAGTGCTTGTGAAGCTATAAAAGCACTTCAGGCACTTGAGAACATCTTCAGTGCTTGCCTACAACAATGACTGCACGTCCTTCTTTAGCTGCACCACATCTTCATTCACACCAACTTTGTGGAAAGCAGTCTGCAAACCGCATTTATTTCCACCTCCTTTGCTTCATCAGGGTTTGCCATTCCCTTCATTTCTGCCAATTGTGTGCACAGTTGCTCGAGCTCCCTGTGTAGTCTACTAAACGCAGAAAACAATCCTTCCAATGTGCAGCCACACGTCCCTTTTATTTTGTAGTTCACCTTTGACCTGAGCAAGCTTTTCTTTCTCTGCATCTGCCCTAGCATTGACTTTTTTTGCCAACCCCTCTACCAACTCCATTTAGAGGGGGTTGTCAGTCCCATTGCCTTGTCATTGTTGTCGACATTGTATGTACAGATGTTGCACCATCTTAGAGTGATGGTTTTTCGCATCGCCTAGTCCGCTTGAAATTTGTTTAGCTGTCCTTTCTGCATTTTGCAGTACTCTAAGATGTTTCTACCAAATTTTTCCCACGTAATGTGGTGCTTGGTTGGATCAGTTGAAGCTGCTGCGCACATTTCTCAGGCAAAGCCCTGTGCAAACTTTGTTACCAGCTCACCATTAGAAGGGGCTGCTTGATAAACCTTTTGGTACAGGAGTCAAAAATCATCAAGTAGTTCTGACCTGACCATGTTAACGTATATCTTCATCTTCTTTTGGTAGCGAGTCTTGAAAAGCGACAACCACTGCTCTTCAGGGAGCTCGTTGATAAAATCCTTGGGTAGCTTGCCCTCAAGACTAAGCCCGTACTCTGCATGATGGAGCACCTCCGCTGAATAAAAAAACTTTGTTAACTTTGGGTATGCACGATCAGGAACATGAGCTGGCAAGATAAATGCAATCTTCCACTTTAGTAAACATATTAATCCATATAGCAGGAGGATGTAGAGAACCAGAAGCTTAAAGGGTGCTCACCTTTGATGGAAGATTTTGCAGTGGGAGGTGGTGGTTTTATTTCCAGAGATGCACTTGGTTCTCCTGCCCATGGACTTTCGAGGGGGAGTGTTCCCAGCTAAAGTTTGGTCCTCTCTAGTCTTGGTCGCAGACTTACAAGGAGTCGTCTTCATCCTGCAGGCTGTGTGGGGCGACAGGGAAGGCGGTGGTTTTGTTTTCGCAGATGCCCTTGGTTCTCCTCCCACAGACTTCCGAGGGGGAGTCTTCCCCAGCTGCAGTGTTATCTTCTCTAGTGTTGGCCACAGACTTTTGAGGAGTCTTCATCCTGCTATACAAGTTGTGTGTTGAGGGGAGGAAGGTGGTGAAAACCAACCAGAAGGATGCCTGCGCTTCACTTGGAAGAGGGAATGTGGCAAGAAGGAATCTGAGGAGAAGAAGGAATGTGAGGGAGCTCTTGGCTTGCTTTCCTCTCCGAGGCTGCTCTAAACTGCACAATGGGGCGAGCCACTAATTGTTTCTGCCAATCCGCACGCATGAAGACCCCACTCTCCCAGTCATAACTATCCTGACTCCTCGTCACACCATCATGCACACTTAAATGTGTCCTTATTATTGACATTTGAAAAACTAAATGTACTTGAAATTCCCTCCAAAGTTGCACAAGTGGTACCACTAAAAAGGGAAAATTGTGGTACCACCAATACGTGCTTTGACCCAACAACATGTTCCTCCCTACTATGACTTAGGAAATCGAATACGAAGTTATGGGTTATTTACCTACTCCTATTGGCTTAACTTTACTCCCTACTCTAAGGGTTTATCACACTAGGAGATTCTTGGCTCTAGTACTCACACCTTACCTACACATAAAAGATGATGATGTGGGTCTAGCTTTGTTGACTCTTGTACAAAAACTAGGCTCCCGAGATGCATTGGCACTTGGCACTTGGCACTTGGAACTTGGAACTTGTTGGATCTTGACACTTGGTAGCTAGGCTATTTTCTGGCAGAAATCAAGTGGCCATTTCTTCTCTCCTCCACTTCTCCAGCACTAGTATTACTTCCTATGCTTAATTCCCTCCACGCTTCTCAAGAAAATGCATAATGGGAGTGTATTTTCTCTCAAAATGGATCTCACTCACACTTTCTCACACTTTCTCTCACAATCCCACTCCTCTCTTATCACTTTCTCTTTCCCAATTTCTAATACTCTCTCCCCAGCATGCCCACTAACTACAAGGAAACTATCTTTTGAGGAAAGTTGATAAAAACAAGTTAATGATGCCAAGAGGTGGTGAGACCTATACTTGCACATGGTGGCTAGAAGGGCATGCATGGACTCTTCAAGGCAATGTGTTCTTTTAAGAGAACTTGCAAGGCATAAATAGCTTTCTATTTATAAATCAAATAAAGGTGTTCGCGAGCCAATCGGCTCATTTGGCTGCCTAGATTGTCGCCCAAACTGACCGTTGTGCAACAAACCCAGCCTTCTTGTTTTGAAACAAACTTGTAATAGTTTCTTGTTGAAGAATGGGGTAGTAGTTGTATGAATGTAAGCAACAAGGCAAAATTGGTTGGATATGTGTGGATTAGAGGATAAGGGAATAGAGGATAGTCGGGTATTGGGTGAAGGAGTGGAGCTTTTTCCATTGTACTACTTTGTATCTACAAAGGCTATAATACTAAAGAATGTCGCTGGGATTGGTCTCTCACTTGTCTCTGCTCTCTCTTGTTATCTATTATGCATCATTCCATGTTAAGTGTATTCATGTGAGGACGAGAACTCTATTCCAGAATCATGATGACAGGCCTAGGAACTAACTTGCATAAAAACATGAGTAAATCCTCTAGATTATACAGACAAGTAGCTCAACGTACCAGCATTGGCTCATCGCATTGGGCACATTGCATTAGTTATGCTCTTCACACGGTCTGACTAGGTTTGGAACCATTCAAGTGCCAGGTCTTGACTGGACATCGACACTTTTGGGCGATCCTGTTGTGGAATGGTATGCCAGGTAGGGGAGTAGAAAAATAGCGGCTAGTTCTAAGGTCAGTCCTACACAGTAAGTCATTAGAGGAAAGCTAGTTGGAGAATGAAGGGAGCACAAATAGAGCAATGCAATACCGCCTCCCATCGCGTCGACAGTCTAAAGCTGCAGGAAATGAAGGGCAACTACATCGTCCAAGAAGATTTCTAGAAGGGATTCTGTGTTGGCAAGAATGATAGATTCAGGAACCACTGGAGAAATCAAGAAGGAGAGCACCATGAGCTTCAAAATAAGAGGCAAGAAGCTCAAGAAGAAAAAGAACCAATAGCTGTGGGAAGAACGTCTCTCAAGTACTCGAAGTTCAAGGCTAAGAGCGAGGAGGATCTAGATGCTCACATCTTCACCTTTGAAACCACATTTTTGGTCACCCAAGCTATGTTACCACAAAAGATAGAGTACTTTGCGACAACTTTGGGTGGCAAGGCCACCCAAGGCGACAACTTTGTGCATACTAGTGGTGGCAAAGCCACCACTAGTATGCATAATATGGTATGGAGAACTTCCAAACGTTTAAAGAATTAAAGAAAGCCTTCCTGAAAAGTTTCAGGAAAGAAAAGACCATCACAGAAGTATTGAAAAAGCTTGCATAGGCTAACTTAGAAAAGAAGAGGCCAACAGAAGATTATGCAACTGAATTCTGAGCACTGCTAATGTGTTTGGATTAGCCCAACAAACTTTCTCCAATCACATTGAGTTAGTGGTTATGAGAGGACTAAGGAAAAAGCTCCAGACATTGGTGGCCTCATATAATTTGGATATCCTTGCCTTCGAACAAGTGGTGGTAGGAGCAACTAAAGCTGAGGGGATCTTGAAGCAAAAAATCAAAGACCCCAAGAAGAAAAAGAAGGATAAAAGAAAGGAGGAGGAGGAAGAAACTTTCGAAATGGATTCTGAAGAAGACACCACAAAATCAGATTCCAGTCAGGAGTGGGATGCCAAAGAGTCAAAGCCCCGTAATAAGAAGAAAAGTAGGAAGCAGGCACTAGATGTTCAAGAAGAGGTTAAGGCTATCCTAGCCAAGCTTTCTAGAGGACATGCATGATCTGGACTAAGAGAGGATGTGTGGTGCACAAAGTGTAGCAATCATGGTCATACAAAGGAAGATAGCCAATTGAAAAGCATGCAAAAAGTCATGCACGATTTGCAAAAAGAACAACCACATCATTCACATGTGTTTTTACAACACTTGAAATAGGAATCTAAGGGTGGTGGAAAGGCAACAACGTCACCCCGCCAACAAGTCCCAACAACTGTCAATACCAAATCGCCATATGGCCTCAAAACAACAGACCATATGGAAGAGGATATGGAAGATTTAGGTAAAGGGGAGCTGGAATGATATGCTTTTACTGTAATGGTCTAGGGTATAGACAAAATGACTGCCCCATATTACAACGCCATCAGCCTACTGCAAGAGGTAAGGCCGCAAAGGGAGGCAAATTCAAAACAAGAACTGATACAGTAGTAAATATGGTAAAAGTGGACCAATGGGCAGGAAAACAACAAGAAAAGGCAACAAAGGTGATGGTTGTGACAAGATCGCAAGGAATTGTCAAGATGAGACAGGTAGGAACTGATCCTGTACAAAAGAAGAAGCTAAAATAGTGGGTAGGGCAGCAGAGAGTCCATGAGCAAATCATCCAGTTGGTGCAAAGTGCACAAGGGGTGGTGTGGACAATGCAAGAAAGCCCGCTCCTAGGAGAGCATGTTGATGAGGATATGGACAAGTCAAGCCTGGTCAGGAATAGGGAAGAAATTGCAACAGGAAAGAAGTCGGTGTGCAATGATAGAGCAACCATAGAAAGGATGCTGAAGTGCCATTGGAGCCAATTACAGCCCAAAGCAGTCAGAAGTGTCCTGAAAAAGAAAGTACAAAGAAATTTGGAGGAAGTTTGAATAGAAAAGCCAACAAGGGAAGGTCAAGGAAAAGAAAGAGAAGCAAAGGATGAAGAAGGAAGAATGTACAGAGGCCAGGGTATGCCCATTGACAAGGAGAAAAGCAACAACTCCATGAAGGAATATGACCTGTGGGAGGATCTCAACAGTAAGATGAAATTGAACATTACACTAGACCAAATGTTGAATCTAGTTTTCAATTACAGGAAAAAGATGCTTCACGACATAGTGCCAACTGAAAGATTGGCGTAGATGCCCGTGCAAGAAACAGAAAACCCGAATCCTAAATGCAAGAATGTGGAGATAGTTTAGGACTGTGACATATCCGGTTCCAGAGGTGACCATAAAAATCATAGGGGAGAGTGTCAAGGGTCATTTTGGATGGCGGATCAAGAGTAAACATAATATCAGACAAGCTGGCTAAAAAGCTAGGAATCACGGATATGCAGCCTACTTCGTTCTAGATCCGTATGGCTCATCATAAAAGAGTCTGACTAGATGGGATCATCAAGGGAGAACAAATAGAAGTGGTAGGATGCATGTTCATTGCTGTGTTCATAGTCTTGAAAATGACTGAGATATGCACCCATGCTATTGGGAAGACCATGGCTCAAAAGTGGAAGAATCAAGCATAACTGGGATATGGATAGAATCACGATCCAGAGGGAAAAAAAGAAGGTATGCATCTTGGTAGAGCAGGAAAAGACAAGCTAAATTTGGTCAGTAGATCATTGCATGTAGAAGGCTTAAACTACATGGAAGGGGTAGAAGATGATGAGGAAGCAGATCCTGAAAGAAAATCCAGATCTGTTGTCGTTCTTTGAGGTGGACATTGAGCGGATTGTACAAAGATACGATCCAGAAGTACTAGTCGCTCACACTGAGATGCTTATGAATGAAGAAAGTACACAAGAGGATGAGGAGGTCACTCAGGACAATATAGCAAAAAAACAGGCCGAGCAAGAAAATGCCATGGTATTTCTCAAGCATGAGAGGAAGACCAGCAAAGGAGATGCAACATTATAGTTTAGGAAAATGAGCTTGAGGAAGTAAATGTGGAGATGATCAGGAGCCCATAATAGTTAGAGTCAGCGCAAAACTGAATCAAGAATTCAGAGGGAGACTCCTGGACCTATTGAGATCCTATAAGGATGTGTTCACATGGAACTACTTGAACATGAAAGGAATTGATCCTAGCTTTTACCAACATAAGATTAACCACCATTGGTAGTACTTTGATGTAGGAATTGCAACAAGAGGAGTGGTTCCGACTAGTTTACTAAGCAAGTAGAAGGCTGTCCAAACCAAAAAGAAACTACTCCACCATAGAAAAGGAGTCATTCGAGATGATTTACTCAATCAAGAAATTCAAGCATTATCTATTAGGAAATGTGTTTGAATTTCATGTGGACCACAAAGCATTGTTGTACCTAGTGAACAAACCAAACCTGGCAGGAAAATTAGCCAAACCGATGCTGGTGTTACAAGAGTTTGAGTTCCCTATCAAGTACATCCTAGGAAACAAACACACACATTTCCTATCCAGCAGGAGAAGATCCAGAAGGGGTGGAAGATGACTTCCCAGATGCTCAACTCTTCATTCACTCATAGGTGGAGAAAAGCCCAGCTAGTATGATGAAATGTTGCAGTTCCTCTCCAACTTGTCCTTTCCGGAGTATATATCCAGAGATTAGAGAAAAAAGCTCTCTTCGGAGCAAGTCGTTTATGGTGGTAGCAAGTCAGCTCTACAAGATGGGCATTGATCAAATACTGAGAATATGCATCCCTGAGCATGAACAAAAGGCTATGTTGGTTGAAGCGCATCAAGGGATAAGTGGGGGGAACTTTTTTGGAGAAGTCACATGGCGGAAATTATTCTAGGCAGGATTGTGGTGGCCAACACCATTAAAAGATACACACAAGTTTGCGGGGGAGTTTGACATGTTCCAGAGTTTGGGCAACCAAATGATGTAGACAGAATGCCTCACCACCCAATATTACCACTAGAGCTGTTCCAAAAATGGGATCTGGACTTTGTCGCCCCATTGAAGCCAACAACTCAACGAACAGGAGATAGATACATTCTGGTGGCTATAGATTACTACACAAAATGGGTAGAAGCCATTGAAGCCAACAACTTAGCGAACATGAAATAGATACATTCTGGTGGCTATAGATTACTACACAAAATGGGTAGAAGCCATTGAAGCCAACAACTCAACGAACAGGAGATAGATACATTCTGGTGGCTATAGATTACTACACAAAATGGGTAGAAGCCATTGAAGCCAACAACTTAGCGAACATGAAATAGATACATTCTGGTGGCTATAGATTACTACACAAAATGGGTAGAAGCCAAGGCTCTGGAAGACTGTAAGGCATCGTCAGCAAAGTTTCTTTATGAAACTATCATGACAAGATTCGGATGCCTAATAGAGATAGTCAGCGACCAAGGGAGCCACTTCCTAATGAAGTGATTAAGAAGTTGACAGAGCAATATATGATCATACATAAGAAGTCAACAATCTACTACCGCCGGCAAATGGGCAAGCAAAATCCACCAACAACATCCTGAAGGGAATTTTGGTCAAGACAGTGAATGAAAATAGGACCGACTGGGACGAAAAACTACACTCAACATTGTGGGCATTCAGAACAGCTTACAAGAACATAACAAGACTTAATGCCTTTTAGCATGGTGTGTTGACAAGTGTGAACACCCCATTGAAATTTCGCATTCAACCCCTTCCATTTTGGCATTAGCTTGGGTGTGAACACCCCCTAGCATTAGTAGCATTAGCTTAGGCTAATGAGGTGTGGGATTTGGTTATCAAAAGATGTCATATCAAGAATTGGTTTACAAGAGGGCTAGTGGGGAGTTACGATCTTGTGGACGTTATGGGAGCCCAATAGTCACATGGGTATGCCAACTCTATCACATGGTTGGATGGCTATATCAAGCCCCTCTTGTATGCAAATTGTACATGATTTTGGCACATACAATATACAAGATTCTTACACATGATTCTGGCACAGACAATATATTGGACATGATTCTTGTACACACACACCTAGGAAAGCTAAAAATGAGATGGACAAGCCCATATATAATTGTCAAAAAAATGGGGATGGGAACCTCTGAACTAGCAAGTATGGATGGTGAAAGGCTAAGGAAACTAGTGAATGGATACATGCTTAAGATTTATTATGGATGGATGCCAGATTAAGAAAGAAAAGTGTGTCTGGATCCAAAGGATGTCCAACAAGCAGATTCAAAGTCCAATCATGATCAAGATGTCCAAGATGGACATGATTCTAGAGAGCATGAAAATAGAAAAGAACAAAATCCAAAATTAGGCACTGCCTATGTAAATATGATTGCAGTGTGCACAAAGAAAAAGGAGCCGACTGGCAACAGTGTGGAGGTGGTGGGAAAATTGAGGTTGCCGCCCTGAAAAAGGATACATGGATGGAAGGGTAAACGTGTCAAATCACCATCGCCTCTCCTCAATCCGACAATTAACGACCTCACATCTCGGACAGTGGGCACTCATGGATAGTTTATGAAAAGAATTTGGGAAAATCATGGAGATATTATGCAATTATGGCCGTATGAAGGGGGGCATGCACCATGAAAATGGCTGGAAAGCATATCACTTTCTTTGTCTTGAACGCCTAGTTTTCATGTCATTGTGCAAAAATTCTCTACTTCCCTACACTTCCACCGTTCTCTGCACTAAACTCTACTACAACCCTTGCCTTCTTTCCATCAACCCTAAATCTATTGCATCTTACAAGATGGTGGAATTTGAGTATCTCTCGTCCACCTTGTACAAGGAGGCAGACAAGCATGCTGATTGGTTGGATAAAATGGGACTAAAGCAATTTGCAAAGCTACCCTGGGAGAATCTCCAACATAACTTCAGAGCTGTAGAGCAGCTTCAAAAATCAAATGTCATCACTCTACCATCAGGTGAGAAGAAGGTCTTTGACCCCTTATATGTAGATGAAGTGTTTCAATTGCCGGTTGAGGGGGAAGTCGAGATCAAGCTAGCGACAATGAGGACTTGATTAGGGAATTCAGCCCGCTAGAGGGCAGGGACAAGGAATTCAAGATTATCGGCACGACTGATGAAGACAACAAAAAGAAGCAAATGCGTTTTGTGGTGGAAGATGATCAATCTCACACATGAACCATACTATATGTCTAGAAAAACTTTCGGAATGGTGAAAGTAGCCAAAACCAAAACAAGAGTGGCCTAGGCAGAGGTCTTGTACCATAACTTGAAGGAACAGATTGGGAAGGCCCAAGTAGGAGCTGAAAAGGACAAGAAGAAAGGCCCCAAAGAGGACGCATCAGGAAAGCCCTAGGAATAGGCGGCTTCTAGATATGGCAAGAAGACTCAGGACCAAGCATTGTCCGGACTAGGGAAGAAAAGAACCTTAAGAAGGGAAAAATTGCCAAGGAGGGGGCTAGCGGGGCAATGGGGACAGCAGGCGACCGTCAGCTCAAAGAGGACCTGGTCGATATTGGCAAGTCGATTTTATCACAAAGGCTAGAGTACAGCAGAGCAGCAGGAGAGTACAACTACTGTAAGCTTGTAGAGCTAGATGCACTTGCTCAATCAGATATCTCTGTAACCAGGCTTGCAAACTTTCTGAAATCCATTGACACGGAGTGGGTATAGGGAGCCCTTAGCTACCTTCAATGCTGTATGACTGATGGATTGAAGGAGACGACAAAGATATAGGCGGTCATCAAGGAGAAAGATGTGGCCCTCTAGGTGGTGAGCCAGTAGGAACCCTTGCAAGAGGAGCTGCACTGGAGAAGGATGGAAGTTGGCCGAATGGATGTACTACAAGAAGAAATTCAGGAACTCTAGCAGGCCAACACAGGGATAGAAAGGGAAATGGAAAATATGAAGGAAATGATGGCCAGAAAGAAAAATATGACTGCACAAATGCAGGAAGAATTGGAGAGGGCTAGAGAAAGTTAAGTAAGGACCTCAGAATCATTAGAGGTCCCAGGACAGGGCTGACAAACTTACAAGGTGGAGTAGGTAAAAGTAGAAGCCAAGCTTGCAGTGTTGGACACAGAGGAGTTCCCAAAAATACATGAGCTGGATACAAAGAAGATGGAACACTGGGAAGGTCATGCAATAGCTGACCTTAAGGGAGGTGTGGGGAGAGTATCTTACAAAGTTAACAGTTGTTATGCAAACCCCCTACTACCAGTCAAAAGGGGAGATCCGGATGGGGGGTCTGGAAACCCGAATCTGCCCCAGATAGCAGGCCTATAGCCAACAAAGAACTATCGTCTTATGGAAAGGATAATCAATGGATCTCATCCCCGACAATTAACTTAAAGAGCATGCATGGGTAGCTAAAAAGAAGCTAGAGGAGAAAGAAAATGATGAGGCTGCCTTGAGGATCCAGATTGAAGAACTAGAGGCACTTAGAAGAATTCAGAGAACAACAAAGACAGGATGGAAAAACAATAAAAACTTTGAAAAAGGAAGTGGAGGCAACCACACCTGTAAGGGTAACAAGGGGCAAAGGAGGGACACTGGCTGAACGTCGCCGTGACGATAGCTAATGCTAACCTCAAGAAGAAGGCAGAACAAATGGAGGCCATGAAAAAGGCACATGGCAAAGGAAGTTCTGTCAAAACAAAAATGTTAGAGGACTTCCAAATCTGAGCTAAAAGAGAAAAAAGGGCAAAGAAGGACTTGCAAAAAAATATATAAGAGGAAATGTGCCATAAGAGCATGGGCATCTGGAAGGAGACTGCACTGAAGTACA
Organism: Cibotium barometz; assembly: GCF_041138505.1. Classification (NCBI taxonomy): domain Eukaryota; kingdom Viridiplantae; phylum Streptophyta; class Polypodiopsida; order Cyatheales; family Cibotiaceae; genus Cibotium; species Cibotium barometz. The sequence goes on along the minus strand of NC_141078.1, from coordinate 24,445,317 downwards.
TGCAAAATCTTATCCAAAGGCTCAACACAGGCGGGTGCCATGAGGCCTTCCAACTGGGACAAAATTGCAAAATTCATGAACGAGTTGGAAGCATGAGGCAACAAGACAAGGCTAGAGCAGCTCTTAGGTAGGAGCAGCCGGATAGGGAAGAAGCCCCTCTTAATGACTCGTAGATCTGAGTGAGGAGGCAACAAATCACTTAAAGAAGCCCCTCTTAATGACTTGCAGATCTGAGTGAGGAGGCAACAACTCACTTAAAGAGCAATATTGCTAGTGCCCCTCACCCAAAATAGTCACCTAGCAAAAAGAGGAAGGGGAGTACCAAAGTCAGAACAACTAGGTATACCGCCCTTGGGTGGAAATGGAATTTGGGGTGAGAGAAGAATGCCAAAGAGCCAAAGCAAATAGTTTTCGAAAGACGACGCTATCACCCCATACCAAACAAAGCCCCATGCCTTTGTAATAGGCAATAAAGAGAGCCAAGGCAAGTTATATGGAGGCGCGTCCCATAGACGTGCAATTCTGAAGGGCAAACGAAAGAACCGGAGTGGGCCACGCCTTTGGTGAGGAGTACGAAAAGGGCCTATGAGTCAAGATATGCCTAGGAATGCCCCATCTAACTTTTTTCAGGGGGCATCTCAAACTAAAGCGGAAGAAAAAGGTGGATGGGACAAGCCATAAGAGTCTGACCGCAAGATTCGGAGTCGGGAACATCCAGATGCAAAAGTTTTCCACTGAACAACTATGGACCATGATTGCAGGTGTTGGCGGCCAACTAGCTTGTTTGGCCGCCACCCACATCACCACTCGGACTAACCATTGTGCAACAAACTGAGCCTTCTTGTTTTGTAACAAACTTGTAATAGTTTCTTGAAGAACATGTAGTATCCGTATGAACGTAAGCAACAACAAGGGGGAATTAGTCAGATATATGTGGATTAGAGGATAGTTGGGTACTTGGTGAAGGAGTGGAACTTTTACCATTGTACTACTTTGTATCTACGAGCTAATACTGAAGAATTTTGTTGGGATTGGTCTCTCACTTATCTCTACTCTTTCTTGCAGTGTGTTGTCTATTCTGCATCATTCCATGTTAACTGCATTCCTGTCTGGACAAGAACTCCATTCCGGAATCATGACAGGCCTAGGAACTAACTTGCATGCAAACTGAGTAACTCCTCTAGATTATGCAGACAAGTAGCTCACATTCTAGCGTTGGCTTATCGCACTGGGCACAGTTGCATTAGTCGTGCTATTCAGGAGCCAACTAGGTGGTCCGAAACCATGCAAGTGTCGGGTCTTGATGACTAGACACCGCGACAAAAGGGAGATCATGGGGATGTTGAGAGCCATATAGGAACCAAATATTTAGAACATTAATAATAGAAGTTGTAAATCGTAGATGGAGGAAGCTCTTATAATAATGAGGTCCCAATGAGCTCTTATAATAATGAGGTCCCAATGAGGGGGCTAGAGAAAGACACTCATTTTACGAAAGGCAAATATAAATGTTTTGTAGCTAAGCTTAAAGCACATAAAGCTAAATATTTTTATTGAAGCTCATCTCATGACTTGAATTCATGACCGGATTTGCACCAGCTTGCAGTACTACGTACCATGGCCATTGAGAAAAACATGAATCCAAGATGATTGACGATGCCACCGAGATTATGAGAGAGAGAGAGAGAGAGAGAGAGAGAGAGAGAGAGAGAGAGAGAGAGAGAGTTTCCACACAAAAAAAACACATGTTCTTGAAAATACAAATAAGGAGAATAAAAGGGATTCCATGTGTAGTTTGCTTTTGGTTAATACAGACCCATGCAACTCATTATATCTTATTTACAAAAAGTAATAAACTTTATATAAATAAAATATTTAGATAACACATATGCTTTGATTTTTCTTTATTAGTATAGAGTCATGAAACAACTCAATTTTATTTGTTTCTTTAATTTTCACTCGTCAATTATCATCATAGATATTAATCAATAGGATATAGATCTATTTTCATGACTTTATGATGATATATTTTTAATGTGATTCCTCCCTCCCTCCCTCCCTCCCTCCCTTCCCCCCTCTCTCTCTCTCTCTCTCTCTCTCTCTCTCTCTCTCTCTCACACACACACACACACACACACACACACACACACTCACTCACTCACTCACTCACTCACACATGTTAAAAGTCTATATGTATGAGTGTGGGTTGGGGTGGTTTAAGGGAGTAGAAGTCTACTTTGTATTAATATAGGCAACATAAACTCATTCTATATCATAAAAATATTCATGGTAGTTTATACCAGTATAATCATTAGATAACTTAGTTAATAAAAGTCTCTTGAGACACCTGAAAAAAACTAAGAAAACAAATAAGAGAAATAAATATATAGTCATATGTAAAAAACTAAGAAAACAAATAAGAGAAATAAACATATAGTCATATGTAAAATTTCATGACATTAACTACCTACACTTTAATTTAACTACCTACATAGCCCTTCTAGCTTGTGATAACCCATTGTTGGAGGTCCTTCTTGTTCTCTTTTTGGCATGTTAAAGAAACACAAGTCTATATTAATGTTATTTGTATAAACTCTAAGGAACATGATGTCACATAGTGATTAAAGCTTTGTAACTTCTAGTCACTTTGTAAAGCTCAACCACATAAGTCTCTTTACAAAAGTGATTCAAGCCCTCTATTGTTCTCAAGTAAGAAGAAAGATTATTGCACAACATGCATATTTGCATTGTGTATTTATTTAGTTATTCGTAGGAACCTTGATAGATACATTAATCTTCTCCTACTAGTTAATGCAAGGCTTTAATGTAAAGATTAAAATTAGCCTAGTACTATCCTTCCTGCTCCCTTCATTTGACAACCTTCCATTTCTCTTGCCCAACACCCCATCCTTTACCACCTTCATCTTCCTCCCTTCTATTAATGATAATCCCCCACTCCCTCTTCCACCACATTACAAGAGAGAGACCTTGCACTTTGGATGACCTGCCTACTATGTGCCCCCCACCCCCCCCCCCCCAAAAAAAAAGAAAAAAAGAAAAAAAGGAAAAACCCTTCCCTTCTTTTCTATCATACTTGTACAAAGACAGACCATGTGTGCCATACAAGTAAGACCTTGTGTACATTACTTGTTGGATGGAGCTGAGAGTGAAAGAGAAAGCCTCCTATGGTGCCCTTATGAATGCAAGAGAGAGAGAGAGAGAGAGAGAGAGAGAGAGAGAGAGAGAGAGAGAGAGCTTTTTGGACAATGGGCAACACCATATTTGTTTCATCACTACCAAAATAATATCAACACTATTACAAGTATTACAAGTAAAGATTTAAATTATCATGAAACAAATATGGGTAACACCATACTTGTTTCATCACTACCAAAATAATATCAACACGATTACTAGTAAAGATTTAAATTATCATGAAAAGAGGGTCTTTTGAGAGAAATGATAAAAATTTAATAGAGAAAAGTGACATGCCCATTTTTGAATGATTTCAACTTCTTGATGACTTTTGAGCAAAGTAATAAAAAAAAGAGTTATAAAAATCCTCTATATCTAAATAAGCTTTTATTCAATTTAATTGGTGTTTTGAAAAATTCCATAAAATTAGCTAACTTTTAAAATTTTATACATTAAGCTCAAGTTATAAATCGAGATGTTTTTCTCTTTCCATAGCTCAAAATTCCTTTGATTTAGAAGCAAATCTCTGCGGTACACATGGGTAAGGATAACTCCATTTCTTTTCCTTTGATTCAGAAACAAATCTCTGCCACCAATAGTTTCTAGTCAAGAGGATATTGTTAGTAGGCACACAATAGGAGTAGAGACTGACCTATCTTGGGGAGATCTCTTTGGAGAAGAAAAAGCACAATGTATACTATGTCGTCTAAAGGCTCTTTTCTTGTTATTTTAGCCATCTAGAGTGATTTCGGACCCCTTTTTTGGCCCTACAAGTTTTCCATAGACACTATGCAGGAATGTGGATAGTGATATTTTTTAGATATGCATTGTTTATATGCATGTTTTGCATAGACTGATGCATAAACGCCAACTTAGGTGGATAACATTCCTAATCATAGCCATATCTTGCTCAAGTAGATGTGTCTTAACCATAGCTTTTTCCACAATGTGCTATTATGATGATTATATCATCATAGAGTCTTCTCTGATGGATTCTATGATGATTATATCATCATAGAGTCTTCTCTTCATGATGGATTTTATGCAATCAATCTGCATTGTTATAGTCATTATAGAATTTAGAGCCAAATGCTTATGGAAGTTATTTGTGGTAGGACACTAGACTCCACATGGCAAAATACACATGCCTTTGATACCATGGTAAAAATTATGAGATGTAGGCATCCCTACCATCTTAAGAAACACAAAATGAGGAGGTAAAGGAGAGTGAAACTTGGTTTAGACTTTAAATTTAACATGAGAGAGACCAAGGCCAACTCTATCGAATAACATAAACTAGTGGAACATAGCAAGACAATGTGGACAATAAATGAATGGGTCAAACACTACGTCAAAAATTAGTCCATGCTTAAGATTACACAATCCTAAAATGATATTTGATCAATTGAGTACACACTTCATCCTCTCTCTCTCTCTCTCTCTCTCTCTCTCTCACACACACACACACACACACACACACACAGAGTACATAGGATAGTACCTCATATAGAGAGGTTCAAGGAGTCTTTGTTGAATTTAGTGCTTAGGTCAATCCCCTAACATCATTGCTTACATAAAAACCTCTAAGAATTATCATCAAGCTAAGGTACACTTGTTGAATAATGTGTAGAGCTCTATGCTTCAATGACTAGTCATTGTTTTTGGTTGTGGACTAGATTGTGACTGCACATACATAACATTGTGACACTATAGAATGTGTGATTGTACCTTGACTAGAACCACATATGGAGAACTATGTTTTCTATGTCGATGTTCCCTCTCAAACTTAAATTTAACAAAATATGCCACCATAGTTTCCAATAAAGAAGGCAGGAGGACCATAGCCAACGACTTCTCAAGTTTTTTCTAGATTTGAGAAATTGTCCAGAAGGACCACACAGTGTGTAGAGGGGGATTACGGGCATGTTTTGTGGACACATGGAGGGATAAACATCTCATCCTTTTAAATATGAAGTTCTTAGGTAGCTTTGTAATCCCATTGCCTTGATAGAGAGTGAGCTTATGGTCCTAGCATATAGGTACGCATAGCATGGCCACAACCCTTGAATGCTTCCTTCTTAGACTAGCTAGGCATATGCATTTCATTGAAATACACATCTTTCTTGCATTGAAATATGTGTATTTCAATGCAATAAAGCATATGCATGGCTAGTCTAAGAAGGAAGATTTCATGGCCACAACCCATGAATGCTTCCTTCTTAGACTAGCCATGCATATGCTTTATTGCATTGAAATACACATCTTTCTTGCTACTGCTTTAAAAGAAAACACATCAGAGACAATAAAAGCCACTCATCAATTTATTATAACAAGTGTTAAATGTGAGAAATAATTATTGCCAAGATCTGAGTTAGTGTGCAGAGTTTGTAAATGAGTCAAATCTCCAAGATATCACTTCAACACTCTTCTAGCACTCCATTAGCAATTACATAGTCCTAACTAGCAATCTACTAGCTTTCAACAATAGATTGAGGTTCTCTTCTTTATCTTGTAAAACAATGACATTGCTTTGTGAACTATCTTAAATTAAACTTGGTTGCTTGTTACCATTTTAAAACGTGGTGCATATGCTACTAGTGGTAATCAAGAAGCTTCAATTGGAAGAGAGATCATACCATCTCAAGAAATACAAATAAATGAAAGATTATCAAGAATGAGAGTGCCAAAGAGTAACAACATCAAGCAAAATGGGCAATACCCAATGATTAGAAAGATCAAGAATGAGAGTGCCAAAGAGTAACAACATCAATCAAAATGGGCAATACCCAATGATTAGAAGACTCAAGAAAAGACTATCTGCACAAAAAGCAAAAGAGAGATTGTTCAAAACCATGAAAATGGAATTGTTCTTTAAAGGAAAACAAATGTTGATGTTTTTGCATAAGATTATATTGATTTGAAAGGAGTTGATTTGGTTGTTTGTCAACACCCAAAACCTCTTGTACCTGATGCCACAACAATCCAAATGCAAAGGTACACAATGAATATGAGGTAATTCACAGTCACAAAGGAAAATTGAAGGAGCCATGATTATCAAGAATCATAGAGCTTAAGAGTAAGAGAATCAAACAAAATAGGCAATACCCAATTATCACAAGGCTTGAGGATTGAATATCTGCATAGAATTATAATAAAAGAAAGTTTGAGTTGATGTGAAGTTACATTAGGAAAATAAATTGTTATTTAAAGCATTTACACATGTTTTTAGATAAGATCAATTTGTTGAAATGAGTTAAATCCAGTTGTTTGTCAACATAAAAAACTTCTAGTATCCAATGCCGAACCACTTCAAAGCATCAGTGCAAAATAAATCCAAACTATGCAAAAAAAAGAAGAATTAATAATATTCTATAGGCTAGATTCATCTTAAAAACTTCAAGCAATGATAGGGTCTTTCCAATTGTTGTAGTTCCCAAGAAGAACATTAGAAAGTTGATTCCCCAAACTATCAAGGATCCCTTTTTGTTATGTTTCATTAACAATCTTACATAAGGTAGTAGGTTGCAAAATGTATACCTTTGGTACAATCAACTCACCATTGCACCTAAGCACCAAGGAAAGATAGTTTTCACACAGAGTGAAGCATTCATGTATGATGTGATCCGTTCGGCATGCGAAAACCTTTGCCAATTCTTGCACCAAGTTCTTGATCTTTTTCTTGGATGAATTTGAAACCTTTTCAAAGCTAGTACCACATTTGAAGTGCTTTCCAAAGATAGTACCACATTTGAAGTGCTTGAATGCACATATTTTAGCAATGCAAGAAGATGAGAATACCCCCTAGTGTATGTTTTGTGTCTACAAGGGGAGTTGCTTGATCATGTCACTTCTTGAAAAGGAATAAAGACCACCGAGAATAAGAGCAGTCATAACGAACATGCAAGCTTCAGATCCAAAAAACAACAATAAATTTATTTCTTAACATGTCATTGTGTTACAAGTCCTCAACATCTTGCTTAGTGCCTGCTCATTGTTTTCATTGACTGCTCTCCCACACTTTGCGGCTTGTACTAATGCCTCAAGCTCCTCCTCAGCTTCATCCAAGTGAAATGAAATGGTTTTGCCTTTTCTCTTCATTGAGTCGATTGCAAGCTTTTTACACTCTATTGCCTCATCAATCCTGCAGTAAATACAAAGGTAGGTTAGATATCACACTTTTGTTGACTAGTAAAGTCAAGTAATAATGCATGCTCTTTCCTTGTGAATTTTGTCTTTACTAAGTAGACTTGTTTATGCTCATAGTTCTCTCTTTCTCTACTTCCTGGAGTTCAGGCACCACACAGACAGACTATTGAGACAACAACCCATGATCTGGGATGCCACCCAAACATCTATCAGTGACTTCTTTGGCCCCCAGCAAAGAGTCCTAGCTAAGCCTAAGCCACTACGTTGCCGGGACACATGATGGACCAGGACAGAGCTAGAACATGGAGTGAGCGCCCTCCAGACCCACGGCAGACTTAGCATCACAAACCCGAGAGAGCAAAGTCCCTCCAGAGAGCCAGATGCCCCCGCTTCTAGCGACCCAGACCCTCCACCCACCAGCTCCAGATCTGGGACTTGCTTCAGTGATATAGAGAGGGCAGCTCCACATGTGGTGGATATTGAGGCCAAGTACATGGTCTCGAGGAGGACGACACACCACACCAGGTCTATGTAGTACAATGTCCCTGACTATCCTAGTCTTTTACTTTTTTCATGTTGTCTTGACATCCAATTTACTCATAGATCACATGTAAAAACTGTTACAATGACCTTGACTATCCTAGTCTTTTACTTTTCTCATGTTGTCTTGACATCCAATTTACTCATAGATCACATGTAACAGCTTTTTGGTCTCATAGACCCTTTGGGCCTTTTGTGGACGGTAATAACATCTGGGCTAGAACACAAACAAACTCAGGAAAAGGGGGGAGGGGGGACAGAAATAGTAGACAGTCCAGACAACTGATACATTTTCCCAAGCAGTGACAATGCCGCTGGGAAAAAAACCCTCTATCAACTATGCACGCAATGGAACTGTGCGGATGATCCGAATCCAAGAAGCGGCCAATTCTCGGCCTATCACATGCGCGGAAGCCATGGCCGAAAGCTGCCACAACAGCAAGCCCCGAATTTGTCCAATATGGCCCTGTATACCCGACTGGCCATTGAAGATGAATGCATTTCAGGTGAGCCATATGTGCCACAAGCCAATCCACCTAAAGAAATGAAACAAATCCACAAGTGCAGCTTCCACTATTGCACCCGGAAGATTGCCGAAAACCCAATCCTTGACCGAAACATGTTTGTGTGCAATGGACCACCAAGCTTGAGAAACAAAATCCCAAACACGTTTAGCAACCAGGCAATGCACAAATAAATGGCGGCTATTCTCTGGGCAAGTGGTGCAGAAAACACAAAGGCCTGCTGCAAGCTTCCTCCTGCACAATTGATCCTCTGTAGGCAAGCCTCCCACCAACACCCGCCAAATAAAGACTTTCCCTTGAAAAGGGATCTTGGAACACCAAACACCCATCGATGTATGCTTCCACCATGAGCATCTTTGAGCTACCCGCCAGACTTTGTTGGCTTTTTCAGTAACCCACCTCTTATCCTCAACCAACAAATGGTAGACTTGGTTAGCAGACCCTAGCATAAGATCCCCAAGCTTTATAAGTATCCAATCAGCCCATGGTGTAGCAGCCTTGAGGGCTGGAATATTCCCAAATGAATCTAATTTCTTCTTAATCACACTCCACAATAAACTATAAGATCTGGGAACCCTGAAATGCTGACGAATCCGATAGAAAGAGAAAACCCGGCCCTACCTTGGTATCAATGCATCAGCCACCCGCACCAAGCGCAACCTAGCCATACGGTTCAGCTACTTGCGGGAATCATCCCTCCCTGGCCAAGTCACAACCCGTGTGGTAACAAAAGGCTCTCTCTGCAAGCAGTTTGCATGAAGCCTATTCTGCGGTGGATTCCAATGAGTATGCAATAAGACTTCTTGCCAAGAGATCAGCAAATGTCAAAGCAACTCAAAATCAGGCACCTTGACCGTCTGTGCCCCATTCAAAATCTTCCACCGTGATGCAGCAATTCTTGTCTTACCCTGATGAATACCCACTTCTGCAATAAGTTTGCGGGCCATATATACCCAAGGTTGTGTCTGAAGACACAAGTCTTGAAACAAGGACCAACGGCGAGCTAGAAGATGAATGCGATAATCTCTCTCTCTCTCTCTCTCTCTCTCTCTCTCTCTCTCTCACACACACACACACACACACACACACACACACACACACACACACAATGGCCAAGATCTATGGAGCAATACTAGAGGAATGTTAGATTTAGTGTGCTTGATGTGACGGACATCTTCATGTTGTGAGCTCCCTCGGGAGACAGTGTGGAGATAGTTTGTGGTCGTTTGTATGATTGACTACGTGGGGTTTGGCCCTATGTACAATGGCTTAGCTTGGGCACATGAGCACCAGATTGTATATGTGTGGAACTAGTTTTGGAGGCCATGGACCAGCCAATGGGTGGATTACTGTGGGCATGGAGATAAAAATGTCCAATTGGCACCAGTTGGCCAGGGTTGGCAGACCAGTGTCACGTGCATCCTGCACTTGGATGCCACGTAGACATATCTGTACAGAAGGTGCAGGACCTGGGATGGTAAATTGGTCCCATGTGAGCCCAGTCCGGGACGAGTCAGCCAGGGTTCCATCCTAATCGTCCGAGGTCAGGTGTGCATTGTCCTGCACATGAGTCCAAGGTTAGGCGTGCATTGTCTTGCACATGAAACAGTGCCAGTCCGTGCTGTGAGTCCGCCTCTGGAATGATGTTAGTGACTCTGTGTATCTGGTATGATACCGGATGCCAGAACACTGTGTAGACAGTTAGGGTTTGCATTTAGGAAAAGGGGCCAGCCCATAGGGCTACCCCAGGAACTCATGTGGGCATGGGGAAAGTACAAGACAATCCCCATAAGGGCCAGGAAGGCCCTAGCTGTACCCACCAGCCATGGGTAGGCCATGGGATGGCTGTAGGACAGTTCTAGGGGCATACAATGGGTAGTCGACTGGTTATCCAGCCATGGGATGGCTACGGGGCAGCCCATACAGGCTGCCCAGCCTCCATATGAGGCAGGTGCACAGTGCCTAGCCCTTAGATCCATGCGCTTCAGTGCCCAGCCATTGGATTTAGCCATGCACAGATTTAATTAGCATTTAATGCTGTAATATTCAGTTGTAGGCAGATTTTGGGACAGCCGACTGTTGTCCTAGAGGAGTATAAATACCAAGGCCTCAGTTCAGTCCAGATATCTCATCAATCACCAAGTGCTGAAGCTAAAGCAAGGGCCAGGACAGCCCAGAACAAGCTAACACAGAAGGGGTGAAGGATTGCAGGTCAAGGGCAGAGTTATCTCAGCCAAGAAAGGTCAAGTTTTCTGTATTTATTTTCAGATTTGCATCATTCTAATCAAGCAAATACACCATTTGTGGTGGGGGTCCTATAGAGGGTATTCGGGACCCAATACTGTGTCCTCTTCTCCCTCTCTCTCTCTCTCTATTTTTATGCACATCTATATTCAGTTTTGTGCGTTAATTCCGTCGCAACAAGTGTGCTGATTTCTGAGCATTGAAGTTACTGATCTCCCCCGAAGCTTCCGCATGTTACAGTGGTATCAGAGCCTACTTCAAGTGTAAAGATTCAGCAAAGAAACTAGGATTTTTTCTCGCTCGTGTGGTTGGTTTTCAAACGCCAGTGGACTACCCCTTTCGGAGCGACTCCTGCCCCTCGAAGGACGGTTGGTTTTCAGCCTCCGGAAGTCTCCCACACACAGTGTGGATGGTCAGATTGCTCTCCAAAAAGGAAGTGCGTTTTCTTGCTATGGCGAGCTTCGACGACGAGAGAGACCAAGAACCTTGGGACCAGAGTGCACCGGGCAGCCCAGCTAGGGCACCAGGCTTGAGTATTACAGAGATGTTCCAGCAGATGATGCGAGCAATCGCAGACCAGACGACCAAGTTGGAAGAGCAGAAGACGCAGATCCACGCTCTGAAAGAGCATACCCGTTCTCCAGCGTCACATTTTCCATCTCCTCATCCCTCTCCTTTCGTATCCCAGATTCCAAATCCTCAACACAGGGACCCTCTCGCAGGGTCACGACCGCAGCCGAGCTCTTTGCTTGAGTTGCAGATGCGTGCATTGGAGATCCGACAACGTGAAGACGAAGCCATGCGACGCAAGGAACATGAGTGTTACCTTAAAGCTGTGGACACCAGCGGCGCCCTCGAATCATTTTCCCGAGAAAATGAACTTCAGTAAGTATAATGGTAAACTCGACCCCACAACTCTTTATTCATGGTGGTTGCATCAGTTTGAAGCTTACTTTGCCGCAATTAGAAAGACAGATACTGACAGAGTGATCTTAGCCAGTTAGTACTTGGAAGGTGAGGCCATTCCTTGGTAGACTCAGTGGGCTCATGCCCATACCAGATTAGGTATGGCAGCTTATGTGTGGGACGAGTTTGTCCGCGACCTTAAGCAGCGGTTTCTACCGCCCCACTACCTTGAGCGACTCGAAGACGAGTTCAAGGGAGCGCGTCAGAACGCGCAACCAGTCCTTCAGTTTGCCAATAGAATTTCGACTTTATGTTTGCAATTAGGCTTATCTAATTCGGACAAGAAAGGGTAGTTTTTGTATGGCCTTGACACGCAAATCCAGTGGGAGGTGCGTATGTTTAGGCCAGCCACCTTCGAAGACGCACTCTCGCTTGCGCAGAGTGCAGAAATGAAGCATAATGGTGGCAAGCCCAAGACTTCCCAGCCAGCTACTCCCAAGGCTACCGCCTCGGCGGGGGAAAAAGGCCAGAACCAGACGGGGTCTTCCCCAAGACACAGCATGGGAGCCTTTGGCTCCAAGAACTCGAACGATGCGTCCAAGCTTACTCCAGGCCAGAAAGCGGAGGTAGGCAAGACAGGTGGCAAGTTGAGTGCTGAGGAGATTTCTTAGTACAAGGAGGGTAGGTGTTTCTTTTGTCATACAAAAGGACATACTTCTCGGGAGTGTCTTGAGAAGACTACCGCTCCAAAGACCGCCGCCGCAACCTCCACAACTTCCGTGGTGAGCCCAGCTCCCACATAGACCCCAGTGGCTGCCTCTAGTTCTTCAAATCCCAATGCTTCCGTTGGAGCAATTATTAGCCGGGAGCTCGAAGATAAGCAAAAGGGTACCCATGACCAGGAGTATGAGCGTAATGAATTGCTCAAGTCCTTTGGGTACATAGGTGGCCAGAGAGTAGTTGTCTTGTTTGACAGCCGCAGCACGGAGGACGTAGTCACGGAACAGGCCGCTCGGCATGCCCATTTCGTCTTGACTTCAGTGGACAAACAAGTTGAGGGTTTTAGCACAGGCATGACAACGAGCGTCAAGTATGAAGCTCTAGGTGCTAAATTAGTTATTCAAGGCATAGAATTTGTGCGTGATTTTATGGTTGCCCCTCTTGTAGGAGGGGCAGACATAATATTGGCCATTCAGTGGTTTCACAAGTTTCTTCCTGATGTCAAGTGGGACAAGCATGTTGGGGTAAAGGCATTATGCCCACCTTATAGTGTGTACAAGCCCATAAGTTATAGTACATAGTACACTTAGTACTTTTAATGTACTAAGTGCACTGTGTGTACTAGTGCAATATACATGTGTGATAGGGGAGTCACACACTCATGATGGTGAGTTGACTTATCCCCACAACTCTCTCTCTCTCTCTCTCTCTCTCTCTCTCTCTCTCTCTCTCTCTCCCTTGTTCTCTCTGTGTATGTCTCCCACATGAACTCAAACCCTAATTCTTCCTCTCCCATTCAACTGGTATCAGAGCCTGAACTTCCAACAATGGTGGTGTCGAATTTGCTGTAGAGGAGAAGAAGGTGCAGGCGCTGATTTCTCTCTTGGCTTAGGTAGCAAAGCAAGGCATGTGATGTCTGTGTTGAACGTGGGGAAGCGTGTAGAAGCGCTGGCCACTTAGGCGAAGGGCAGGCATGTCAGCGCTGAGCAGCCAGGCGCCTACAACAGCAGCAGCAACCATCGCAGCGCACAGCAGGTGGGCGGAAAGAGAAAGTGGCGGGCGTTGAATCACTCGCAGGCGTGTAACCGCTGGGCGGGCTTTTCGTGCATCCATTCGTGGCGGACACGTAACTGGCTGCGGACACGTAACCCAAGCGCAGCCACAAGGCGTCAACAAGTCGGAGGCGGGCGTCAATACAACAGGCAAGCGAAGAAGAAAGGCAGACGGGTACGGGCGTCAATCGCTTCTTGCACTGCCTCTTCCCCGGCCTTGAACACACGTCTACAGAGGTTTGACACAAAACTTCATGAGGCCAACGCGGCAATGTATGCCATCGCCGATGCTGCACGCGAAGTAGACCGGCTTCGTGTCTTTGAGTGTGAACGCATAGCCTGGGTCACCTTGAGTCGTGTTGGCCAGCAACACTGCTCTGTCAAATGAACACGCCTCATAAGCTTTCAAGCTATGGAGGCGGTGCACGTCGTGATTCAAGTACAAGCCCTCTGTGATCAACGGCATGCCAGAGAATCATAGTAGCCAGCCATCCGTACATCAGCTACAGCTACAGCAGCATCAGCTACAGCTACAGCAGCTTCATCACCCCCCCTCTGCAACAACAGCATCAGATTTTCTGCAATAGCATCAACACAAAGAAATTCAGCCTGCAAATCTCAGAGAAATTCAAAAATTAAGAGGTATTTGCCTTCAATTTTGGGAATTTCTTATCAATTCAATCAATTGAGCAGGTACAGGTGCCCAATTGCTCAATTTTTGAGCAAAATTGGCAAAATTGGGTGACATTGGTCACAATCAAGATCAATTTGCAGGAAATTGGATGTCGAAATTTGGGGCTTTTGATGTAATTGTGCAATTAAGCATTCATACATGCTGTATGATGTGAGAAATCGCACATTCGGGCAAAATTGCAGCAAATTGCAGTGCAAATCAAGGGGCTTTTGTGCCGATTGGATTGATTTGCATGCAGGCAATCGCATTTGATGCTTTGGGCAACGTGTTGATGCCTGTCAAGCACTCAATGTGCCTGTAAATCAAGGGGCTTTCATGTATTGGATGTATATGTGGCCAGGGGGAAGCACTGTGAAGACTCTGGATGCCTTCATGTGCGTCAATGTACCATGTATGATCAGCAATTGATCTTAAATCAAGGGGCTTTTCAAGATTTTATGCTTGTTAAGCTTGGCAAAGCAGCAGGCAAGACTTTTATGCCTTGAATCCTCAGAAATCAGCTTGCAGTCAAGGGGCTTTTGCCCAATTTCTGTTCGGAACTGTTGTATGCAGTGTTCGGGACTGTAAAAGTCTGATTTTCACTCATTTGGACAGCCAGGATAGCATTTATTGCTACTGTACCTGCTGGTACAGATCTGGTACAGTTTTGTACAAGTTTTGGCATGGCTGCACATTGATTTGAGTGAGCAAAAGGTTCATTTACAGCTGCTGTACTTGCCAGTACAGGTTTGGTAAATCATTGGTGAGCACTTAGTACTGCTGTACAGTACTTTGGAAGGGCAACAGAGCACATTTAAGGTGCTGTCCTAAATCTGCAGCAACCAGATTTTGGTGTTTTCATCACATACAGTGGGAGAAAAGTTGCATTTGTGCTTCCGCAGTGGGAGATAAAGCTTGGGAGAACAACTGTGAGCACTTTGTGTGCTTTTGGTGCAGTGTTTGCACATTTTGCAGGGAGTCAGGCATTGACAGGTTGCATATTGCTATGGCAACCACAGGTGAGAGCTCTTCATTGCTTCACATCAAGAAGCTTGAAGGCTCACATAACTATGATATTTGGCAAACCCAGTGCTATAATGTGTTGCTCCAGAAGAAACAGCACAAGCCTATCAAAGAAAGGGGTGTAAAGCCCGCTTCTCTTACTGCTGAAGAGTGGGAAGATATGGATGAGCTGGCAAGATCTACTATCATGTTGTCTGTGTCAGACTCTTTACTTTTCAGCATTCGTGAAGAGAAGACAGCTTGGGGAATGTGGCAGAGATTGCAGGACTTGTACGCCCGGCAAAGTGCCTCAAGCAAAGTGTATTGGTTGAAGAAACTCATAGGTCTTCAGATGAAGGAAGGGGCGTCTATGGCAGCCCACCTCAATGAGTTTAATGGTATTGTCAGCCAAGTTATAAATCAAAAGTTGGCAATGGACGATGAGTTCAAAGCCACCTTTCTCTTATGCACTTTGCCAGAGAGTTGGGACACATTCAGGATAGCCACTAGCAATTCGAATGCTATGCTGTCATATGCAGATATTGAGGGTGCTCTTCTTCAAGAAGAGATGAACAGGAAAAACAACTCTGTTGGAAAGTCCAATGCAATGAATGCACGTGGGAGATCCCAGCAAAGGGGTAAAAGCCAAGAAAGGGGAAGGAGCAAGTCTCGCTCCAAAAAGGATTTGGAATGCCATTATTGTGGCAAGAAGGGACACATCAAAAAGCAATACTACAAATGGAAAAATGATCAAAAGGAAAAGGGAAAAGGCAAAGACAAAGACAAAGATGAAGCCAAAGATGTAAAGCCAAAGGGCAAAAGTGGATTCAAGATTGAAGAAGTCAATGTGTCACATGCATGGGACAGTGAGGATGAGGTCCTATTTACGTCTTTACTTGATGCCCATTCACTTCTTACAGGTGGTCATGGTATGCACTCATGGATCATTGATTCAGGTGCCTCCTTTCATGTCACAGGTTGCAGAGACTTGTTTGTCAGGTATACTGCTGGCAATGAAGGAGTGGTTTATCTGGGTGATAACCATGCATGCAAAATTCTTGGCAGAGGTGATGTGAGGCTTGTATTTTCAGATGGCTCACAGCTTATGCTCCATGATGTCAGGCATGTGCCTGAGATCAAGAAGAATCTGCTTTCTACTGGACAGCTTGATGATGTTGATTATGTTACCACATTTGGTCGTGGAAAGTGGAAAATTAGTAAGGGCTCACTGGTTGTTGCCAGAGGCTCTAAGGTGGACACTCTTTATTTCATGCATGCAGGTGTTTGTCACCATGCTAATGTAAATGCAACCGAGCTGCCGGAAATCTCTGTGGCATAGCCGATTGGGACACATGAGTGTCAAAGGAATGGAGCAATTGTCTCGTTTGGGTTACTTGCCTTCTCTAAAGTTTTCAAGTTTTCAGTTTTGTGAGCATTGTATATATGGCAGGCAACTGCAGTGCCCCCACAAGAAAGCTCTTGGACAGAAAGATGCTCAGTTAGAGCTTGTGCATACAGATGTATGTGAGATGCCTCAGCTTTCTTTGGGAGGGGCAAAATATTTTGTGTCTTTTATTGATGATGCCACACGCAAGGTGTGGGTTTATCCTCTTCGTTTGAAGAGTGATACATTCTCAGTGTTTCAGAAGTTTGTTGCTCATGTTGAGAATCAAACAGGCAAAACACTGAAGGCTTTGCGTTCCGACAATGGTGGAGAGTATATGTCCAAACAGTTTCAGGACTTTTGTGATGCTAAAGGCATCAAGAGGGAGCTCTCTACTCCTTATGATCCTCCACAAAACGGGACAGCAGAGAGGATGAACAGGACCATTCAGGAGAAGGTCCGTTCGATGTTGTCACATGCTGCGTTACCTCATGGCTTTTGGGCTGAAGCTGTTATGACAGCCGTTCATCTTATAAACAGGTCACCTAACACGAGGCTTGGTGGGAAAGTGCTAGAAGAAGTATGGACAGGGAAGCCTCCGTCATACAAGCACTTGAGAGTGTTTGGTTGCGTTGCGTACGTGCACATACGCAGGGAAATGCGCACCAAACTTGATCCTAAGTCTCACAAATGCATATTCCTAGGATATGGTGACAGAGGTGAAATGGGATATAGACTTTGGGATCCAGTGAATAGAAAGATTATACGCAGCAATGATGTCATTTTTGATGAAACATGCATGTATAAGGAGCCTGCAAGGCAACAGGAGCCTGGCAGAGTCATCTTTGATGATGATGGACATCATGGACAACAACCAAGGGCTGTAAATCAGCCATTACAGCAGCAAAACCAGCCCTTAAATGGTGCTGAAAATGGTCCAAATGGACAGCCAGAGATGGCAGAAGATATCCCTATGGATATACCACAGTTAGAGGAAATACCGGGCATGATTTTTCAGCCTTATGGCATGGAACAGGAGCCACCAATGGGTGATATGCAGGCTGGACAGCAACCTGCAAATGATGGTCATTGGGTACGGAGGTCCACAAGACCCTCCAGAGCCCCTGACAGGTTTGTTCCAGGGGTTGACTACTTGATGCTCACTGACTGTGGGGAGCCCTCATGTTATAAGGAGGCTTTACAGAGGGCAGACAAGGCTCTTTGGGAGCGTGCCATGAAGTCAGAGATGGATTCTCTGCACAAAAATGGAACATGGAAGTTGGTGCATTTGCCTGCAGGCAAGAAGGTTTTGCCATACAAGTGGGTTTACAGGCTCAAAGTTGCACCTGATGCAAAGCCAAGATACAAAGCCAGGTTAGTGGCTAAGGGCTTCAAGCAGGAATATGGTGTGGACTTTGAGGAGATCTTCTCTCCAGTGGTCAAAATGACCACACTTAGAGATGTGTTAGCTTTGGTTGCGCATGATGATCTGGACTTGATTCAGATGGATGTGAAGACTGCCTTTCTTCACGGTGATCTCCATGAGGAGATATATATGCAACAGCCAGAGGGTTATGCAGTGAGTGGAAAGGAGAAGATTGTATGCAAGCTGAAAAAGAGTCTTTATGGGCTCAAACAGGCACCAAGGGAATGGTATCATAAATTTGATACATTCATGAAATCCCAGAAATTCAGGAGAAGTGACATAGATCACTGCTTGTACACCAAGAAAGCTTTGGATGGCAGTCTATTGATCCTCATCTTGTATGTTGATGATATGTTGATTGCCGGGAAATCTCGTAAAGAGATGGATGCCTTGAAGCAGAGGCTGCATCAAACCTTTGATATGAAGGATTTGGGTGATGCAAATCACATTTTGGGTATGCGGATACTTCGGGACAGAAATCAGCATGTGTTGTATTTGTCTCAGAAGGAATACATCGGCAAAGTTTTGCAGAGGTTCAATATGGATGGGGGGAAGAAGACTAGTACTCCTTTGCCCCCAAGTGCTATGGACAGCCCACAGTCAGATAGTGGCAGGGCTGATATGGCCAAGATTCCGTATGCTTCAGCTTGTGGCAGTCTCATGTATGCCATGGTTGCTACTAGGCCGGACATTGCATTTGCAGTGGGAGTGGTTTCTAGATACATGGCCAACCCTGGCAAGAAGCATTGGGAAGCAGTGAAAGGTGTCATGAGATACCTGAAGGGCACACAGGATATGTGCATTTGTTTTGGCAAACAGGATGCATTAGTGCATGGTTACACGGATTCGGATTATGCCGGTCATCCAGATAACCGGAAGTCTACTACCGGTTATGTGTTTACATTCACAGGAGGTGCTGTGTCATGGATATCCAGGATGCAGAAGTGCACTGCCTTATCTACTACAGAGGCCGAGTATATTGCAGCCACAGAGGCTTGCAAGGAGGCATTATGGCTATCTCGGTTAGTGGTTGATTTGGGTTATACAAGGGATATTCCATTGTTGCATTGTGACAGTCAAAGTGCCATCCAGTTGGCAAAGAACCCTGTCTTTCATGCAAAGACGAAGCATGTGGATGTGAAGTATCACTTCATCAGAGAGGTGATAGAGAACAAGCAAATTCAGCTTGTTAAGATTCATACTGATGACAACCCGGCTGATCTGTTGACAAAGAGTTTGCCTCCAGAGCGGTTTGCTCATTGCAGACACTTGATGGGCATTGGATGAGGCCAGTTTCAGCCTTGATATGGCCTTGTATATTATCATGTACATGCTGATTTTTCTTTTCCTTTACTTAAGGGCACTTTGCCTTTAAGTGGGAGGTTGTTGGGGTAAAGGCATTATGCCCACCCTTATAGTGTGTACAAGCCCATAAGTTATAGTACATAGTACACTTAGTACTTTTAATGTACTAAGTGCACTATGTGTACTAGTGCAATATACATGTGTGATAGGGGAGTCACACACTCATGATGGTGAGTTGACTTATCCCCACAACTCTCTCTCTCTCTCTCTCCCTTGTTCTCTCTGTGTATGTCTCCCACATGAACTCAAACCCTAATTCTTCCTCTCCCATTCAAAGCACACGTTCCAAATTAATCAGAATGTGTCAAACGTCCCAGTGACCATTAAGTGTGAGCCAGGAATTCCGAACTTTCCACTCATAAGCCATTTGCAGGCTAAGCGAGCAGTTAGCAAAGGCACACATTGTGCGATGATATACATCCAGACAGCTTGGACGGTGGTTAGTGCTTCCAAGAAGTACTTGGCTCTCCATGAAAAGTTCCAAAAGATTTTTCTTTGGGACAATCTCCCTTCCCAGCTCCCCCGTCCAGACCGGAGGACCACAAGATTGACCTCCTCCCAGGCTCGGAAGCCCCGAGCAAGTTTCCATATCACCTTTCCAAGGCAATGGAATCGGAGTTGGACCTTTCATCCGCCCCGGCGTGTCGCCATTTGCAGCACCGATCTTATTTGTCAAGAAGAAAGATGGGTCTTCTAGGTTGTGTGTTGATTATCGTGCACTCAATAAGCTGACTATCAAGAGTAGATTCCTGATGCCTCGAATAGATTATATTTTCGAGAGATTGAATGGAGCTAAGGTATTCTCGAAACTTGATTTAAAGAGTGGGTATCACTAGCTGAGGATTGTGGAGGGGGACATCTCCAAGACAGCCTTCCATACGGAATGGGTCCACTATGAATTTGTGGTCATGCCATTTGGCTTGACGAACGCCCTAGCTACATTCAACCGCATGATGATGCGTGTTTTTCAGGATTTGATTGGAAAGTGTGTTCATATTTCTGGACGACATACTGGTATTTTCAGCCACGGTTGAGTAGCATGATATTGATGTGGAGAAAGTCCTTAAGTTGCTGGAAAGCAACGAGCTCTACATCAATGAAAAGAAGTCGGAATTTTATTTGTTCCAGGTGCATTATCTGGGATACATAATTAGTGCAAAAGGCATTCAACTTGATCCGGCTAAAGTGGCCGAGATTGTCAATTGGGAAGTACCTCAGACAACATATGACATTAGATCCTTCGTGGGTATATGCCAGGCATACTCCACCCACATAGTCAAGTTTTCTGACCTCTCGGCAGATCTCACCAATCTACTAAAGGGATTCAAGACAAGAAGGCAACGGATTCGAATGACTCCACGAGCATTGGAGACATTCAAGAACCTCAAGGTGGCTTTATCAGAAGCGCCTTGTTTAGCACTTGCCTCGTGGGACGAGCCATTTCACGTGATCACCGATGCGAGTAACATTGCAATTGGCGGTGTGTTACAACAGAATGGTCATCCAGTAGCTTACATGTCTTGTAAGTTACTGCCCGCAGAGAAAAATTACTCAGTCTATGATCGTGAACTCCTTGTGCAGTTATACAGGCCTTGAAACATTGGAAACATTTTCTTTATGGCCGTGACCTTGAGGTTCGCACTGACCATCAGGCATTACGCTGGATTCAGACAATGCCAAGTGCACAGTGGAGTGACCGACAACACCGTTGGAGCCAAATATTCCAGCAATTCGGTGGTATGAGTGAGTACCTTCCAGGAAAAGCTAATCCAGTGGCCGATGCTTTGAGCAGGAAGGGACAAGTGACTTCGATTCAGACCACTAGACTCGACCTTGTTGATACAGGACTAGATGACATGAAGCACACGTACGCGGATTCCAAGGAATTCCGTACACAGTGGGAACGGCATTGGATGCCACAGGACCACGCCCAATTGGAACGACAATATTATTGGCCAAAGATGAGGCGAGATGTGTTTACATATGTACAATGCTGTGATATTTGTCAAAAGGTGAAAGCTCCTCGTGGAAAGAAGGTAAGGTTATTACAGCACTTGCCAATTCATGGGGGCCCTTTCCAAGATATTTCAATGGACTTTGTCACTCACGAATCTGCCTCCCAGTCCGAGTAAGCATAATACTCAGTGCTTAACTATAGTTGATAGATTTAGCAAATTTGTTATGCTTATTCCATGTAGGGCCAATGTGACCGCCGAGGATGTTGCCCAGCATTAGTACCCGATTGACGAGATTCCTAGGACCATAGTGTCAGACCGAGATGCCAAGTTTACCAATCATTTTTGGAGGGCATTGTTTGATAACTTTGATACTAAATTGAATTTTTCCAGTGCATTCCACCCACAGATGGACGGCTAGACAAAGATATACAACCAGTTGGCCTTTGATGTGCTGAAGTGTTATGTCCATGATCAGCAAGGTAAGTGGGAATCATATTTGCCTTTAGTTCAAGTTGTTTGAATGATTCTTTTT
Organism: Cibotium barometz; assembly: GCF_041138505.1. Classification (NCBI taxonomy): domain Eukaryota; kingdom Viridiplantae; phylum Streptophyta; class Polypodiopsida; order Cyatheales; family Cibotiaceae; genus Cibotium; species Cibotium barometz. The sequence continues at coordinate 24,423,650 of NC_141078.1, read as the reverse complement.
CTTCAGCTATTGGCAGGACTCCATATGAGGCAACGTTTGGAAGACTTTTCTAGTCGTTTTTTACCAAGACCTCATCTTCGGTACCTGAAGCGAACAGAGTGACAGAGTCTTACCCAGGAGATTTTAGAGTCAGTAAAAGACAGGTTGGCTAAAGCGCAAGAGGTCTACACTCAACAGGCTTATAAAGACTGAAGGGAGAAGTTTTTAGAAGGGGATTGGGTTTATCTTCGGATTATGAAGCAAAGGTTGAAGCAGGTGGGCAAGCGATGCCCAAAGTTGTCTTTCAGGAGCTTCGGACCCTTTCCCATCCAGAAAAAGATTAATGAGCTTTCAATGCAGTTGAAGCTACCTCCGAGTTGGACTATGCACGATGTGTTTCACGTCAGTTGGTTAAAGCCATATGCAGGTCTGATCCCTTCAGAAGTTAAAGACGAGGCGAAACCAGATATTGTTGATGAAGCAGAAGTTATGGTTCCAGAACAGATCCTTTTGCACCGTTTCAAGCATGGCTCAGGCCGAAGACCCAGACAGTTCCTCACAAAGTTTCAAGACCGAGGGACCCACGAAGCGGTATGGCTTGACAAAGTTTTTTGAGGACTATCCGATGTTATTGACGGATTATTTGGAGTCTATGCAGCTGCTGTTAAGTTAAGCAGAAGGGGGTGTCATGTGCATCCCGCACTTGGATGCCACATAGACATATCTGTACAGAAGGTGCAGGACCTAGGATGGTAAACTGGTCCCATGTGAGCCCAGTCCGGGACGAGTCAGCCAGGGTTCCATCTTGGTCGTTCGAGGTTAGGTGTGCATTGTCCTGCACATGAGTCCAAGGTCAGGTGTGCATTGTCCTGCACATGAAACAATACCAGTCCGCGCTATGAGTCTCCCTCTGGAATGATGTCAGTGACACTGTGTATCTGGTATGATACCGGATGCCAGAACACTGTGTAGACAGTTAGGAATTGCATTTAGGAAAAGGGGCCAGCCCATAGGGCTACCCTAGGAACTCATGTGGGCATGGGGAAAGTACAAGACAATCCCCATAAGGGCCAGGAAGGCCCTAGCTGTACCCACCAACCATGGGTAGGCCATGGGTAGGCCATGGGATGGCTGTAGGACAGTTCTAGGGGCATATAGTGGGTAGTCGACTGGTTATCCAGCCATGGGATGGTTATGGGGCAGCCCATACAGGCTGCCCAGCCTCCATATGAGGCAGGCGCACAGTGCCCAGCCCTTAGATCCATGCGCTTCAGTGCCCAACCATTGGATTTAGCCATGCGTAGATTTAATTAGCATTTAATGCTGTAATATTCAGTTGTGGGCGGATTTTGGGACAGCTGACTGTTGTCCTAGAGGAGTATAAATACCAAGGCCTCAGTTCAGTCCAGATATCTCATCAATCACCAAGTGCTGAAGCTAAAGCAAGGGCTAGGACAGCCCAGAACAAGCTAACGCAGAAGGGGTGAAGGATTGCAGGTCAAGGGCAGAGTTATCTCAACCAAGAAAGGTCAAGTTTTCTGTATTTCTTTTTAGATTTGCATCATTCTAACAAAGCAAATACACCATTCGTGGTGGGGGCCCTACAGAGGGTATTCGGGACCCAATACTGTGTCCTCTTCTCCCTCTCTCTCTCTCTCTCTATTTTTCTGCACATCTATATTCAGTTTTGTGCATTAATTCCGTCGCGACAAGTGTGCTGATTTCTGAGCATTGAAGTTACTGATCTCCCCCGAAGCTTCCGCACGTTACAACCAGACCCTATAAAAAGAACCCCAAGGTTTGTATTCATGATTCACTCATGAGAGTCATCTGAGGCACACTCTGGAGCTCTTCCACCCGCTAAAGGGCTTGGCCCAGCGCAGGTGGAAAGAGACAAGATCATTGTAACTGCTTGTTTGTCAACAATATATTCTTGATGTTGATCTTGTTGCAATCACTCCGTTGTCATCTATATCTATTCTGACATGGTATCAGAGCACAAGCTTTGATGTTCCGCTGTGGGAGTATTTGCTTGTAAATCTACTTGGACGAATTGTTTGCCGATATATGCAGGTGGATGGATCTTTTTCTTCATGCATTGGAAGGTAAGGAGCCAGGAGTTGCGTTTCTTGTTTGCTAGCATTGGGGCTGATCTTGCTGAAAAGCTGGAAGGATGTGCTGCATTTTGTTTTTCTTGCTTGACCAAAGCTAGGAGATCAATGGGCATGGGTGAAGGCTTTGGAGCAAAGGCAAAGGCCATGGCTACGTTTCTCTCTTGCATGGACACAGTGGGGGCAGCTATGTGGTTGTCGGGAAGAGGAGGCAGCTACTCGAAGCAAGGGCTGGTTGAATATGAGCTGCTTGTCGCCGGGCCTTATGGTGTCGGCGCTTGACGGCAAGGTGATGGCTGGCGCTAGATGTGTGGGCTTCTACCTGGGCTGGACGCAGCATTGTCAAGCTAGTCACAGTGGACTACAGGGCTGCATGCTTTGGGGTTGGTCCTTACGACGATCTTCAAGACTGGTGTTTATTGCATGCACCATGAGGAGACAAAGTCAGGTAGTGCATTCTTTTTCGATGCTATTAGTTGTCGGCATCCATGAGGAGACGGCGTGTGGGATGCTTGTGGTGTTTCTTTTGGTCATGTTTAGAGCTTAAGGGTTGGCTTTCACACAAAGGTGGCAATTCAAATCATGGGCAACCATGAGCCAAGGGGTAGTCAGGCGAAGGGCTATTCACACGCGGATGCTCAGAGGCTTGTTGGAGGTGCCATTGAGCTGAGATTAGGCATTCCTCACTACAGCCGGGATGTAAGCCCAACAGAGCGTGCAGTGACAGATTCAACCATGTGTCCAAGAGATATAATTAGAGAGAGAGAAGGGGGTATAGGGGTTTCACACAATACGCCACATTGAGCGGGGAACAGGCCGTACCCCCTTTTCAAGAATTTATTTTAGGAACAATCCACGAGCTCTTCCAAGCCACAATCAATACAACAAATGAGTACAATATCAAACAAGAGTGCCGATGTCAAGGTCGGGCTGAAGTCGGGAGGCACAAGATCTCCCTCACCACTAGGAAGACCCATAAGAGTCTTACACCGGGCTAGTACCAAGATATGAATCAAGTCTTTGTTGCTCACAAAAATCTCACAGAACTTGAGGACGGGATGTTGAGAGAGATGCATGGCTGTCCAAGGTTCTTTCAGCAAAAGAGAGGAGGTGGCGTTTCTTCAATGGGTGGTAGCCTTCCAAAGAAGGCAGCCAATAGGTGCTATAGGTGGCGCTACTAGAGGCGGGAGGCGGCAGGAGACAGGCTGCGGCAGAGGTCTGGTTCCCGAGGGAAACCGCTCAGACTATCCTCAAGGCCATCTCGTCACTAGGACCGCTCGAGAAGTCTTCCATAGTCACTATGACTCTTATGATGACAAAAAAAGTCACAAAAATATTCCAATACAATCCTAGAGATCCTTATGTAAGATTTTCATAAGCCACAACATGGCCCTCATGGTACAAGACTGCTCCAATGCAATCTTCTTTTGACAAACTTCCTAGTAGGATGTCAATCTCATGATCTTTTGGTCTCTTTATCTTATTGCTCTCACAGGTTGGGACAATTCGCAACCAAGTGTCCCTTCTTTCCACATTGGAAAAACTTCCCTTCTTTGGCATATTCCTCGAGTTGCTTGAGGGACAATCTTCTTCGAAAGAGTGGGGTTTGTCCCCACTCCCATTCTTCTCTTGAGACTCGGCTCTTGATGGAGATCGGTCTTTAAACTCTTCCTTTGAGATGGATCCCGATTGTTGTTCTTTGTCTTGCATGTACAAGGTCTTCGCTTTCAAAGCTGTCTTGAGCTTCTTCCAATGTTTTTGGTCCCGCTATGTTAACTACTTGCATAAGCTTAGGTTGCAATCCATTCACCAACTTTCGCATCTCCATTAGTGGTGGAATGGGAGTATATGAAGTGAACTTCAAAGAAACGCTGAAAATTTGTTAAGGCAAGATGCCACATTATCACCAACTTTCTGCTTTACCTCATCCCATTCCTTCTGCACATCAGCTTCAAAGTTTGCGGGTAGAAACTTCTTGTTGAACAAGGTCTTGAAGTCGATCCACGTCTTCGGCTCGGTTCCTTCTTGTACTACTTTTAGCCACCAATTAAAGGTGGCATCCTTCAAATGCATACAAACCATGCGAAGTTTTGACTTTTCGGAGTAGTCATCACCTCCAAACGCAACATCAAATTGCTTGACAAAGGATAAAGCTTTCTGGGTATCCTGTTTTCCATAAAAGACATCAAACTTGACGCTCTTCTCTCTCGGCTTGAAGTCCATTTTGCCGGATGATGAAGGCTTGTCCTGAAGAAGCTGCATCCGAGAGAGCGGGCCTAGGGATAGCCTCCCTGTTTCCTCCACGAGAAATAGACCGGGTAACTCTGGATCCTTCTGCAATGGTGACTCCTTTGGCCCGAAGATAGGCTTTAGCAGCTTCAACTCCTTCGGCTTCGGTGGCTTAATCCTTGATGAAATCTTCAAACATTCGAGCCCTTCTTTGGTCCTTTTCCTTCTTGGCTCTCCAAGCTAGGAACTCTTCTTCTTGAAGATATTGTCTTAACTTTTGAAAATCTCGATATTTTGCTGATGTCATGACTGCAGTCTCATGAGAGATAGATTGGTAGCCTTGGTTTCCTTCTAGAAGTTCTATGTTGGCTTCGTAGTTGTTCCCTTCTTGAGGTCCTTGGTCTCCCTCAACTTTGGACATGGCTCTGTCACTCCAAAAAAGATTTCTTCAAGAGAAATCCTTGCTCTGATACCACTGTAAGCCCAACGGAGCGTGCAGTCACCAGTGACAGATTCAACCACGTGTCCAAGAGATATAATTAGAGAGAGAGAGAAGGGGGAGAGAGAAATGGGTATAGGCGTTTCACACAGTACACCACGCTGAGCAGGGAATAGGCCCTACCCCATTTCAAGAACAATCCACGGGCTCTTCCAAGCCAGAACCAATACAACAAATGAATACAATATCAAACAAGAGTACCGATGTCGAGGTCGGGCTGATGTAGGTGTCAAGACACAAGATCTTTGATGCTTGAGCTCACCACTAGGAAGACCCACACGAATCTTACACCGGGCTAGTACCAAGATATGAATAAAGTCTTTGTTGCTCACAAAAATCTCACAAGGAACTCGAGGACAAGATGTTGACAGAGATGCACGGCTGTCCAAGGTTCTTTCACCAAAAGAGAGGAGGTGGCGTTTCTTCAGCGGGGTAGAGGTTAAGGATGGAGAAGGTGATAATAATGATGATAATGACGATAAATCTCTAGTTCTTCACCCAATAAATCTTCCAAGGAGGCTCTCCACAATTTGTATGAATCTCCAAGAGTGTGCAAGCTTCTTATATACTTGATGGGGGTGCCTGCTTTTGCCATGCTTTGCTTTTGCTTTATCTTCTTGCTTTTGCTTTTTCTCTTTTAAATATTATTAATAATAGGCAAAGTTCTTGATTTGTGCTTTTATAGCTTCAAGGCCTTGCTTTTTGGCCCTGGAGTTGTTTTTTGGAAAAGCAACTTTTAGCTTTTTGATCCAGTTCGATGTCCTCTTTCCAATGGTGTCCTCTTCTTTTGGTCGACATAGTTTGACTTTTTGCTTTTTCTTGCTTTTGAACCAAGACTGGTGTTTTGTCCAATGCCAGCTTTAGGAACCTTGCTCCCATGTATCCATCAACCTGTCCCAAGTGTCCGGGCATGAGTTCCATCATGTGAAAAGAGCTTGGAGGGCCAAATAGTTACACGGAATGTTGATTGAGTGAACGGCCAAGAGTTGAGAGCAGGCAGCCAGATCTCTTGCTTGGAGACGGTTGTTGTGGGAGCTTTCTTTGGGCATTTGACTGCTACAATAGTGCCGGTGCTTGCCAGATTCCCTTGTGGTGGCTTGGGCTACTGGGATGTCAACACCGGGGAGAAGATCATTTGCATGGTTGGCCATCATGCTATGGTTCTTCGTCCTCAGTGGGCACATGTAAGTAGACCGGGCAAGCATTGGAGATCATGGGAGTGTGTAGATGATTTTGAGAGGAATCGTTGAGCTTTTGGGATCATGGTAGGTAGAGGAACAGGGTACAGACTTCATGATGTGGGAGTGTACAGGTTTCATAAGCATGGATCCAAGTTACTCATGTTTTGCTCGGACAGAAGGGGGAAGTGTCTCTCGAAGTTCGGCATGTCGGATCATGGTGGTTCGAGACAATTCGATATTGTCATTGGCGGGTGCTAAGATTGAGAGGGGGATTGTGAGTCCAGACAGATTTGACAGGGTCCTGAGATGTATCTTCTTCACTGGCAAGGTCAGAATGCATGCCCATGGCTGGGAAGATGGGAGGTGATGACATCTCTACAAGGTTGCTGCCGTACGTACGTACGGATCCGTACAGTACGGTACAGCCGTACGGTACGGTACGGTACGGTACGGATCCATACGCAATCATTTAAAAAAAATAAAAATATGTGGCGTGTGTGGCGAGGCGCGTGTTCAGGCGATTGTAGATAAGCGACCACGTTGCATTTAATTTTGGGCATTTTGTGTGTACTTGCAAAATCGAGTGTCCTGTGTGTACCTGCAAAACTTTGCACAGCAAATTTCCTCGCTCTCTCTCCCGCCCAGACTTCATCATGCCGCACAAGACTAACCCGAACTGGGCAATCCACACCAATGTCCTGAGGGTTGTTAACACCCCTTCTCAGCAAGGGTCAGGTACTCAGCTATGGGCATGCAAGTATTGCGGGGAGCAGTACACTAGCACCATAACTCGCGTCATCAAGCACATGACAGGTATCGGGTGCACCAATCAAATGTGGTCCATGTGATAAAATACCACAAGCTTTGAGGGACCAATTGATTGCGGAGAATCGTCCTGCAATGGGTGGTGCAAGCAGTGTTAGAGGTGGTGAAAGTACGCAAGATGCTCTCCATGATGCTTTTATTGGAGATGTTACAGGTTCAGGTACACTAGATGAGGGTGAAAGTCTTTTGGCTTCAGCCCAATCCACCACAGGCAAGAAGAGGGCACGTATTGCCGATGATGAGGACCTCCTGCCACAAGATGCGAGAGGTACAGGGGAGGCATCAAAGCAATCCACTCTGCGTTCTTGTATCTCATCACAAGCTTGGGTAAAGGAGCGGCAAAGGGTGGTAGAAATGGAGATTTGTCGTACTCTTATTGAGTGTAATATATCCTTCAATGTGTTAAGGATAGACCAATGGAAAAGAATGGTGAAAGCAATTGCGCAGGTAGGGCCTACTGAGCCGTGGACAGGTCTTGAGTATACGAAGATGCGTACATCCATGTTGGATGAGCAGAAGGCCTTGATAGACAAGGTGCTCACTCCTGTGAAAGCAGGTTGGCAGGAGTTTGGATGCACTATTATTTCAGATGGGTGGGCAGACATTCGCAAGAGGCACATAATCAATATCCTCGTGTCATCTTGCTTGGGCACCTATTTCTTGCGTGCCGTGGATGCAGGGAGAGCAGGAGACAGGATCACTGGGGAGTTCATTTATGGCCACATTCGACAGGCTATCCTTGAGGTTGGGGAGGACAATGTTGTGCAGGTGGTGACCGACAACGCCTCTAACTGCAAGGCAATGGGTCAAATGGTCGAGGCAGAGTTTCCACATATAGTGTGGACTCCATGTGCTGCCCATTGTCTTGATTTACTTATGGAAGACATTGGGAAGCTTGTTTGGGTGCAGCCCATTGTTGCAGATGCTGTAAAGATCACCACCTTCTTCCGCAAGAAGCATCAGGCTCTTGCCTGATGCTTCTTTCGGAGCCATAGCCCTTTGGATATGGTGAGACCCTCCAAGACCAGGTTTGCCTAATATTCTTGGTCTTGGATAGGCTCTACAAGATAAGAGATTGCATAGCAACTTGAGGCGATCCCCCTCTAGAGATGAGAGTGACTAGAGGGGGATCGCCTCAGGTTGCTATGCAATTGTGCACGGATCAGTCACGCGTGGCTTTGTCACCATTTGGCCACCCAATTGGTCCACCTGTGCTTTCTTATCATGTATGTATATTGGACTGGTGTCCATGGCAGTTGTTTATGCCGGGGATTGATGCCACTCATGTGATACTGTGGACTTGGCTTTCCGTTGGGACTTGTGCCTCTATGTACATGCCCGGAAATGCTTGGTGGATTGGTGTTCCATTGGGTCTGGTACCTCGTGTACTTGCTTGGAGCACGTCTATTTTGGTATAGTCTCATGAACGGGGATTGTCCATACCAATGCTGCATTGCATAGCATCTTTATGTGCTTGCTTGCAATTGAAATTGCATACTGTTTTCATGCTTGCTTGACCAATGTGTAGTTCTGGGTAAGGGGACGCCCGCCCGCGAACCGTGCGTGTGAAACTGTCTGCTGGCATGGTTATGTGGCATGTGACAGGTGGTAAGTATTGGTCATAAACCTAGCCTTAGGAGTTAGCATTAATTTATAAGTGAGTGTGTACACACTTCATTACGTTTTGGGCGACCAAAACTCACTTATAAATTATGACCACGGTGTTTACACACACTGATGTCCCGAGGTGGACATAACCCAATGTCCACCGCCCAGACGTTATCCCCTTTGTACAAAGGGAGTAACCAGCCCATAGTCACAAGGGACGGGGGACGGGGACGGGGACGAGACGGGGGACGGCCATAAGTAGGGAACGGGGATGGGGGAGGGAACGACACTCAAAAAATACTTTTTTAAAAAATTTTTCTACTCTACACTTATTCTACTTTGGAAGTACATCAAAATGAGCACAAATTTACACTAAAATGGTAAGCTTTTGAGTCATATTAATAATTAAGTAGATACAAAATGAGTCGTGACTCAAGAGTCAGGACTAAGCCTTAAGGAGGCAGAATACATGGACGGACTCAAATGAGTCAATGACAAAAAAGTGCTGAAGACTAGAGGCTAGAGGCTAGAGCTAAGTAGTAAGGCCCATGAATCATGATCCATGAATGATCATTGACGTGAAGTGCTCACCTCATGGTCATGGGTAGCTTGTGCCAAAGAAGCATCAAGCTCATCCTCACTAGCATGCTGCTCCTGCACCTCATCCTCTTGTTGCTCTTCTTGTTAACTCATCTCCTACTCGGTGAAGGAATCTGCCTTCTTGGTCACGCTCTTGCAAAGCATTCGCAAGTTCGCGCTGACGAAGACAAGGTCATTGGTACGCTCTACCCCAAGTCGGTTCCTCTTCCTAGAGACAATGTGGCTATAGGTACTCCAAAGTTGCTCCAAGCACGAGGAGCTAACGGCCTGGCTAAGTATGCGGATGGCAAGCTGCTGCAGCTCCGGTCCATCCGAACCAAAGTCCTCCCACCATAGAGCAGCACCAACTTTGGAGCGGTCAACCTGTGCATCATGACAGCCATAGGAGCCATGAAATGACCTGTACATCGAAAGCTGGTCCCTGATCTTGCGCCTGACTGATGCATCAGGCACAAGACGATCCAAGATGATCCTCCATCCAGCGCTCACCTCCCGGTCGCTATCTTGCTTGTTGCCCTGGCATTCTGGGTCCACCACATAAGCTGCTGCATGCAATGGAGAGTAGTAGGAATTCCACCTTCCTAGACACAAGGCATGGATCTCCTCGTATCTGTCTTCGTCAGGCACAAAGTCTTTCAACTTCTCTATCATGTGATCCATGGCCTCGTAGACCTTGCCTATGCATGGTTGCAGGCTTAGTTTCGTACGTCGTACGGATCAGATCGTCCGTACGATTCGTTTCGTACGGTACCGTACGTATCCGTACGATCAGGTACGATTTTGCCCTGTTTCTGCCCGTTGGAAATAGCCGTTTTTCTACCCATTTTTTTGGCTGTTTTCCTTTCATCTCTCCTGAGTCCTTCTATAAAAGCCTCAAGGACCAAGCCTCTCCTCCATCTACTCCAAGCCTCTCCTCCACCACCCTCCATCTACTCCAAGCCTCAAGGACCAAGCCTCTCCTCCACCCCCTCCAAGCTCCTTCCATCCCACTTGAGCGTCTACTCCAAGTTCTTTTCCTCCAAGCTCTTCCCATACTTCATCTTCTCTACGCTCTCTCCTCTACTCCACGCTTTAGCCCTTCTCTTATCCATCATGCCTCGGGAGAAGCATGAGGCTTTTTATTTGCATTGCCTCAATGTGGATAAGGACACCAAGAAGTCCAACTCCCATCATTGGACATGCCGATATTGCGGCAAGTCATACACCAGTGGTGCAACAAGGCTTCTCCAGCACCTTTTAAAGATTGGGGGACAAGTTGCCCATGCAAGGAGATTCCGCAAAGCATTGCCGATGACATTTCGTGGAAGATGAGCGGCGGCTCAAATTCAAGTCGAGGAGCATCATCAACACACATACCGGCACCACCGCTAGCACCACCATCGGCACATGATGAAGCGGCCACCACTGCCACTTCCACGGATTCACGGTCCGCCTCCGCACCGGGCAAAAGGCAAAGGGTGGTGGAGCGTGAAGGGGTGCAACCCTCTCTCCACCAAGTCACGGGTAGTGTGAGAGGTTCGGTTGCATTTCTTAAGGAGCGGCAACGCCTTGCGGAGATAGAGATTGCTCGCACCATTATTGAATGCAATCTTGCCTTCAATGTACTCCAAAAGGAGCAATGGAAGAAGATGGTGACGGCGATTGCGAATGTGGGCCCATGTGAGGGGTGGACGGGGGTCTCTTACACGGCTATGCGCACGAGGAAGATTGATGAAGAGAAGGAGAGAATTGATCGAGCCGTTGACCCGATTCGAGCCGCATGGATGAAGTATGGATGTTCTATTCTCACAGATGGATGGAGTGATCAAAGGAAGCGTGGCATTATCAACATCCTTGTGTCTTGCCCGCTTGGCACATACTTCTTGCGTGCGGTTGACACCGGGAGAAGGGGGAGAAAGACTACCGGGAGTTTCATCTACCGCCATATTAGGCAAGCGATCATAGAGGTAAGCATTATTTTACTTAAGTGTGGCTGATTTTGTCATTTGTGCAAAGCCCTCAACTCATATGATTTATCTACCATGTAGGTTGGGGCTTAAAACGTGGTGCAAGTCATCACCGACAATGCATCAAATTGTCGACGCATGGGCCGCTTGCTTGAGGCGGAATTCCCCACCATTGTGTGGACTCCATGTGCGAGTCATTGCATTGACTTACTCATGGAGGATGTGGCGAAGCTCGGGTGGGTGAAGAGGATTGTGCAACAAGCTACATCTATTGTCAACTTCTTCATGCTAAAGGTGAAGGTGCTTGCTATGTTTCGTGAGCATAGCAGGCTTGACTTGAAGAAGCCATCGGCCACCCACTTTGCCTACATGTGGCTGGTTTTGGAACGTCTATACGATGTGAGGCCCGCCCTTCGCCAGACAGTTGTTTCCACCATGTGGAACGAATGGGATGAGCATGTCACTGAAGAGGCCAAAGCCATGCAACGCTTTTGCCTAGAGGAGAGATTTTGGACTAGAGTCCGAGCAATTGTCATTGCTATGACTCCATTCTATAGGCTCTTGCGGATGACAGAATGCGAGGGGTCCACCATGGGCCTTCTTGTCCACTTCTTTAGAGCTGCCCTTGTGGAGCTGGAGGCTTGCACAGACATTACATTTGATGAGCGAGCACAAATCATGGAGATTGCATAGAAGATATGGAGGTGGATGCACAAACCAATCCACGGGTTTGCAGCATTGGTACATCCAGCCTACAAGTCTCCAGTAGTTTGCACCGATAGGGAGCTTCGACAAGATCGGGATGCATATATGCTTCAAGCTGTGCCAGTTGATGAGCACAATGCCTTTCTAGAGGAGTTGGGCTGCTATGTTGATCAGAGAGGAACCTACTTAGCGAGAATGATCCCCAGAGTGTCTCGTCCACCTTCGAAGAGTCCTCTTGAGAGAGCTCTCTTGATGGACACTCTAGTAGTGATCATGTTGATGATCATGCAGATGTTGGTGATGATGTAGACTTTTGATATGTTATAGCTCTCTAGGCATTGGGCATCTATCTCCTTCTAGCCCACTGATGATGTATTGTATGTAGTATCATGTATGTACGCATGTTGGCGGTCGCCCATGTCATGAGTTTTTGGCCTATCCTTTTGTAGCAATTTTGTACTCTAATGGCATGATGACATTATGTTAATGGTTCTACTATTTTGTAACTTCTTGTCTATAATTTTTAAGTTTAGGAAGTATTTTTTTTTAAAAAAAAACGTACTAATATCGTACCGTACCTCAAAAATTTTAAGGTACCAATTAGTACCGTATTTTATCGTACCGTACCGTATCGTACCTTTCGTACTAACTAAGCCTGCATGGTTGCATAGCGTCTACAATCCTCAATAGGTGGACTATGGGCCTCACCATAGCATCTGTGGTCTTCACACGCTCCCACCAAGAGGCGTCATCCACCCATAGCCTACACTCTTGGCCAGTGTTTGTACGGGACTCTTGCATGGCGACAAACTCGTCGCTAAGGAAAAGCCCCCTCAAAGCACCGCTACAATCCTTCAACCGGCCCAACATGAGAAAGTTGTAGGCAAACCGGGTGTCGGAATATTTGAGGAGAGAGAGACAGGACCTCTTGTTGAACTCATGCCGAAGTCTTTGGTGGTTGAGGACAAAGGAGACCATGGTGTTGGCCTCCTCAAATGAGCGGGCTGATCCATGGTAATGCCCCGATGTCCTTGAGGAGGTTGTTTAGGCAATGAGCCATACAAAAGGACACCGTGACATGTCCATACATATCTTGGAGAATAGCTCCCGTCGCTCTATTGGAAGGCTCCCCATCCACAACAAAGCCCACTACATGCTCGAGGCCAACGATCTCCATGGTGGTAGCCCACTCCGTCGCAAGCACATTTGCGCTCTTCCCAGTGCCGGATGCATCATGAGATGAGATGAAGTACATCTCTCTGCGGGAATATGCAACCACGCCGTGAATACTCTTCTTGCGGGTGTCACTCCATCCATCCACAATGAGGGAGACTCCGTTCCTCTCCCATTGCCGCTTTGTGTTGTCGACCGCTTGCTCTACAATGCGCTTCTCCTTCTCGAGCAATGTAGTGCGCAAGCTCTCGGATGAGGGGGGCGTATAGGTTGAGCCATACTCCCCAATCTTCTTAACCATGACCTTGAAGTATTCCGACCTATTCAAGAAAGTAATTTACTAATGAGAAGGGGACTAGGATGATGAAAACATGAATGATGAATTGGCAATGATCGATTGCACTTTACCTAGCCGCTTGAAAGGCAATGTGGTCGTGGAAGAAGAAGCGGGCCACCGCCATATCCACCTCCTCCTTCAACTTGGGGTTCCAATTCTCCCCAAGTGTAGATTGTCGTCGTGGGCCACGTAATGGTTGAGAGGCCGTGGAGATGGAGGGTGCCGGCGTCGTGGATGGAGTAACATTCCGACTTGATGGTGAAGGTGATGGTGTGCATGATCCCGATCCACCACATGACTCCATTGTAGAGGCTTGAGTTCCTCTCCCCACCGTCGCGGGATCCAGGGCCACTCGTGGTGTCCTTCTTGTCGCTTCGACTGCCTTGTAGACGCTAAGCTTGTCAAGAAGTTCCCGTCTCTTCTCGGGCGTGACATTCGTGCAAAACCTCACCTCATGCCCACTCTCATGCAAGAGGTGGGCTCGCACTTTGTTGGCGCCACCCGTTCGCCGGTACGGGCAAAGCTTGCATACCCATGGCCGAGAACCGCCTCCATGAACGGATGGGGTGTAGTTAACCTCCTCCCACCATGTCCATCCCGTTGTCCTTCTATGGGAAGCCCCGACACGTGAGGAGGATGCCATGGTTGAAGATGGCTTGACTCTTGAGCCTTGAGGAATGAGAGAGAGAGAGAGAGAGAGAGGCCTAGAGCCTAGAGGCTTGGAAGTTGGAAGACTCAAGACTCGAGAGGCTTGAGGGAGAGGTGAGAGAGAGAGAGAGAGAGAGAGTCTAGAGAGTAGGGCGGCGGCCCGTGGGCCTTGTGTGAGAGGCTTGGAACTTGGAAGTTGGAAGCTAGAAGAAGCTTGAAAGCTTGAAAGTTGTGTGCGCTTGTAGCCTTGTAGAGGCTTGTTCTTATATAGATAGGCAAGAGAGAGAGGCAAGCCTCAAGGGCAAGAGAGAGAGAGAGAGGGCCAACCTCAAAGGCTCAAGGGCCAAGGCCCAAGCCATAAATGGCCAAGCCAACAGCCATAAACGGCTAGAAACAGCGACTGCAACGGCTAGAAATGACGACTGCAAAACGGCTAGAAATGGCGAGCGCAACGGCAGAAAAACGCACAACAGCTCCTTGCCGTCCCCCCACAGAGCCGTCCCCCACCGGTGTCCCCGTCCTCGTCCCCTGTGAGCGATGCTTCCTAGGGGACGTCCGTCCGTCCCCGTCGCCGGTCCATCCCGTTTCGGCATCCCTCCGTTCCAAGCACTCGTCCCGTCCGTCCCCTGTGACTATGAACCACCCATGTGTCCACTCTAGCTTGCTCCACAAAGCACTTGCCTGCCACCTACACTGGACAACTCACCACCTCACTTCTCCTCCTCTCTCTAGAGATTGGCGCCTCCTTCATGAGGACTGTTGGGCTGCATTTTTTGCACTTTTCTCCTTCCCAACTCCATTTCCAAGCTTGCTAAGATGTTTTTCAAGCTTCCAAGAGTGTTTCCGGATGCTAATCACTCTCCTACACACTCCCAATGACTGAAATTCAGCAAAACAACTCTCTTTATTGCTGTAATTTCTGGTCTTTTTGCTGAAACCCTAATTTCAGCCCTCCTTTCTCAAGTTGAACCATAGGGGAAGCTTTCCCAAGGTTCCCTTCATCCTCTTGAAGACTTTTGTTGTGAAGAAATGCAACAAATCGAAGATCTCAACACTCCAAGGACTTCCATCGCGAGCGAAGACTTCCGTTGTCATCGACTCTACTTGCTATTGGTAAGCTTTTATGCTTAAATATGGGAGCAAGTTGCAGGAGGGAGGAACCACATTACAAGACCACATACCCTGTGTAGTGTTCTCTTGTCCTACGTGCTCTCTTGCAGATTGTTGCTACCATGTGTTGGTGGAACAATAGAGAGCAGATGGTAGGGAACATGGACACTCGAGAGGGTAGTGTGGATTGCAAGTCTACATCGACAACCACTTGTTTGCAATACTGTATTCATATGCATTGGTATGGAAATCTAGTCAGAAATGCCCATGACACTATGTACTTGATTCTCCCAAGATCAATATACTTTATTTGAGGGAGGGGTCGGCCGTTCCGGCTCATTGTGTGTCTCTTGTCAATTTAGCAATTTACTTCTTGTATTTGAGCAAGTATCCATCAAATCTTAGTGTATTTAAGTGTATTGATTAGCATTGTGTTCAACCAAGTTCCATTGGTATCAGAGCATACGGTTCTCTTTCACTTCTATCCTGAGAGACGATCACCGTGAACACTAGCTATCTCTACACTTAGAACATTATGGACAGCCATACAATGAATGTTGGAGATGCTAACACAAGAGGCAAGGACAATGATGCATGTCTCCAATGCTTTACAGGATGAGCAAACTCATGTGGTGCACAATAGGGAACGTGAATATGTGGGACAGCCATCCGTGGCAAAGAGAAGATGCAGGAAGAAGAGTCCATAGTCTTGAGGACTGAACTTACTCGTATGCAGGCTCTTCTCCATGCACAACAACAAGAATTGAATCTCTACCGCCGCGAGGATCCATTGGTACATGACCGTTTGAAGACCAAGAAAGTTGAATCTTATATGGATCACTACAAGAAGTTTCTTTCTAGGGTAGGATACCGCATCTGTGTTTGAAAGCTTCTTGTTCTAAAAGGAGGCTACAGATCTCCCACCCTGCAGTAAGGCTACACTATTTGCAAAATTGATGGCATCCATCTCAACCACGAACAACTTACTTAGATCCACAACATAGGCGCTGAGATGGCTTCAGTGCTCAAAAACACGATCAAGTATCTCATTCCAAACCTCTGGAGGATTTATCTTGCCTTTCTTGCTTCTCACTCCTTTAAAAAGCTGAGTCAGCGGGGCTACAATCTTGGCATAAGCCTCAATGAACTTCTTGAATAAGCCAATGAAACCCCAAAATGATTTCACTTGCCTAATCATTCGTTGAATAGGCCATTCAAGAACTTTTCAAATCTTATCTGAGTCAATTCTTACACCATCGACCGAGACCCACATACAAAAGTTCTTTTCTCTCATCTCAGAATCTCCAAGACGACCTTGAGATGTTGTATGTGATCTAATGTAAATCAATGTGTGTGTCATCCAGGAAGATCATAATTTACTTTCCCAAATATGGATGAAATAAATGGTTCATCCTCTATTGGAAAGGAGCTAAAGCATTGGTTAAACCGAATGGTAAAACCAAAAATTCATAATGACCGTACCGCGTCAGAAACGTAGTCCAAGGCACATCCTCAGGTTTTATTCTTATCTGATGATAGCCTAGCCTTGGATCAACCTTCGTAAAATATATCACCCCCTAAAGACGATCTACAAGGCCATCCATCCTTAGTAAATGATATATGTTCTTCACCGTGAGTTTGTTCAACCGCTTGTAAGAGAAACACATACGACCGTCTTAAGAATTATGCACTCTGTGGAGACTTGCTCGATTGAACAAAGCCCTTATTGAGATACTCTTGCAACTATCTGGCATTCTCATCCTCTTCCTTCTAGCTAAATCAATGTGGTTGCCAGGAGACAGGATAGCTTCCAGGCAGTAACAAATGGTCTACTGTCTTCGAAGAAGGAACACCATCAAGCTGTGTGTGTGTTTGTGCGACACATTTGGATTATGAGTTGTGCATCAATTGTCTCCTAGATGACTCTTAGTGGTTTCGTAACAACAGCTGTCCAACAAGAACATTACATTCCAAAGTATCTATATTATCCATTCATTCATCCACCCATCTAATCCTTGTTTCTTATCATCTACATCCATCTTGTTCACTGCTCTGCAACTCTATAAAAAACTATCATGAAAACATAATCCTGTAATCACTTTGTCAAAAATTACTGGTGGTCTAAAGCCATCATTCTTGCATGATTTTATATGAAAGGTATGAGGATCCAACCCAGCTACGAAAGCAGATTCCCACTTACCTGCCAAGAATGCTGCATGTGAGAGAAAGATTGTTGTAAACATAGATTGCCATCGAATCAACACTTGCACTGCTCTTGGTTACTATCATCTTGGCAGCTTCAAACACAGCCAATGCCTCATCAAGCTTCTCTGCATGTGCATATGCAACGCCAAGATGGTTGCAAACATCAAGTACCTCCACACTTTCTAGCCCATGTATACTCTTCTTTCTGGCGGCAGACCTTTCCAGATAAGGTAAAGCTTCAGTAGGCTTGCCCATGCAAAGAAACAGGAAACCTGTATGGCCTTCAACATCTGCTGCAACTGCAGCTGCTTCCTTTCCAGGACAATGCTTGAAAAATTCAAGAGCCCTTTGAATGATCGTCATGGCTTGCTCATAATTCTGCAGCCGCTCATATGCCATAGACAATCTTACCAGGCTTTTTGCAGACTCAAAAGAGAGCTTGTTTCTTTCCAAGACATTCAAGGCCTTCTTGCAATACTCAGCAGCAGTCATGTCCTCTTTCAGACCAGCATAGGCTTTCACAAGCAGAATCAATGCTTCTACATGAAGAAGATTTTCTTCTTTAGTCTTTTTTATAATTTCATTTAGCTTAGTCACAGCCTCGTTGAGCTTTCCAAGGTGAAAGAAAGCTTGCATAGACTCCAGATTTAGGCTCATAGCCTCTTCAGACTTCCCCAAATCCTCTAGAATAGGTCCAGCTAGTTGACATTCAGAGAGAACCTTCTCATAATCATCCAGTTCATAGTAGAGAAGTAGCATAAGTGACCTTAAATCTGCTACTTCAGCAGAAGTGGGGCCATGATGGTTTGTATAGACTGCCAGTGCTTTCAGGCACAAGCTTAATGCTTTCTCGGGGTTTTTTGCCTGCATATATGCCTCTGCTACTTGCTGGTAGCAGGCTCCAAGACGAGGGTTTCCTGGCGGCAAGATTCTCTCCATTGCCGTGAGGCCCTTTTGAAAATCAAGTAAACCCTCATGATGCCATCCAAGAGACAACTTGACTTGGCCCAGAACAGCTTGAACATTATACTGCAAAGCCGCTAGTTCCTGCTGTTTGTCTACGGGCACCTCAAGTTCTTCCATCATCATGGCTGATCTTTCTAGTGGAGCCACTGCTTGCTTGAACTCCCCCATCTTGAAATGGGCAATTCCAATCATTAGCAGGGATCTTGCACTTTTCATTGGAACTTTAGCAGCATCAAAGTTATGGAAAGCTTTTCGTCCATAGTCGAGAATTTTCTCTGGATTTCCATCCGTATCATTACACAGTTCTGCTAACCTCAAGCAAGTACAACAAATCCTAGGGTCTTCAGCTGGGAGATTTTCTTCCAAGTCCACCAGCACAGACAGTAACTCATCGGTGCTATCCTCCACTTCAATGTAATCATAAAACTCCTCTTCACTGACTGTGCTTTCCTCCATGTCCATGGATTCCTCTTCACCCTCTATAACAACCTTTTCTGTTACATCACCAATCTTGGAGATGAGACCACCTAGATTTAACGCTATTCCAGCTCCTACAACCAGTGCCTTCTCTGTAGTTATTTGACCTTCCTGTGATCCGACTGTTTGTGTGTCCAATGTTTCTACAGTACAAGAAGTGCCCTCAGGCTGGTTTTCCAAATCATGTGAGGCCAATGTACTTAGGTTTCTTCTCTTCCTAAATTTACACTTGTAAAGCCCAACTACAAGACCCTGCATCGAGCATTCATCTTTGAATGGCCAATGGCAATGCTGCCTGTCCAGGATGCCATTATGAGGAGGTTCAGTCCTGATGGGGTGGGGGTGTACAGAAAATGCACGTGTGAGAGAATTCATGACATGCTTGCATGGGCCTGCATCACAATCTACATGCAGGACATGAGCTGGTATGATGGAAGGGCATTCCAAAACCCTTGCAAACATCTGTTGATGGGGGACATGACTGAGTTTTACAAAAAATGCATGTGTGGGAGAACGCATGACATGCTTGCAGTCTGCATCACAATTTGGATGCAGGACATGAGCTAGTATCATGGAAGGGCATCCGAGAACCCTTGCAAGGGCCAGTTGAGGGGCGCATTTCAAATCAAATACATTTGAGGAAACCTGCTTTGCTACAAATGAAGAAGGCATTGCTTGAGGGTCAGCGGCAGTGCCATGAAAGGGCCTGCCCTTTCTAATGTCCAATTTCAGCCATCGCTGAAAACTACGGAGATCCTTCCTTTTCAGCAACTCAGTGAGCTTGCTGGAGACTCTGCCAGACACCATCTTACCTATTTGGGAAAGGGCAAATACAATCCAAAGATGCTCAAACTCAGGGTCACGAACCCCTCTCGGGAGGTTCCCAAAAAGCCAGTCCCTCACCTTGGATGAGGTAGTCGTGATAGCCTCCCAAACTCGAGCAATGAAGTCCCATACCTTCTTAGCAATAGGGCACGAGCGAAATAGGTGAACACTCGTATCCTTATAAGTAACATAGAAGATAAAATTACCTCGGTAGTCTGCCACAAGAAAACCTTTCCCTGATATGGCATCTTTAATTTTTAGCCATTCATGATTACTATTCTCTACCATGCTTTACTCTTCCTCAACCTCCAAGCTCAATTTGCCTTTTTCTATGTGCCTACTCTTATTTTTTACCAACGTATGATAAACCTCATTTGTCATTCGAGTAGTTCCCCAAGCCATGTATGTATGTGTCTCTTTTAATATAGATTTCAAGAAGGAAAGAGAGTGCACTTAGAGGAGAGTGAGATAATAAGACTAGAAACATTAGGAATGTGTTAGAATAAAAATATTAGCTCCAAAAATCCTAAAAGAAATAAGAAGACAAGAATAGTTATATTAAGAGATAAGTATCTCCAAAAATAAAAAATCGAATTTAGGTGATAGGAGCGTATTTAGAGTACTTTTATATATTTAGAGTCCATGCATACTAAAAATGTGAAAAAGCAACGCGTTTCTAAATATGGCACGTTTGCGGCTATATACAGATGTTTTTGCCTATTCTACCCATGCTAGCTTGTAGACTACATGCCTTCCGGTTCTTTTGACTGGTTATACGACCATATTCTAAGTTTTTATTAAAGAGTTATGGCCGAAACAATTTGCTGATTCTGTCAGGGTCTCTACACAGGGAAAACTGTAAGAAGGCAGCAAGTAGCCTCAAGGTAATCTTAGAGCTTGAGATTTATATATCCATTCATTCTTATCTAATCTCTTAGAAGAGAAGGTTAGATTGCTATGGTCTTTCGGAGGAAGAGACCAAAACTCCATAGCTTTTCTTTTAAAAAAAGAATAGTATGTCAAAGCCCTGCAAGAAAAGACTATTTTGCTATAGATCTTCGAAAGAGAGAAAAGTCCGAGTACGAGTAAGAGGAGATAAAGCTTGGGGATGATGGGATGATTTCAATTTCATAAGAGAAGGTATTAGAAGACTCTCTATTCTCATATATCAAGTTCTGAAACTCTTATTAACGAGCAAAGACAACGATAAACGATAAATTTCTATAAGGTATATATGTATTTTATTTTTCAATTATATATCATTCTTAGGGGTTGAGGTATACCCCCGGCTTCTCTATTAATTGTTAATAGTGATCTAGTTGATTGATTTACTAGTTAAAGTGTGTATTCTTTCAAACAACAGCATATGTCTTAATAAAGAATGCCTTATCGCAATCTCAAGTTGAAATGCTAAAATCTTTGTGAAAAGGATTGTTTTCTTAAGAAGGTAACATGGATTCTAGTCTTATGGTTTAGTTGAGTAAATGGATTGTTATCTTGGTTAAATTAAGATACAGGTACAACTTCTCCCTGCCTTGACGCTGCCCCATTCTTGTGCTTGTGTAGCCGGACGGTGGAGACATTAGTAAGGCCCGGAGTTGGCCCATGGTATCCCTCATACCATTGGGAGAATGAGGTTCACCGATTAAGGCGAGTGATTGTGATGCTGCCTAGTTCTGAGGGCCCAGGCTAGTGCGATGAATTATCCCACCCTAGTGCGTAGACATCCCTCTGAGGGGCGGGAGAATCGAACGACGGAGCCTGAGGGGACGATAGGCCGGCTTGAGTCCTCGCTAACGGCCAACGATGAGGTGTATGGTTCCATAGAGTTTTGCCCAACATGTAGAGGCTGGAAGGCCGAATTCTAGATCATCGGCAGTATACAGGAAAAGAATAAGAGAGCTGGTTTGGCTTGTATGGAATTGATTTATGTATAAACCTTTTTTTATAAATCTTATCTTTGGCATTATTGTAGTGTGAAAAAAGGTTGTTTTAACGAACCTTGTGAAAAGGGTCTTAATTAAGGAACATGTTTATTTATGTCAAACAGTGTGGTAGGATTAATTAGAAAACAAATTGACGCGTGAGTAAGGTGGAAAGTGGGAGGATGGAATGCCCGACAGCACCATCCTATGGACGGGTGGACCCAATTAGTCGGGTAGGTTTCCAACAAATTAAGTGAAAGCCCTACGCTAGATAAATAGGTTCTCGAGGAACTCTATTCGAGGAGACTAGGCCAGCGGCTATGCGTTGCATGGATGAGGAAAAAAGCGTTGTCTCTAGGAATCAAGATTAATAGTTGCCCAAATTATGATCAATTACCTTATAGGTAATTTGACTTTTAGAAGACCACACTCCCCTTGTGGGATAGGACTAGGTCTTACCTACAAATCGTATCCTTGAATCTTTACATGGTCAAGGTGTCGACGAGTAGGAAATTTTCTCCAAGCTAAGACTTAGTAGACCATCTTAAGTGTTTCCCCTATTTTGGAAGGGGAGAATCTTATAAATGGTATCAGAGCCGATCTTAGTTTCTAGGATTTGTTTTTCAAAGGTTAATTATCAAAGGGATTAAAACAAGTGATTGTCTATCATATGAGGACGAATCAATCATCTCTACTGGCCATAGAAGTGGTTTGAATATCCTCACATGTTGAGACAATCATCCTATAAAATTGTGCTTGTATCTTGGGGGTGCACACGCAAGATATTTATATAATAAAATTTGAGAAATAATATTGGGGAGAAAACCTTTTGAGGAAAAACATAGGGTGATCGAATTAAGAAATTAGTGAACTGAACGACTAGAAGGATAGACCGAAACTTTGTTTAGAGAAATTTTCAGGATATATCTTATTAATTTGCATATTATAAATTATTAAGATTATAACTCCATTAAGGTTTGAATAGTTGACATGGTTTACACTAGGACTATCATCCAAGATCTTGAACCCATCTCAGACAAACATGGGTCTAACTTCGGATGTGTAATTCCCAGAGGATCATGCTCTTAGATGTGTTAATCCCAAGATACTAGATGTGCAATTTTCAGAAAACTAATAATCTTAGACATGTTAATCCTGATAATCTTTGGATGTGTCAATCCCAAGGCACCAGATGTGTAATTCTCAAAAAATGAAGATCTCAGATGTATTAATCTTGAGTGCCTTTAGATGTGGTGCTATGATAAGTATTTGATAGTTTTGAACTTTTCATGGATATAATGAAAGAAGCAAGTTCATCTTTGCTCGTCTAAAAATCATAAGAAATGCCGAATTAGTTGGAAGCACTGTTGTCAATCTAAGCACTGGAACCAGAATCAGTTATGGGATGCTGCCACATGAAAGTACACCTTCGTGAAAGGTTTTGTCCTCTAGGATTTCGAGAGGATAAAATGAATGAATTTTTGGAGCTAACCCAAGAAAGGAAGACCCTAAAAGAATGCAACCAAACTTTTGTTAAATTCTCCGATTTGCTCTAAAGATGGATGAGGTAACTCTTCTCCATCGATTCATTTGGAAGCTTAATCTACCTTTAAATAACCTCGTCAAGAATGCAAAACCATCCTCTATTTCAGAAGCCATAATTATAGCCAGAGACAGGGATTGATCATGGTGATAGACATAGATTAAGCAACATAATTAAGGTGGATTAAACCACACTAAGAACTCCATAAGAGAGAGAGAGAGAGAGAGAGAGAGAGAGAGAATGCTCACTCAACATAAGTTCTATTGCATATCACAAATGAACTATACAATGATATAGGCCTTCTAGCCTTATCCCACTTTACACATCATCATCCATGTGGCAACTCCTTTTCCACTCTTTTGGTCAACACTCACACACCATTCAATATTACATGTGGCATTCTTATCTTGCCACAATATCTTGCACCTCTAGGGTGCTTTCCCACATACACGCATCACCGCCGCGATTACATCTCTCAACACCTCTAACTCATTAGAGCTATCTAGCTCTATGGATTCTTGCATGCCTCTGCCCCAAGCCATCCCTCCATCCAACCCTTCATATCTTTCCATAAGCTTGGGCTACTTTAAAGAAAGTTGCCAATGGGGATTTGGCTCTCTGAGAAGCAAGGAAGGAAGAGAGACCATCAATGTCTCTAGGAGTGGAGGCTGTTCCGTGAGGAAGTTTGCCTTGGCTCGTTCTTAAGCTCTTATGTGTATATAGTATCTGGATGGGGATTTTTGTGTCCATTCTTTTAAGATGGTCATCTCCCAGGTTTTTAAGATATTCAGTTACTCGGTTCCCCTGGTGGGGGTAGTTGCAGTGGGTGCTGCCTGCTGCTTGTGTTGGCCTATGTGGGGGTGACAGTTCTGGGAGATATCTAGTATATACCTGAGCTTCTTCAGTGGATCTTATGTTGGAGACCGAAGGGCATGGCTTGAGGTAAGTAGTAGGAGGCTCATCTTTTATCTGAGCTTGGTAGTCCCTGACCAATTCTTGGGCTACCAAGAGTCTTTCCTTCTCCTCTATGGGGTTAGGGTATTCAGCAAGCTTTTTAGGAAGCTAGTTAGTGTCAATTGGTTCCCTGGCTCAGGTGGTTGAGCATAGCAAATCTTCCTCTTTTGACAAAGAGGTTGATGCATGTGTGGTCGTGCCATGTTCCGAACCACTCTTGATAACTACCCGGCTATCTCCCTTGTCGATTTTTGTGGTTGAGCATAGCAGATCTTCCTCTTTTGACAAAGAGGTTGATGCATGTGTGGTCGTGCCATGTTCCGAACCACTCTTGATAACTACCCGGCTATCTCCCTTGTCGATTTTTGTGGTTTTCTTTCTCGAGCTTCTATTAGTTGTTCATGCTTGTTCAAGGACATTCTTTGAATATAATACCTTTGCTTGTCCTTGGTCTGGCAAGGTTGATGCCTCTACTGCTGCTACATGAGCTGTAGCGCTCTGTCTATTTTGCAATCTGGTTATGGCATTGAGAGGGATCGTGTGGATGAAACCGTCTCTTACACTCAGTAGGTTAATGCTAGTGGTGGGATTAGCTTCATGAGCCTTCCTTGTCCCAAGTCTTAGCGAAAAATCCTTATACATATGGTCTATCCCACACCCAACGCATAAAGGGATTAATGATGCGGAAGCACCTACAAAGGTACTTTCCATCCCTTGCTTGATTGGACACTCAACCACTCGATGAGGTCCTGCACAATGATAGCATTCCATGGGTGGTCATTTTGCCGTTGTATTCATGCCCCAACCCCATGGCATTGGGGCAACTAAGTACACTAGGAACATTTGGTCACCCTCCACCATCACGTAGTAGCTTAGGATTTGAGAGGGTGGACTAGTTGGCTCAAGGGGTTCGTATAGGTAGGACCTTTATGAATCTCCCCCACATCCCCTTCTTCAAAGATTTCCATCAGGGTTAGCTAACGAACCGGTGTGATTCGCAGTAATAGGGGTTGAGGTGGGAGAAGTGGGGGTGGTGGTAAGGGCATTGCAAGTATCATCCGAATGACTCTTTGGGCCACTTCCTGGCCTAGTTGAGGTACATTGTGAAGAGCAAGTGCTAGCAAGGCCAGTAGTTGCCTTGGGTTTGCAGGCAGGGCTTGAGGTTAGAGTGCGAGCTTGAGCAGCCCTTTGCTGATAGCAGTTCGTGACTTCATGATTTCCCCATCTTTGGCAATATGTGCAATAGAGGGTGGAATGGGGTCGCAAATGTGGACACTCCATGCTGGTATGGTTAGCTCAATAGATTGGACACCATACTAGCTCCCTCTTCGGATAGAGATGGGCTTGGCGAACCTAATCCTGGCCTTGGCTGGTTCTCCAATGTTGGATCATTTGCTGCATTAAGGCGACATCCAACTACTCAACTTGTTGTCCAAAAGTGGACTCCTTGCTCTTTCCCTCAGATTTTGTGTTGGTGGTCTTGAATGAGGCTTTTGATGATGTACCCTCATGAAGTTCTTGGGAACGTGTTCCCTTGAAATTGTCCTCGAAATCCATAGCACTCTGTAGCATTGCAGAAGGAGGTATGGGCCAAGGCATACAAGGAATTGTGTAGGGGTACATCATTCAAACCTTCCAAAAATCTCCCTATTAACCTTTTATATCGAAGAACTTGTCTCTGGTAGCACTGCACATCGGGAGTGGAGATATCTGACTCTATTGATGTAGTCTCAAGTGGTTTCACCATCCTTTTGTCTGATGTTGTGCAGTTGCTCAATAGGACTCCATCTGGTACCTTGACGAGAATATCCAACCTTGAAGACCTCTTTCAAGGCTTTGAAGCTGGCTTTGTCCTCGGATTTCAAGGACCTAAACCATTGGCTAGCCTTACCGTCTAGGGTCAAAGACACTCACCTTAACTTGATCTTCCACATGGCCAAATGCTTCACAGATTTGGTTGAACATCTCCAAGTGTGGATGGGGTCTCCAGTCCCATCGAATTTAGTGATTAGCTTCAAGATGTTTACGGGTTTATTCCGCTCTATTCTAGGTCCTGGTGGTGCTGGTTGAGCTGGGGATGGGGGTGTGATGCCCGTAGCCACCCCCTCCTATTTCCATGGCTAATCTTAACATTTCTAGTGTTATCCCTGCCATGGCTAGAGCAGGTGCTTGTTGAGGAATGATGGGTGGAGGAGCGGGGCCAGGCGGATAATAGACCATTGGAGGCCCTTGTCCCATGTGGTACCCTGGATATGCTCCCTGTGGTGTGTGAGATCCCTCTGTCCCCTCCGCGCACTGGACTCTCGGTAGCTGACAGCGGAAGCAGCCCCCTCATGCGCGGGGCAGGGTTTCTCACTCGAGGCCCCAATCCCACGAATGTCTGGGCACGAGACTAGGCTAGTGGTCACTCCGAAAACCGAAACCGGGAAAATTTCCCATGCCCGGAAAGCGGGGACGATTCCACCTTTTTGAATTTTCTTAACGAATTTTTTTTTCTAACGAGATCAATTCTAAACTATCCTTCACCTGAATAAACCGGATAGAAGGAAACTATCGCTGATATAATTTGATCATTCAAGTAATTTCAACGCTTTTTTCCTAATCAAAATCAGGCACACCCGTTGATCCACTCAATTGAGAAACTTATCAGGGAATTAACTAGCTACTTGAATCCTAGCGTAATCCTAAGATTTTTCGGTTTTGATTATTAAAACTCTACTGATTCCAGAATAACTCCATCCGGCCCATGGGTTAGCCACCACCCTGCCACTAGAATCGATAGATCCAAACAAATACTCACCCACCCATAATTGAAATGCCTTTCTTAACTTTAGCTTTAGAAAACAGGTATGCATACACTCCTCTTTAAAACTTTAATATAAAAATAATCCATTGATGAAACAGATATGATCACAAATTTCATAACTCAAGATTTCCATTCAATCCTTTGTTTCACAAAAACACTACCACTCTGGACTCTCTGTTGGGACCAGTTGGTCAGCAACGAGATCCAGTAATAACAGATTACAATAATCATTTCGTCAATATACATATATATATCTTCCTCGACATACGAATGGGTGTCCTAAGCACCGTGAGCCCGTGCATCGCCTGGTCAGAACCCTCCAGGATCCTCCTTAGGTGTCCTGGTACTTCACTCAGGGACCGCTTCGTCGGCCCTCGCCCATCGTATCGGAAGCACACCATTTTTCACCATACCCAGGCTGGTCAAGACCTGGGCAGGTTTTTGCCGCATGAGCTGTCCCTCGAACACTCCCCGCCAGCTGTGCAACCGAACTTCCCTTAGATAAACATATATGCCAATGCTTCCTCCAGCATTCTGGCGTAAGACAGTCCTTTAAGAAAACAGGGTTTCTATGCAAGTTTACAGTTTTGATTTTGTTTGAATACCATGAATACATCTTAAATCCGTATCCCAATACTTCTAGATCCAGGTCTGAATTCCTAACAGAATTCCTCGAATTCTGTTAACTTGATCCTCAGATCAAAATCAAAAGTCTTAACTTAGTTTCGGATTCGGTGGGTGTTTTGAGTGTCGTCACTCACTGATTGAAACTGACGAAGGAATTAGGTCTTGGTCAATAGTTTGAATCAGAGTTTGGATCTGGAAAGGTTCTTTCTAAACTATCTTTCTCGAAAGGTACTATTTCAATTTCTCTTTTTTCTAAATTTCGTTCGACGAATTTTTGCTTACAGATTTCTAAAACATGAATTTCTTATAAGGAATAAAATAATAATTTATCTCGATCTCCAACTTCAATAGTTTAATTGAATTTTCTCATTACCATCTTAGTGAATATGAAACGGTAGTATTTCTTCTCACAGATTATCTACTTATTTATTTTTTTAATTTTTTGTAAAAATTAAATAGAGGATTAAGAGAACCCTTATTTAAATATAATCATTCTATATGCATCTATTTATGCATAAAATCTCTTTTGATGAAAGTCACACTTTTATCATCATAAAAATCAGTTATGATGAAAATCACTCTTTTAATATGAAAGAATTTCTTTTATGCATCCATTTATGCATAAAAATCATTTATGATGAAAATCACACTTTTGATATTAAAAAAAATACCTTTTATGCATATGTTTATGCATAAAATCATTTATGATGAAAGTCACACTTTTAATATAAAGAATTTATCTTTTATGCATATATTTATGCATAAATATCATTTATGATGAAAATCACACTTTTGATATAAAAAAAATATCTTTTATGCATATGTTTATGCATAAAAATCACACTTTTGATATAAAAAAATATCTTCTATGTATATGTTTATGCATAAAAATCATTTATGATGAAAATCACACTTTTGATATATAAAAAAATATCTTTTATGCATATGTTTATGCATAAAATCATTTATGATGAAAGTCACACTTTTAATATATAAAAATTATCTTTTATGCATATGTTTATGCATAAATATCATTTATGATGAAAATCACACATTTGATATAAAAAAAATATCTTTTATGTCTACTTTTATGCATAGAAATCAATAATGATAAAAGTAACACTTTTATAATAATAAAAATCTTTTATGCATAAAAATAAATAATGATAAAAGTAACACTTTTATAATAAAAAAATATTCTTTTATGCACACTTTTATGCATAGAAATCAATAATGATAAAAGTAACACTTTTATAAAATTATTCTTTTATGCATACTTTTATGCATAGAAATCAATAATGATAAAAGTAACACTTTTATAATAAAAAAATATTCTTTTATGCATAGAAATCCATAATGAAGAAAGTAACACTTTCATAATAATGATCAATAAGTATCTTTCATAGAATTTAATTCTATTGAAAATCATTCTTTTATAAAAATTAATCAATATGCATCTTTTTATGTATGAATGAAAATGACACTTTTAGAATACTCTAACGATGGGGATTACTCTTTTTGATTAATAAAAGATGAAATTTATTTCACAATTTTTCAAAAAATTTCACCATAACCTTCTTTGTATGGCTAACCATTTTTCAATTTTTAACTTACTAAAATTAATTAGAAGTTTACCAAGAGTATTTAAATCATTCTAATGTAAACAATCAAAGAGAAACATTATGAAAATCTTGATTTTATTCATTAATCATTCATCTAGGATAAGAATGGCTAAATTTACTAAAGAAAAGAGGGGAATGCCTTTTTTCAATGAGGCATAACATCATTTGATTTTAGAGAAGACAAAAATCATAAAAAACCATAAAAGAATTAGAAAAGAGAAGAATCTCCAACTTACATACATAATTTGAGAGCTTTCCTTTGGCTTGATGGTTTGAGGGTTCTACTCTTGTTCGAAACAAGAGTGGCCACCAATCTTTTGGAAGAGGGAAGGTCAAAAACTAATGAATTATGAGTAAAATTCACTGTTTTTGGCACTTGGGAGAGGCAAGGTAATAGTGCAAAATACTATTGAGTTTCAACAAAGGGGAAGGCTTCTATTTATAGGAAAAAGTGAGCTTCTAACCAAGCCAACTGATTCTAGAATTTTCCAGATGAGTTTGGTTAATTTTTGATCATTTTTGGGTCAGTTTTGCTCACTTTTTGGATCTAGTTGAAACAGGAGAGAGGAGAGATAAAAATATCTCATTATTTGGGAGTTTAAAACTCATTCAAGCATGTGAAATAGGCGCCTCCTTCATGAGGGAAATTTCCCCATACTGAGGTGTCAAAAATGCATCATTTCACCTAAATATCTTTCTTTTTTAACTATTAACCTTGCCCTTAGTCAACTCTTCATCTTATGTGAGTATTTACTCATTTTTGGGGGGTTTTCCTTTTATTCTTCTATTTATCTCCTCCCTACATTTGGATGAATCTTACTGGTCCATAGGAACCTTAATTTAAAATTTCGAAAAAATCTTCACCCCCAGGATAATGCCTCTTGAACAGATTATACTTAATTTCTAATGTACCTTGTGAAAATCTTTTTGAACTTCTGTTTCAGGGAAACTTATTTTAATAAGATGAGGTATTTTTCTATTCAAAAATATTTAAAAACTGAATTACCACTCTCTAGAAGATTTTCTCTCTCTAGGCCAAAACTGGTAGAAACAAGATCTTTATATTTCTGAAGAGTGATTTGATTTTACAGGGGAAGATGTTGGACATCTTGAGCGGCTGGGGAGGAATCTTACATTCTCTCCCACTTGAAAAACGCGAGATGCCCTCATCTCGCAAACTGGGGATAATCCCGCAACAAATCGGCTTCATTCTCCCAGGTGGCATCTTCAAAAGGATAGAACTTTCATTTTACCAATAATTCTCTGAGAATTCTGTTCATGAGAATCTTTTCTCGAACATCAAGAATTTCCTCAGGTTGGAGTTCCATCTGCCCTTGGGTTGAAGAGGTTAGGATTTCATCATCTAGTACATGATTTGGGCTTGGCACATATTTCTTTAGAAGGCTTACATGAAATACATTATGAACTTTGAGATGAGGAGGCAGAAGAAGTTCGTAGGCTAAGTCACCTACTTTCTTAGTAATCAGATATGGTCCATAATATTTGGGGGATAATTTCTTGTACTTTCCAAGAGATAGAGAACTTCTTTTGGGCCGTACTCTAATGAAGACCATATCGGCTTCTTCAAACTT
The DNA here is from genome assembly GCF_041138505.1 of Cibotium barometz. Taxonomy (NCBI): domain Eukaryota; kingdom Viridiplantae; phylum Streptophyta; class Polypodiopsida; order Cyatheales; family Cibotiaceae; genus Cibotium; species Cibotium barometz. The sequence continues at coordinate 24,393,157 of NC_141078.1, read as the reverse complement.
TTTGTCTGTCCTTTTCTTATTTGTATAATGCTTCTGTCGATCCTGGGCAGCTTTAATATCTTTACGAATTGACTGCATCTGCTGCTCCATGTCATCAAGCATCTGTCTGGACATCTTGACCCTAATCAATGGGTCAGACCAAGTTAATGGAGTTAAGCAATCTTGTCTATACAGAGCTTTAAAAGGGCTCATCCCGATACTTCGGTGATAAGAAGCATTGTAGGTGAACTCGACTAGGTGCAGATAGCTTAGCCACTTCTTGGGTTCCTTGCCACCCACAGCATGATCGAAGTATATCTTTGATTACTTGGTTTACCCTTTCAGTTTGACTATCGGTCTCAGGGTGATAAGCTGTGCTGAGATCCAAGAAAGTTCCCACTGCTTTGAAGAATGCAGTCCAGAACCTTGAAGTAAATTTGGGATCTCGATCACTTACTATTCTCCTGGGTAGGCCATGCAATCTGAAGATTTCTTTGAGGAACACTCTGGCCACATCCACTCCAGTGTAGGTTTCTTTTAGTAGGATCAGATGGGCAACTTTGGTTAGTCTGTCAACTACCACGTTTCATAATGCCCATAGCGAGTATTGATGGCTGTTTTCGGTATATCTTGATCATTGATCTTGATCTGGTAATACCCGGATTTGAGATCTATCTTTGTTAAGATCCGGGCTCCATTTAGCCTGTCCAGAAGCTCATCAATTCTTGGGATAGGATACTTATTGTTAACTATCAGCTGGTTTAGACCTTTGTAGTCCACACAGAGTCTAAGCGTTCCATCTTTCTTTTTCTGAAAGAGAACTGGCGCACCCAAGGTGAAACACTGGGTCTTACAAACCCTTGTTCTAATAGCTGTCTAAGCTATTCCTTGAGTTCGATGGCTTCAGGAACTGGCATTTTGTACGTGCGCAAGGCTACTGGCTGAGTTCCGCGGCGGCGGTCAATTCAATCACATGATCTACTTCTCGAATTGGAGGCATTTCAGTTAGTTCTGCTGGGAATAGATCATCAAATTCACTTAACCATTCTGGTTCTTTAGCCTTAAGCTTTGAGTCTACTGGGTTCATTTTGACAACATAAATTTGCTGCTTCTTCTTACACCTGGAAGCTTTTACTAACTGAAGGTCTGGGGATTCGGAAACTCCAGTTCCTTAAACTTTGTTCCCGTGAAGGTCATGGAAGGAAATGGTTCCATTGTGACAATGTATGTTAGCTTGATTTTTGTGGAGCCAATCCATTCCAAGGATCCCGTCAAAAACTCCCAGAGGTAAGACTTTGAACTGACAGTCGGTTACATTACCATCTAGATTGAACTGGATAAGATCTATCTCATGGTGAGTGAAAAGAATCTTCCCACTGGCCAATTCAGCTTGCATAGGTTTCCCTGATTTCTATTCTAAGACTAGCTTACGCAAGCATCCAGGGGAAATGAATGAATGAGAACTGCCTGAATCAATCAAAAGTTTAAAAGGCTTACCTTGATACTCTGCTGGAGTATGGATGACTGAGAATTGATGGTTAGGCCCTTGGTTTTCAATTGCAGCATAGATCTGCCCTCTTTCCTCTTCTACGACATCTGAAATTGTGACTGCTCTGGCTGTTGCAGTCTGAGGTGGAACTCTTTCTCTTTGGTTGCCTCAGTTTTGGGAAGGAGTTTTGAGGTTACTTTGGACACAGAGGTAGATGGCTGAGCTGGAATTCTTCTGGGGTTACCCTGGCTTGGGCGAGACGGATCTTGATTAGACTGGTATGAAGGGGTTGTTCTCTGAACTCGGGGTCCTTGACTTCCTTGTCCCCTTGACATGGCAGGAGTTGGGCAGTCTTTCAACTGGTGACCAAAACCTTGGCATCCAAAACATCGGTTTTCACTTCTAAGCTCATCCCTCTGATTTCTTGAAAGAGGTGAGGCTCCTGAAAAAGTATTCTGGGGGAAGGGTCTTCCTTCACTTCGAAATCTTCCTGCATCCTGATTCTGATTCAAGCCTTGCTGCCTCTTCGGGGGTGGAAAGTTTAAAGCACTTCCCTGGGCTTGGAATCTTTTAAAGCTAGAGGGTGTAGGCTTTGGCGGGACCTTTACTACAAAGGCTTTGGCAAAATCTTTTGCCATTCTTACTGCTTCAGCCATGGACATTGGCTTGGCATTTTTGACCAGTATTTTTTGACCAGTGTGTCCAAGGGTTCGTTCATTCCCCGAATGAATCTGGCCATGAGTTGTTCTTCGTCTAGAGGTGGTGAATATTTGAGTAGAAGAGCAAAGGCCTCGTGATATTCCTCGATGGTTTTGCTCTCCTGTTTTAGCTCTAAAAATTCGTTCATTATGGTTTCCAAAAATCCAGGAGGACAAAATCTCTTTCTTAGATAGGTTTTTAGGTCGTTCTAGGACTGAGTATTTCTGTCCAAACGGTTGGTGTCACAGTGGTTCCTCCATGCTACCCTGGCTGTTTCAACTATTTTCAGCCGGGCAAGAGCCATTTTGCTCCGCTCATTGTAGCCTGTGACGTCAAAATATTCTTCCATGGCTTCCACCCATTTCTCCACAGCCTCGCCTAGGTTCTCCCCTTCTCCTTTGAAGGGTCCTGGCTGAGTCCTATGAAGAGTCTTGCGAACATCAGGGTCAAGCTCATCATCTTCAGAGAGAGGGTCTGGCTGACGGCCACGGTTTCCTCGTCTCATGATTCTGCCAAAAATTTATATATTATTAAATTTTTATTTTGATATCATTTACGAGATCCTAAGACTTAAGAGGTTCGGAAAACAATTTCTTAAACAAGACAATGATCTTATTGGAGATCTATGACATATGTCTGATAACAGATTTTTCTTTATCAGATCGTCCGTAAACAATCACTTATACAACAGGGAATTTTTTTCTCTAGAAAACATTTCTATATTTATATAAAAGTTGCAATATGTACATAGAGCAGCTTAGCTCCAGAATCACCGCCTCAGTCTTAATCGCATAAAGAAGCGAAACTGTGAAGAAGACATACCATGGTACACACGATTCATTACACAAAGAGGTGCTGTAATTCTATTTCTTGGGATAAAGCGGCTAAGAAGTCTAAAAAATCGGCATGAAGTTCTAAAGTTCCTGGGTGAATGATCAAAGAGCTGAACATGCTGAACAAGCCCTAGTCTTATCAGAATCATGGCCGAGAAAATATTTTGCCTGAGCCTCTGACGCTGACTGGTACTAACATTAATGCACCGTCCTCCATTGAACCACATATACCGACGTTGCTCAAGAGGAACAGGAAAGATAAGGCTCTCAAAATGGCGAGCGAGTCTCACTCTGCTCATTCGGGTCGTAGCAGAGTTGATGAGGTGATCAAATGCAAAAGCTATCATGTCCTGACTCTGAGAGAGTCCAGGAATTCCAGATAGGTTCGGGGTGTCCATCTATAAATTTCCAATTCAATTTATAAGTTTTCAAATTTTGAAGTTCATTCTCATAGTATTAACAAGTGAAAAACATTTCTTTCCCAGATTTCTATTAAAAATTTAGGCAATTTCGGCTCTGATACCAACTGTGAGATTCCCTCTGTCCCCTTCGTGCACCAGACTCCCGATAGCTAACAAAGCGGAAGCAACCCCCTCATGCGCGGGGCAGGGTTTCTCACTCGGGGCCTCGCCCACGAATGTCCGGGCACGAGACTAGGCTGGTGGTCACTCCGAAAACCAAAACCGGGAAAATTTCCCATGCCAGGAAAGCGGGGACGATTCCACCTTTTTGAATTTTCTTAGTAACAAATTTTTTTTTCTAACGAGATCAATTCTAAACTATCCTTCACTTGAATAAACCAGATAGAAGGAAACTATCGCTGATATAATTTGATCATCTGAGTAATTTCAACGCTTTTTTCCTAATCAAAATCAGGCAACACAGCCCTTGATCCACTCAATTGAGAAATTTATCAGGGAATTAACTAGCTACTCAAATCCTAGAGTAATCCTAAGATTTTTCAGTTTTGATTATTAAAACTCTACTGATTCCAGCCTAACCCCATCCGGCCCATGGGTTACCACCACCCTGCCACACTGGAATCGATGGATCCAAACAAGTACTCACCCACCCATAATTGAAATGCCTTTCTTAACTTTAGCTTTAGAAAACAGGTATGCACACACTCCTCTTTAAAACTTGAATATAAAAATAATCCATTGATGAAATAGATATGATCACAGATTTCATAACTCAAGATTTCCATTCAATCCTTTGTTTCACAAAATCAGTACCACTCTGGACTCTCCGTTGGGACCAGCTGGTCAGCAAATGAGATCCAGTAATAGATTACAATAATCATTTTGTCAATATATATATATATATCTTCCTCGACATACGAATGGGTATCCTAAGCATCGCGAGCCCGTGCATCGCCTGGTCAGAACCTTCCAGGATCCTCCTTAGGTGTCCTGGTACTTCACTGAGGGACCGCTTCATCGGCCCTCGCCCATCGTATCGGAAGCACACCATTTTTCACCATACCCAGGCTGGTCAAGACCTGGGCAGGTTTTTGTCGTGTGAGCTATCCCTCAAAAACTCCCGCTAGCTGTTACAATCGAACTTTCCTTAGATAAACATATATGCCAATGCTCCAGCATTCTGGCGTAAGATAGTCCTTTAAGAAAACAGGGTTTCTATGCAAGTTTACAGTTTTGATTTTGTTTGAATACCATGAATACATCTTAAATCCGTATCCCAATACTTCTAGATCCAGGTCTGAATTCCCAACAGAATTCCTTGAATTCTGTTAACTTGATCCTCAGATCAAAATCAAAAGTCTTAACTTAGTTTCGGATTTGGTGGGTGTTTTGAGTGCATTTTTCCTGAACTGGGCACATCGTCACTCACATTGTGATTGAAACTGACGAAGGAATTAGTTCTTGGTCAATAGTCTGAATCAGAGTTTGGATCTGGAAAGGTTCTTCCTAAACTATCTTTCTCGAAAGGTACTATTTCAATTTCTCTTTTTTCTAAATTTCGTTCGACGAATTTTTGCTTACAGATTTCTAAAACATGAATTTCTTATGAGGAATAAAATAATCATTTATCTCGATCTCCGACTTTGATAGTTTAATTGAATTTTCTCATTACCATCTTAGTGAATATGAAACGGTAGTATTTCTTCTCACAGATTATCTACTTATTCATTTTTTCAATTTTTGCGGAAATTAAACAGAGGATTAAGAGAACCCTTATTTAAATATAATCATTCTATATGCATCTATTTATGCATAAAATCTATTTCTGATGAAAGTCACACTTTTATCATCATAAAAATCATTTATGATAAAAATCACTCTTTTAATATGAAAGAATTTCTTTTATGCATAAAAATCATTTATGATGAAAATCACACTTTTGATATATAAAAAAATATCTTTTATGCATAAAATCATTTATGATGAAAGTCACACTTTTAATATAAAGAATTTATCTTTTAATGAAAGTCACACTTTTAATATAAAAAATTTATCTTTTATGCATATGTTTATTCATAAATATCATTTATGATGAAAATCACACTTTTGATATAAAAAATATATCTTTGATGCATACTTTTATGCATAGAAATCAATAATGATAAAAGTAACACTTTTATAATAAAAAATATTCTTTTATGCATAGAAATAAATAATGACACTTTTATAAAAAAAAATATTCTTTTATGCATACTTTTATGCATAGAAATCAATAATGATAAACGTAACACTTTTATAAAAATATTCTTTTATGCATACTTTTATGCATAGAAATCAATAATGATAAAAGTAACACTTTTATAATAAAAAAATATTCTTTAATGCATACTTTTATGCATAGAAATCCATAATGAAGGAAGTAACACTTTCATAATAATAATAAATTATCAATAAGTATCTTTCATAGATTGAATTCTATTGAAAATCATTCTTTTATAAAAATTAATCAATATGCATCTTTTTATGTATGAATGAAAATGACACTTTTAGAATACTCTAACGATGGGGATTACTCTTTTTGATTAATAAAAGATGAAATTTATTTCATAATTTTTCAAAAAATTTCACCATAACCTCCTTTGTATGACTGATCATTTTTTAATTTTTAACTTACTAAAATTAATTAGAAGTTTACCAAGAGTATTGAAATCATTCTAATGTAAACAATCAAAGAGAAACATTATAAAAATCTTGATTTTATTCATTAATCATTCATCTAGGATAAGAATGGCTGGATTTACTAAAGAAGAGAGGGGAATGCCTTTTTTCAATGAGGCATAACATCATTTGATTTTAGAGAAGACAAAAATCATAAAAAACCATAAAAGAACTAGAAAAGAGAAGAATCTCCAACTTACATACATAATTCGAGAGCTTTCCTTTGGCTTGATGGTTTGAGGGTTCTACTCTTGTTTGAAACAAGAGTGGCCACCAATCTTTTGGAAGAGGGAAGGTCAAAAACTAATGAATTATGGTAAAATTTACTATTTTTGGCACTTGGGAGAGGCAGGGTAACAGTGCAAAACACTATTGAGTTTCAACAAAGGGAAAGGCTTCTATTTATAGAAAAAAGTGAGCTTCTAACCAAGCCAACTGATTCTAGAATTTTCCAGATCAGTTTGGTCAATTTTTGACCATTTTTGGGTCAATTTTGCTCACTTTTTGGATCTAGTTGAAACAGGAGAGATAAAAATATCTCATTATTTGGGAGTTTAAAACTCATTCAAGCATGTGAAATAGGCGCCTCCTTCATGAGGGGAATTCCCCCATACTGAGGTGTCAAAAATGCATCATTTCACCTAAATATCTCTCTTTTTTAACTATTAACCTTGTCCTTAGTCAACTCTTTATCTTATGTGAGTATTTACTCATTTTTGGGGGATTTTTCTTTTATTCTTCTATTTATCTCCTCCCTACATTTGGATGAATCTTATTGGTCCATAGGAACCTTAATTTAAAATTTTAAAAAAATCTTCATCCCCAGGATAATGCCTTTTGAACATATTATACTTAATTTCTAATGCACCTTCTAAAAATATTTTTGAACTTCTGTTTCAGGGAAACTTATTTTAATAAGATGAGGTATTTTTCTATCCAAAAATATTTAAAAACTGAATTATCACTCTCTAGAAGATTTTCTCTCTCTAGGCCAAAACTGGTAGAAACAAGATCTTTATATTTCTGAAGAGGGATTTGATTTTACAGGGGAAGATGTTGGACATCTTGAGCAACTGGGGAGGAATCTTACATGGTGGGTATTGTTGATATACATGTGGACTGGGCTGATGAGACGGGGCCGGGTAGGCCCTTTCTCTCTGGTACGATGTTTTCAATCCTTAGGATATGGATCTAACCCTAAGTTTTGTATGGGTCTTTGGGCCCTAAATGAATCGGCCACCCTTGAGACACGCATGGCTCTCCAAACTAGAGGTTGAATCTAGGTATGATGGGTCTCGCTTTGCCCTATTTTAGTTCTAGGCTCTAGAGATGGCATGGGCTCATTTTCCTGCTGATGTTCCATACCTCTCAACCTGGGATGTGGCTCTTTTGACTATGTGTTTCCCAAGATAAAGTTGCCAATCCTCGAAGCAATGCTTCTCTGTGAATGAGTGGGAGAGGTAGGGTCTTGCTCTTGGACAGGTAGTCTATTCATACACTAAGCTTTAGGTTCTCCTGTTTAAAGGTCAGAAGTGTGTCGTCCCGTGCGCTAGGATGGTCTTTGCTCTCACTGGTGTTATCAAAGATAAGCACCATTTGGCTCCACACACGGTATTAACTAATGGGTTTGACCTTATGAGCGAGGGAGCTGAGGGAGAGTTTACGTCGTCAAAGAGGGGGTTGTTTCTCACCAATTTACCCGAATGTAGGTGCATGAATGTGTGGAACAGAACCCTCTTGTGAACATTCTTTTTTTTTTGAATGGTACGACCGTATGCTTTGAGATGGTACATATGTGGTTCTTTGGAGGGCGATGTATTAACATCAATACCAATCAACGTCAGAGACTCAGACAGAATATATCGCTACCCATGATCTTGTTAAGGCTAGGAGTTATTCATTATGTCCAACTCTATAATCATTCACCCCGGAATTTTAGAATTTCTTGCCAAATTTTTAGACTTCTAAGCTGCTTTATTCCTAGGAGTAGAATTACAACACCTTTATCAGTGATGAATCGTGTATATCATAGCATGTCTCCATCGCAGTATCGCCTTTTTATGCGTACGTGATTGAGGCAGTGACTTTTAGAGCCGAGATGCTCTATGTATATATCAAAAACTTTTGATAATAAATGATGTTTTGCAAAAGATTTCAAATTATTTTCGTGGCTCTGAATATTGGTTAATAAAATTATCAGAGTGAATCTTGTTTTCAAGAATTATGATGGAATATTTATTTGTTTAAGAAATAAATCTCAAAATTCAAATAATCATAAATCCGATGACAAATTTAAGTTGACAAAGATCTCATTTTGTTAGAATCATGAGACGCGCGGCCCGTGCTAGGCAGCCGGATCCTCTTACCGATGATGAAGAGTTAGATCCGAACGTTCGTAAAGCCCTGCACCGATCCCAACCTGGTCCATTCAAGGGTGAAGGAGAATAGTTAGGAGAAACAGTGGAAAAATGGATTGAGTCAATGGAAGAATATTTTGATGTAATTGGTTATAATGAGAGGAGCAAGATGGCTCTCGCCAGATTGAAAATTGTGGAAACAGCCAGGGTCGCATGGAGGAACCATTGCGAGACAAACCGTCTCGACCAAAATACCCAGACCTCGTCAGATCTTAAAGCTTACCTCACGAAGAGGTTCTATCCTCCAAGCTTCCTGGAAACCTCCACTTTTGGATGAAGAGCAGCTGATGGCCAGATTCATTCGAGGGATGAACGAGCCATTGGATACTTTAGTGAAAAATGCCAAACCAGTCTCAATGGCAAAAGCTGTCAGAATGGCAAATGACTTTGCCAAGGCATTTGTTGTTAAGGTCCCGCCAAGGCCTGCACCCTCAAACTTTAAAAGGTTCCAAATCCCGGGAAGTACTTCAAACTTTCCACCCCCAAAGAGGCAGCAAGGCCCAATTCAAAATCAAGATACTGGGAGATTTAGAAGTGAAGGAAGACCCTGCCCTCAGAACACTTTCTCTGGAGCCCCACCTTTCTCAAGGATTCAGAGGGATGAGCTTAGAAGTGAGAACAGGTGTTTTGGGTGTCAGGTATTCGCTCACCAGCTAAAGACTACCCGACTCGTACCATGTTAAGAGGACATGGAAGTCAAGGACCCAGAGTGCAGAGACCAGCCCCTTCATATCAGTCTCATCAAAATCAAGGCAATCCCAGGAGGAATCCAGCTCAGCCATCTGCCTCTGTTCAGAGTAATCTCAAAACTCCCTCCCAAAACTGGGGTAACCAAAGAGATAGAATTCTGCCCCAATCTACAGCAGCCAGAGCAGTTACGATAGCAGAAGTAGTGGAAGAGGAAAGAGGTTAGATTTATGCCGCAATTGAAAACCAAGGACCAAATCATCAATTCTCTGTCATCCATACTCCAAGTGAGTATAAGGGTAAGTCATTCAAGCTTTTGATTGATTTAGGCAGTACTCACTCATTTATTTTCCCTGGATGCTTGCGTAAGCTAGTCTTAGAATAGAGATTAGGGAGGAAACCTATGTAATTTGAATTGGCCAGTGGGAAGATTCTTTTTCACTCACCATGAGACAGATCGTATTCAGTTTAATCTATATGGGAATGTAACTGACTGCCAGTTCTAGAGTCTTACCTTTGGGAGTTTTCAACGGAATCCTTGGAATGGATTGGGTCCACAAAAATCAAGCTGACATTCACTATCACAATAGACCATTTCCTTCTGTGACCTTCACAAAAACAAAGTTCAAGGAACCAGAATTTTAGGATCCCCAGGTCTAGTAAAAGCTTCGAAGTTACTGAAAGGACGTAGAAAGAAGCAGCTCATTTATGTTGTCAAAATGAATCCGGTAGACACAAAGTTAAAGGCTAAAGAACCAGAATGGTTAAGTGAGTATGATGATTTATTCCCAGCAGAGCTAACAGAGATGCCTCCAATTCGGGAAGTAGATCATGTGATAGAATTAACCCTCGGAGCTCAGCCTGTAGCCCATAGCGCACATACAAAATGCCAGTCCCTGAAGCCATTGAACTCCTGAAGCCATTGAACTCAAGGAACAGCTTAAACAGCTGTTAGAACAAGGGTTTATAAGACCCAGTGTTTCACCTTGGGGAGCGCCAATTCTCTTTCAGAAAAAGAAGGATGGAACGCTAAGAATCTGTGCGGATTACAGAGGTCTCAATCAGCTGTTAAGAATAAGTATCCTATCCCCATAATTGATGAGCTTCTGGATAGGCTAAGTGGAGCCCAGATCTTCACAAAGATAGATCTCAAATCAGGGTATTACCAGATCAGGATTAATGAGCAAGATATCCCGAAAACTCAAAACGCATGAGAGAAATTATGCTGTCCATGACCTAGAGCTACTTTCAGTAGTCTATGCCCTGAAGTTGTGGAGACATTATCTACTGGGTCAAAGATTCACTTTGATGACAGATCATAAGAGCTTAAAGTGGATCTTCACTTAGAAGGATCTCAACATGCACCAAAGAAGGTGGATGCAGACCCTGCAGGAATTTGATTTTGAAATCAAGTATCGCCCAGGCAAAGAAAATGTGGTAGTCTCAGCAAAAAAGCCTCCTTGCTTGCAATCACAGTGGTGTCAAATCCATTTATTAATGAAGCAAGAGAGAAGATCATGTAGGATAGATTTTTTGGCCCTCAGGAGATGAACCAAGTTCAAGGGTACAACCTGGATGAAGGAGTTATGTATTACAATCGCAGGCTATGCATTCCCAATGATCAGGGAACTAAGGGTCAAATTTTGAATGAAGCCCATGACAGCCTTATAGCAGGACATCCAGGTTTCATCACAAGACCTACATGTCTGTAAAGAAAAGCGTCTTTTGGCCTAGACTAAAAAAGGATGTACTTAACCATGTACGTCAATGCCTGATTTGTCAGAAAGTCAAAGCCGAGAGAGTAAAAATGCCTCGGAAGTTACATCCATTAGACATCCCCCAGATGAAGTGGGAATGTATCAGTATGGATTTTGTTACTGGACTACCTTCAAGGCAATCAAGTTACAACTCCATCTTCGTGGTAGTTGATAGACTAACCAAAGTTGCCCATCTGATTCGAGTAAAAGAAACCTACACTGCAGTGGATATTATGGCCATAGTGTTTCTCAAGGAAATCTTCAGATTGCATGGCCTACCCAAGAGAATAGTAAGTGATCGAGATCCCAAGTTCACGTCAAGATTCTGGACTGAATTTTTTGAAGCAGTAGGAACTTTCTTGGATCTCAGCACAGCTTACCACCTCGAGACCGATGGTCAAACTGAAAGGGTGAACCAAGTAATCGAAGATATACTTCGGTCATGCTGTGGCAGGGAACCCAAGAAGTGGGGCTATCTGCACCTAGTCGAGTTTGCCTACAATGCTTCTTATCACCGAAGCATTGGGATGAGCCCTTTCAAAGCTCTGTAGTATGGACAAGACTACCTAACTTGGTCCGACCCATTGATTAGGGTGGTCGAGATGTCCAGACAGATGCTTGAAAGATGTTATTATAAAAGTGTTATTTTCATTGAATTTAATTTTTATGCGCATAGAAAGATGCATAATGAAATTTTTTAATTATAAAAGTGCTATTTTCATTGAATTTAATTTCTATGCATAGAAAGATGCATAATGAAAATTTTTTATTATAAAAGTGTTATGTTCATTGAATTTAATTTCCATGCAAAGAAAGATGCATACTGGAAAAAAAAATTTATAAAAGTGTTATTTTCCTTGAATTTGAATTTATGCATATAGATGCATAAAGAATTTTTATATCAAAATTAGAATTCTCTTTAATTCTATGTTTAATTTATATAAGTATTTGATAAATGAATAAGTAAATACTCTAAGAGAGAAATTTCTATCGTTTTATACTCTCACGGATTATAAAAAGAAAATTTAGGAAATCTATCGAGATCGAAATATTTAAATAAATGATTAATTTATTCCTCATTGAAATTCGTAACTAATTTAGAAATTAGTTAAGTGAATACTCAAAGAAATAAATTCAGTAAATTAGTAACTAAAATATCACTCCCTTTTCGAGAAAGATAGTTCAGGAAAAATCTTATCAGACTCGAACCTTGAATCAGACTATGACTAAGACCAAACTCTTTCATCAGTTTCGAGGAAAGAAGATGTGACCAGTTCAGGAAAATATTCTCAATTCTCCCGCCAAATCTGAAACTAAGTTTAAGACCCTTCGAAGTGATCTGTGGATCAAGGTTACAGAATTCAATGAATTCTATTATGGAATTCAGTATTACGATCATGAAGTTTTGGGGATATTGATTCAAGATATACTCATTGTATTCAAAAGAAAATCAAACTAAAAACTTGCATAGAAATCCTATTTTCTTAAAGGACTGTCTTATGCCAGAATGCTAGAGGGAGCATTTGGTATATGTTTTTCTAAGAGAAGTTCGGTTGCAACAGCTAGTGGGGAGTGTTCAAAGGACAGCTCACGCGACAAAGCCTGCCCAGGTCTTGACCAACCTCGGTACGGTTAAAATGGTGCGCTTCCAGTACAATGGACGAGGGCCGACGAAGCGGTCCCTGAGTGAAGTGCCAGGACATCTAAGGAGGATCCTAGAGGGTTCTGACCAGGCGATGCATGGGCTTGCGGTGCCTAGGACACCCATGCGTATGTCGTGGAAGATTATATGATGGACAAATGGTTATTGTAAATTGTTACTGGATCTCGTTATTACTAACCAGCTGGTCTCAACAGAGAGTCCAGAGTGATACTATTTTTTTTTCAAAACAAGGGACTGGATGGAAATTTTGAGTTATGACATCTGTAAACCATAATTGTTTTGTCAATGAATTGTTTTATAAGTTAAAGTTTTAAAGAGGAGTGTGTGCGTATCTGTATTCGAAAGCAAAAGTTAAGAAAGGCATTCAATTATGGGTGGGTGAGTAATTGTCTAGTTCTACCGATTCCAGTGGTTGGGTGGTGGCTAACCCATGGGCCAGATGGGGTCAATGGAGTTTTAATAATGAAATTGAATAATAGGAATACGCTTAGATCTTGAGTAGTTAAATAAAAACCTGAAGACTTCTCTAATGATTAGATCAACGGTTGTGCCTAATTTGGTTAGGAAAAAAGCGTTGATTTCTTCAAGTTAAGTCTGTAATAGTTTTCCTTCTTTCTGGTTTAATCAGGTGAAGGATAGTTTAGTTCTCTTGACCCCGTTAGAAAATTCGTTAAGAAAATAAAAAAAAAAGGTGGAATCGTTCTCGTTTTTCGGGCAAGGGAATTTTTTCTGGTTTCGGTTTTGGACTGACCACTAGTTTAGTCTCATGCCCGGACATTCGAGGGCGAGGCCCCGAGTGAGAAACCCTGCCCCGCGCAAGAGGAAGCTACTTCTGCTGCTAACAACCGGGAATCCGATGCGCGGAGGGGGCAGTGGGGTCTCACATTCTCTACAAATGATGGCATCTAAGGACTTGAACTCCTTGGGATAAGATTTTTTAATCAAAAAGTTCTTGCTAAGAATATCTTTTCCATTGCACAATGGAACACACATGTCAGCATCAGTAAGCTGGGGGAATAGTAGCTTGGCCTCCATGAAGAGAGAGAGAGAGAGAGAGAGAGAGAGAGAGAGAGAGACAGAGAGAGAGAATGGGAGGGCAAGGGAGAGATAATCCAAGAAACTTAAATATTTAAATTAAAAATTTAGGGTTAGGTTTAGGTTTAGGGTTAGGGTTATGATTAGAGACTAAAATGTGCTTAAATATATAATTAATAAATTAGTTATTAGGTGGCACAAAAAATAATTTCATCATTATGTATTTATACAACCTACAATTCTCTTCTGTTTATAGATGACTATACAAAGTAAACCAGTCACTTATGTTATCATTAGAACATACTCCAAGGTTGGATATTGTCTAACCTTGAATGCATTTGTGAAGGATCCTATGGGTTTAGTGTGGGTCAAATGATCCTATGGGCTTGGTGTATCCTAACAAATAAACGTATAAAGACTTGTAAGGATAAGATATATATCTCTCTCTGTCTCTCTCCCCCTCTGTCTCTCTCTGTCTCTCTCTGTCTCTCTCCCCCTCTCTCTCTAACCTGACTTTATGATTGTGAGCCACTCCTCACACTATGATTATGATTATGTTAAGGGTATATGGTAAAACTTGATTTGTGAAAAACAATTTGTGGCATGTAAGTGTAAAGACATGGGCTATCTTTTCTTGATACTCAAACATTTTGTGTAGTTCCAAATGGTTATTTCACTTTTGGACTTCCAAAATAGATGTATAAAGTAAAGTTTGAGAAATTAATCTGACACCACCGATTTTAAGCTTTCTCTATGACACATTGATCATGTCACGTCTTGGTGGAGTTAATCTTCTCACCTTCTGAGCTCAACATAATCACCATATATCCCCCCTTTCCCTCATTCCCATATCCACTTACTCTTATGTGTTTGAGGTCATTGGTATACTAGAGATCAGGCCCATGCCATCAAACATTGGCTCCTTATTTGGTACCCCGCTAGTGCCTTCCTTTGAAGTAGTGCTTGTTCTAGGTTAGAGCCACACCTTCTTTAGATCAAAGTCGGCATATGGGATCCTTCCACCCTTCCATCCTTAATGGGAGTGAAAAGTACTATGGGCGGAGTCTAGATGGAAGGATTCCTCAATGGGAGTGAAAAGTACTATGGGTTGTTATCCTATAACTTTCAATCTTAGTTGCATTTTACACTAACCATATGAGTGATTAAGTGGAATTCTCAATGTAGATGAATTTTCCCTTGATTTTTGCCTTGTGTGTGGCTTGCAAAATTCTCTCTTCAATGCAGCTTAGAATGAAACATTAAAATCCGAATCAAGAAATGAAGGTCAATGGTGTGTAATCTCAAATATTGTAATCTAGAAGTGTTGTTTTATTTTAGGAACCTAATTTGAGAGCTTTGTAATATGTGAATTCGGTAACAAAAGTGCATATACACTTTCTTGTAAATACGTAATTAATATCACTTTCTTGTAAATACGTAATTAATATCACTTTCTTGAAATATGTGAGTACATACATACTTTCTTGTAAATACATAATTAATATCACTAAGAAATTATAAGTTTAATCGATATTAATGAGTAGGAATTCTACCAAAAGTTCATCATTATTGAGTGTGATGTACATAACTTTGAAGTGGTGTCTTGATTTTATAGGACTATTAAAAAACCTTCTAATCACCAAACTAGCAATAAGTAAATCCTAGTGGCAAGGTCCACCAAATACATATTAAGAGGTGTGTTTGCCACGTCAGTTTGCCAATGGCCGGCAATATGATGTCGCATAAGCAAGATAGGAAATACTCAACTTGCTTCTGCCACATAAGATTATCGACTGTCGGCAATCTGACATGGCAAATACACGTGGCAAACACACGTGTATTTGCCATACAATTAGGCGGCCCAATGGGTAAAAGCCGCCCATGTAGTAATAGCGATGCAGGCAAACACATGTGTAATCAGGCGGCCCAATGGGTAAAAGAAAATCAAATTGAAAACTTGCTTAGAAACCCTGTTGTCTTAAAGGACTGTCTTACGCCAGAATGCTGGGAGGGAGAATTTGGTATATGTTTTTCTAAGGAAAGTTGAGTTGCAACAGTTGTTGGTGGGAGTGTTCAAAGGATGACTCATGCGGCAAAGCATGCCCAGGTCTTGACCAGCCTCGATATGGTTGAAAAATGGTGCGCTTTCGGTACGATGGGCGAGGACCGACGAAGCAGTCCCTGAGTGAAGTGCCAGGACACCTAAGGAGGATCCTGGAGGGTTTTGACCAAGAGATGCACGGGCTCGCGGTGCCTATGATACCCATGCGTATGTCGTGGAAGATATGTATGATGGTGGACAAAATGATTATTGTAGTCTGTTTGTTGCTGACCAGTTGGTCTCAACAACAGAGAGTCTAGAGTGATACTGTTTTTTGAGAAACAAGGGGCTGGATGGAATTTTTGAGTTATGACATCGGTAACCAATAACTATTTGTCAGTAGATTATTTTATATGTTAAAGTTTTAAAGAGGAGTGTGTGCGTATCTGTATTCGAAAGCAAAAGTTAAGAAAGGCATTCAATTATGGGTGGGTGAGTAATTGTCTGGTTCTATTGATTCCAGTGGTTGGGTGGTGGCTAACCCATGGGCCGGATGGAGCTAGGTTGGAATCAGTGGAGTTTTAATAATTAAATTGAAAATATAGGAATACACTTAGAATTCGAGTAGTTAAATAAAAACCTGAAGAATTTCTCAAATGAGTAGATGAATGGCTAAGCTTGACTCTTGTTAGGAAAAAAGCGTTGTTTTCTTTAAATGATTAGATCAACAGAAGTTGTGCCTGATTTTGGTTAGGAAAAAAGCGTTGATTTCTTCAAACTAAGTCAGTGATAGTTTTTCTTCTATCTGGTTTAATCATGTGAAAGATAGTTTAGTCTCTTGACCCTGTTAGTTAAGAAAATCAAAAAGGTGGAATCGTCCCCATTTTCCAGGCAAGGAAATTTTTATCGGTTTCGGTTTCGGAATGACCACCAAATTACTCTTGTGTCCGAACATTCGAGGGCGAGGCCTCGAGTGGGAAACCTTGCCCCGTGCAAGAGGTAGCTACTTCCGCTGCTGCTAGCAACGGGGAATCCGGTGCACGAAGGGGGCAGAGGGGTCTCACAGCAGCAGCAGCTGGTATCAGAGCGCTATTGTAAACTTACGAAATAGCAGCAGAAATTGCCTAAAATTTTAAAGTAAATCTAGAAAATAATGTTTTCACTTGTTATGATTATATTTGAAATGAACTTCATAAATTGAAAACTCATAAATTAAATTGGATTTTTAGATGGATAACCCAAATTTATCTAGCATTCCTGGACTCTTCCAGAGTCAGGAGATGATCACCTTTACCTTCAAAAATCTCATCAACTCCGCAACAACCCGAGAAAGCAGAGTGAGACTCGCTTGTGTCACTTTGAGGATCTATACTTTCCTGATCCAGTAGAGCGATGCCAGCATATGTGGTTCTCTGGAGGGCGAAGTATTCGCATCAATACCAATCAATGACAGAGACTCAGACATAATATCTCGCTAGCCATGATCTTGATAAGGCTAGGAGTTGTTCATTATGTATAACTCTATAATCCCTCACCCCGGAATTTTAGAATTTCTTGCCAAATTTTTAGACTTCTTAGCCACTTTATTCCTAAGAGAAGAATTACAACACCATTATCAGTGATGAATCGTGTATATCATAGCATGTCTCCATCGCAGTATTGCCTTTTTATGCATATAGATTGAGGTGGTGACTTTTGGAGCCGAGACGCTCTATGTATATATCAGAAACTTTTGATAATAAATGACATTTTACAAAAGATTCCAAATTGTTTTCATGGTTGTGAATATTGGTTAATAAAATTATCAGAGTGAATCTTGTTTTCAAGAATTATGATGGAATATTTATTTGCTTAAGAAATAAATCTCAAAAATTAAATAGTCATAAATCTGATAACAAAGTTAAGTTGACAAAAATATCGTTTTGTCAGAATCATGAGGCGCATGGGCCGTGGTAGGTAATCAGATCCTCTTACCGATGATGAAGAGTTAGATCCGGAGGTTCGTAAAGCCCTGCAGCGATCCCAACCTAGTCCCTTCAAGGGTGAAGGGGAATAGTTAGGAGAAGGAGTGGAAAAATGGATAGAGGCAATGGAAGAGTATTTTGATGTAACCGGTTATAAAATGAGCAGAGCAAGATGCCTCTTGCCAAATTGAAAATTGTGGAAATGGCCAAGGTCGCATGGAGGAACCATTGTGAGACAAACCATCTCGACCGAAATACCCAGACTTGGTCAGATCTTAAAGCTTACCTCTCAGGAAGAGGTTCTGTCCTCTAGGCTTCCTGAAAACCAAAATGAATGAGTTCTTGGAGCTGAAGCAGGATAACCGGACGATTGAAGAATACCATCAGGCATTTGCCCTTCTTCTCAAATATTCTCCACTTTTGGATGAAGAGCAGCTGATGGCCAGATTCATTCGAGGGATGAACGAGCCATTAGACATTTTAGTGAAAAATGCCAAACTAGTCTCAATGGCAGAAGCTGTTAGAATGGCAAAGTACTTTGCCAAAGCATTTGTTGTTAAGGTCTTGCCAAATCCTACACCCTCAAACTTTAAAAGGTTCTGAACCTCGAGAAGTGCTTCAAACTTTCCACCCCCAAAGAGGCAACAAGGCCCTAATCAGAATCAAGATGCTGGGAAATTCAAAAGTGAAGGAAGACCATTCCCTCATCAGAACACTTTCTCAAGAGCCCCACCTCTTTCAAGGATTCACAAGGATGAGCTTAGAAGTGAGAATAGGTGTTTTGGGTGGTGTCAAGGTTTCGGTCACCAGCTTAAAGACTCCCCAACTCCTGCCATGTTAAGAGAAGATAGGAAGTCAAGGACCCAGAGTGTCACTAGCTTAAAGACTGCCTGACTCCTGCCATGTTAAGAGGATAGGGAAGTCCAAGACCCAGAGTGCAGAGACCAGCCCCTTTGTATCGTCAACCGTCTCGCCAAAATCAGGGCAATCCCAGGAGGACTCCAGCTCAACCATCTGCCTCTGTTCAGAGTAATCTCAGAACTCCCTCCCAGAACTGGGGTAACCAAAGAGAAACAGTTCCGCCCCAATCTGCAGCAGCCAGAGTAGTTACGATAGCAGAAGTAGTGGAAGAGGAAAGAAGTTAGTTACGATAGCAAAAGTAGTGGAAGAGGAAAGAGGTCAGATTTATGCCGCAATTGAAAACCAAGGGCCAAATCGTCAATTCTCTATCATCCATGCTCCAGCTGAGTATAAGGGTAAGCCATGGTACTCATTTATTTATCTTCCTAGGATGCTTGCATAAGCTAGTCTTAGAACAGAAATCAGGGAATCCTCTGCAAGTTGAATTGGCCAATGGGAAGATTCTTTTCACTCACCATGGAGTCGGATCGTATTCACTTTAATCTAGATGGGAATGTAACTGACTGCCAGTTCAGAGTCTTACCTTTGGGAGTTCTCGACAGAATCCTTGGAATGGATTGGCTCCACAAAAATCAAGCTGACATTCACTGTCTTCCGTGACCTTCACGAGAACAAAGTTCAAGGAACTGGAATTTTTGGATCCCCAGATCTGCAATTAGTAAAAGCTTCTAGGTTACTTAAAGGACTTAGAAAGAAGCAGCTCATTTATGTTGTCCAAGTGAATCTGATAGACACAAAGTTAAAGGCTAAAGAACCATAATGGTTAAGTGAGTATGATGATTTATTCCCGGCAGAGCTAACTGAGATGCCTCGGATTCGGGAAGTAGATCATGAGATAAAATTGACCCCCGAAGCTCAGCCAATAGCCCAGCACACGTGCCACTCCTCCCTGAAGCCATTGAACTCAAGGAACAGCTTAGACAGCTGTTAGAACAAGGTTTTGTAAGACCCAGAATTTCACCTTGGGGAGCGCCAGTTCTCTTTCAAAAAAAGAAGGATGGAACGTTAAGACTCTGTGTGGATTACAGAGGTCTCATTCAGCTGACAATTAAGAATAAGTATCTTATCCCCAGAATTGATGAGCTTCTAGACAGGCTAAATGGAGCCCAGATCTTCACAAAGATAGATCTCAAATCAGGGTATTACCAGATCAGGATTAATGATCAAGATATCCCGAAGACAGCCATCAATACTCGCTATGGGCACTATGAATTTACTGTCAATGCATGCCGTTTGGATTGACAAATGCCCTAGCTACATTCAATCACCTAATGTAGGACATTCTCAGAGAATACTTGGATGAATTTGTTCTTGTTTTCTTTGATAATACTCTGATTTACTCAAAGAATGCAGCTAACCATGAAGCTCATGTCCGTAAATTTCTTGAGATTCTAAGGAAGCACCGACACTTTGCAAAAAGGAGCAAATGCACTTTCTCTCTCGACCATGTTGAATACTTGGGCTTTCTGGTATCCAAAGACAGAATTTCTCTAGCAAAAGTCCAAGCAGTCATAGATTGGCCTGAACCAAAGACAGTGAAAGAAGTCAGGGGATTCTTGGGATTAACTGGTTGGTATAGAATTTTTATACCTAAGTATGCTCTCATAGCTTCCCCCGTGACTAATCTTCTCAAGAAGAATACCCCGTTTCAATGGTCCAGCAGGTGTCAGAGCGCTTTTGATAAGCTGAAGACCGCCTTGGTAACCAATCCCATTCTGAAGTTGCCAAATTTCTCTCTACCCTTTGAGGTAGTAACTGATGCTAGTGGCTTTGCCCTGGGAGGTGCGCTCATGCAGGAAGGTCATGCAGTGGTCTATGAATCCCGAAAACTCAGAATGCATGAGAGAAATTATGCTGTCCCCATGACCTCAAGCTACTTTCAATACTCTATACCTTGAAGTTGTGGAGACATTACCTACTGGGCCAAAGATTCACTTTGATGACAGATCATCAGAGCTTAAATTGGATCTTTACTCAGAATGATCTCAACATGCGCTAAAGAAGGTGAATGCAGACCCTGCAGGAATCAAGTACCTCCCATGCAAAGAAAATGTGGGAGCAGATGCCCTCAGCAAAAAAGCCTAGGCGATACTTGATTTTGAAATCAAGTACCGCCCAGGCAAAGAAAATGTGATAATAGATGCCCTCAGTAGAAAATCCTCCTTGCTTGCAATCACAGTGGTGTCAAATCCATTGATTAATGAAGCAAGAGAGAAGATCATGCACGATAGATTCTTTGGCCCTATTGCTACCCTATTTATGCAGGAAAGCAAAACTCCTCAGGAGTTGAGCCGAGTTCAAGGGTACAGCCTGGATGAAGGAATTATGTATTATAATAGCAGGCTATGCATTCCCAATGATGAGGGAACTAAGGGTCAAGTTTTGAATGAAGCCCATGATAGCCTTATATAGCAGGACATCCAGGTTTCATCAAGACCTACATGTCTATAAAGAAAAGCTTCTTTTGGCCTCCTGGACTAAAAAAGGATGTACTTAATCATGTACGTCAATGCTTGATATGTCAGAAAGTCAAAGCCGAGAGACATTAGAAAAATTCTGGACTCAAAAGAGGGCTGTTTCAACAATAATATAATAATAGATACATAGATTGAGTGACATGTAATCTACGAACGATATTCACCGGTGATGGGACCTCTGTACAAACCCACCCAAAACGTGGAGAAACTCTTATCTTCATGAAATATTAAAAAAACCATCACCTTGTCTTAAAATATTTAAAATCGTTTTTTTGTCAGCACCTAACACAATAAAAGAATGTTTTCCACATTCCTGTGTTAGACGTGGAGCACTAAAAAATTCTTTCCACCACCCCTAGAACTAATGAAGCTTGAATGCTTGGAATAGATAGATACACATTCTCCTGGTTATTCCCTCAACTTGGTTCCACTTTTGAATCTCAAAACATCTTTGGCGCCCAAAAGAACAAACCGTCCCTCATTTCTTCTTCCCTCCTTGATCCACAAAAGCGGTTAGCTCAGTCATCCACTTTCTGCTACTTCTTATTTCTCATACGTCTGTTAATCTATCATGGCACCCGAAAGTGGACTGAAACGAGCAAGGAGCAGTATCTCATCTGTTGTGTTGTATAACATAAAAGACGAGAACGAAGAATGGATTCCCCAAGTATACAGGAAGTACTCTTGGGTCACTATGCAGCCAGGAAAACAAGGCCACTACCGAGTGAAGGGAAAGGCATCTGAAGACTTGGCCAAACATTGGAAAGGAAGGATCCTTGACTTTAAGATGGCACTAGGAGGGAAAACTGTCAAAGAAGTGTTAATCCAGCATGTATTCATGCAAAAAGAGATCAACGTGGGACCATTGGAAGGACTTCCAAGACACAGACCACATTGTAAGTGCTTGTGTTTTGTATTTCAATGTTGCAAATAAGGTGATTAATATACATTTTTCTGCCTTACACAGATTTGTACCCATCCAATCTTCAGGAGTGGGAGCCTGCACAATGCTTGACGGGATTCTTGAATGTCGTACATGGTGAGGTGGGGGAACTTCAATATGAAGGTCGTGCACCAAGTGATCTCGCAAGAAGTAGAACATATTTCTATGACTCATTTTATACCTCGCCCACTCAATCGAGTCGACATGGAAAGTTGGAACGTATTCCGTTGCCCGCACTTGATAGTCCTGAGTGGCCATTGCTTGACACAGAAGTGATAGAGTCATACAGGACCAAAATGTTTAATGATATTAAATGTGCTATGAAGCCTAGCATTGGTGCAAGAAATGTCCACTTAAGTTTGTTTGTTCCAACTGCATGCTTTGTTCATTTATTTTCTGATTGTAAACAATTGAGAAAAACTAGAACAACTTTTGTGTGCAAAGATATAGATGAAGCCTGGCTTGATCATTTGTTTAACAAAGGTTGGAGAGTGAAATCATCAAAGGGAGATGATTTGATCGAATGTTGATTGAACACCTCCGACATTGCATTTCGGTGAGTGTTATGACATTCAAATGTATTTTTGTGAAACAGTTACAACGCTTATTTGATTATACTCGAAAAATTATCCTAATGATATTTTGGAATCAGATACTATATTGCTAGGCAACATCTGTGCATGTCATTTACTTATAGAAGGTGGCGATGGATCAACAACAACTGGGAAAGCATGGACCAAGATACAAGAGATGGCACCCACTCTTGCTTGATAGATATAGTTATGATTCGACAGGGTCACCCATCTTTGACATTGGAAGTGGAAGAGAATTGGACTCTCGAATATGTTAGGAAGGAATTAGAAGTAGCTATTCAGAATCCTCCAGATCAATTTTGCTTCAAGCTCGATGGTCGGAAGCTAAGTAAAAGAAGAGAGCATCAGATCATTTGTAAAGATGTTGCAGCCCCACATGAATTGGAGGCACTAGAAGATATATGATGTGACCATGTATACGGTGACAATGTATTTTCCATATGCAATAAACTTATCTATTCAGAATATTGCTTTTGTAATGCTTTATTGTTTAAAACAATGTAATGAAGGTAAAAATTTCCCAATTGAATTTTTATGTACACAAAAAAGGCTTAAAGTAAGAAAACAAGCAGTGAAGGAACACAGTAGCAAATTTGATCCTCTGATTTTCAAATTTAAAGTGCATTTACAATTGATGTTCTCTCTCCAATAACACTAGATATGTGCAAAAAAATATAAATGTACATGTATAGCTGCATATTTACAAACGTACATTTGTTGGAAGAAGGAAAAAACTATTTATTACTGGAACCCATAGGTATCGGCTTCAGGATGGAGCCATGGCTCTTCTCCCAAGTACGAAGCCCATGTAAGAGGCTCAGGGGGGCCTATCCCCCCTCGTGGATTGGGCGGGATGAAGTCCACTGGGCCGTTTGGAGGCATAACTTCAGCGACCTCGATCAATTTCGCAATCGTTTCCTCCCTAAACGTTTGGACGTCTAGGTCCACGTAGCAAGACATTGATGGAAACTGCCATCACAATTCATCAAGGCATAAATAAGATCAACATGACAATATACAAGAAGATAAACAAGAGTACGCATGCGTATGGGAGTTGAAAAATGCTTACATCCTCTGAAGGGAGCTGAAAAATGCTCCGTAGCAGCAACATTGCATTAAGTGCAACCCTCCACCCACAGCTGTAGCCATCTTCTTGTTTGGGGACACTAACCCTTCGGATGGTCGATCGATCCAGGGTGTCAATGTCCATGCTCAGGCTCTCGTAAGCTACCATTAGTTTCCTGACACCACTGTAAACAAAGACCAATCATTATCTTGATCAATCCGGACTTCTAACTCAAACAATAATATGTATCTTAATGATTTTTACTTACAACAAAACATTTCCATGGACACCAGATGTCGAATTTGCAAGGTAAATGACATTGTCTTGCACGTCGACTAGTACAAGACTCCAATGGGAACTGCATCACATCCAAATAGATTTCTATTAGTTTGAATCCAAAGGAAGCACTATATAACTCGTGTACGGTGATTCGTATAAACATCATGCAAGAGAGATAGAGAGACAAACTCACTTTTCATGATATGCCAAAAAAAATACTCGAGCATCGTCCAGCTGGACCTCCCGAAACCAGTTCAGCACATCGAGGTACAGAACTGACTCTACTAGCAACAGTGTTGAGACCAGTGAATCAATCTGGAACACTCGTTGCTGTACGTCCTCGGGCAATTGCGAAATAACAAAACTCACAAGGAAACATATCAAGAGTGAGGCATAAACTTTAAGAGCCAAGAATGAAAAATTGTGGGAGGACAGAGAAAAGAGTATACCTTAAAACACATCAGAGCACTTTGTCGTTGACTTCAGTTTTAGGATCAAACAAAATGTTGATTTCCTCAGCATGAATCGGGAAATAACATCTATGCCCTCTAATATTAAAGGGTACATAGAACTCTGGCAATAAAAATTGCAGCGCCTCCCAATTCATGGCGTGGAGTGCACGAACATTTTTCCTTTTTGTTTGCAATGTAAGCATTGCAGCTTGATGTTCCCTTTGAGTGCTTGTCATTAAATTTGCCCGAGTCTGATGTTCATAATCTGGACCTCCCTCGGTCACCTCTTCAATTCTCACTTTTTGTACAGGACGAACATCCAAAATTTGTAACATTCGTTCATCAGTAAACGTAACTAGTCTAAGTAACTTATCGTATCTGAAACGAAGGGCTACTAGGCTGAAAAAATCTTTGTTCATCACTGTCACCCTGTGTGCATGGGCAGCAAGAACGTAACTATCCAAAAAAAATTCGATCATCCAATCTTCTGTGGCCTCCTACAAGCAAAACAGGGCCGATGCCTTCCACCTAAACAAAATTCCATTTTGCTCACAAATTCTCCTGGCAAGCCTCTGGAAAGGCAATCTTGGAATAGCAGCTATCGGGTGCTTCATAAACTTTGTGATTTCTCGCAGAGCTGACGAATGCTATGCGAAACGCCTTAGTCTAGGCTGCGTTTTGGATAATCGGGAAGGACTGCTTGATTTCCTCGATCTTGAGACTTTCAGAGCGCCCATCTTCTTGAGGGAGCTGCATTGTCAATGGGTTTAGCTGTATGCCTTACACGAGCCATCTGAAAATGCAAGAAAGAGCAGAAAACTTAGCTATTCAGTAGTACACGATTAACAATTCACCATAAAGCGAGAGAGGGTGGCCAAGAAAGCAATATGCACTTCCTCGCATTATGGTGAATCCATTCACCATAACGCGAGATGAAGGCCCACAGAAACACAATAATCCTCCTTGCATTATGGTGAATTAATTGACACCAATAAGAGGCGGATTATCGTGCATCCTTTGAGCTTTGATCTTGCGTTATAGTGATTTGATTCACCATAACACGAGACTAAGAGCCAGTCAAAGCAAAACAATCCTCCTTGCGTTATAGTGAATCGATTTACTACAACGGGAGGAGGATTCTCGTGAATCTCTTACCATTCCGTCTTGAATTTTGGTGATTCGATTCACCATAACACATAGAGCCGTATTGAGATTCTAATGACTCGTCGTCTGCTTTACGGTGAATCGAATCACCATGGCAGAGGGCAAACAGTCGAAGGAAAAACAAAACAATCAAGGATTATACAAGAAACTCACAAAACAATCAAGTAATACACTTTCATCACATTCTATGAGTGGGAATGGATGGAGACCGTCGTGTAGGAGGTGAATTAATTGACACCAATAAGAGGTGGATTATCGTGAATCCTTTGCCCTTTGGTCTTGCATTATAGTGAATCGATTCACCATAATGCGAGACTAAGGCCAGTCAAAGCAAAACAATCCTCCTCGCGTTATAGTGAATCGATTTACTACAACGGAAGGAGGATTATCGCGAATCTCTTACCATTCCATCTTGCATTTTGGTGATTCGATTCACCATAAGACATGGAGCGTATTGAGATTCTAATGGCCCGTCGTGTGCTTTAAGGTGAATCGAATCACCATGGCAGAAGGCAAATAGTCGAAAAAAAAACAATGGCAGAGGGCAAACAGTCGAAGAAAAAACAAAACAAATAAGCAATATACAAGAAACTTACAAAACAATCAAGTAATATACAAAAACTTACATTTCTTGCGTGAGAATGGATGGAGACTGTCGTGCAGGAGGTGGAATATTGGTTCAGTACTGTGGCGGTAGTCGGAAGTCACCTGGAGGCAAGCAGGAGGACGGACAAGGCAAAATCAATAAGAGGACAAAAAGGTGGCGTGATTAACGGCTTTGATTAGTCTTTAGAGCGAACACACGTGCTGGCGGGCTGCCAGGGCGACTAGGCGACGCTGACGTGTTGCATAGCATTAAAAAGGGCTTTGATTAAACTTTATAGCTTGTACACGTGCTAGGTACACGACGGGCTGCCACGTGGCATTCATGGAATGGCAAGTGAAAACGCGACGCTGACGTGTCGCATAGCATTAAAAACGGTTTTTAATTGCTTCTCTAGGATACCCATCTCATTTATTGCCTCTCTTGGAGTTCGTATTCTCATTTATCTCCCCACCAACGGCCTTCATCTCCATCAATGACTGACTATCTCCTCCAACCCTCCTTCATCAATCATCCTCCTTCATCCTCCTGTATCAAACGTCAAAGACAAACCTCCAACCTCCTTCATCTCCATCAAAGATAATGACAAACTCCTTCATCTCCATCTCCTGCGACGTTTGTATACAATTCGTTTTCCTGGTATTTTTATCTCTTTTGTGCTTCCTTCTTCTTTTGTTATTTCGTTCTTTTGGTTTCATTCGTGCAGAACTCCTTGCTTTGTCTTTTCATCGCATTAAGGTGAATTGAAAACCTATGACTCCTCGCCTTATGGTGAATTGACTGCGAAGAAGACTATTTTAATTCGTTTGACACCTCCTCTCTCAGTATGGGTACTTGAGAACTATCTTTATTTGTAATTCACCATAACGTAAGAGACGGCACCAAAGGATGAAAAAGTCATCATGTTGCGGTGAATCAATTCACCATAACGCGAGCGAAGGTCCCATAGGAAGCACAATATTCCTCCTTGCATTATGGTGAATCGATTCACCATAACGCGAGAAGAGGTCCTTGACTAAGCTGCAATTTTATTTGCGTTAGGGAAAATAGATTCACTACAACGCGAGGAGGAATACCTGGATTCCTCTGGCATCTCCTCTCGCGTTATGTTGAATCCATTCACACCACACAGAGATTTGTTGTTTAAGACCGACTGTCTCTTGATTCATTGCTTGAACTAATATTTTCCATGTCTTATCTACACCCTTGAATTCAGCCATGGCGCAAGTTCAAGTCGAGTTTGATGTGGACGAAGAGATTAAAGAAACAGCTGCAACTCTGTTGTATGACTTCCTCTACAAATGTCGACGTCATGATTTGCACCCTGCAATTTCGTTGATGTTCAATTGCGATTTTTCTCTGGAGGATACATTTTATAGCCATCATGGATACTTTGAAGAGGCAAAGCAAGAGTTTGACGAGCTCACAAATGAAGAACCAATGATGATTGATGGGAAAAATCACATTCATTTTAATCTCAAGGTGTCGCCGGAGAAGAAGCAGAGGTTAAACAGAGATTGGCACAAGGTACCATGTGATAAGAAGAGAGCTTTGCTATGCCCTTTTCACAAAAGAAAATGCCGCTTGATGGAATACTCTTATGCCTTCTTATGCTTCTTGCACATGAACGTGCAATTAATAGATGAAGAATGTACAGAGCCGCATGCAACAAATGAAAGTGAAGACACGATTTCTCGTCAGGCTAGTCCCACCGTTGAGGATGTTGCTGAAGAGGAGGACACTCCTCATGTGATTGAGGAGTTCAATGTTGAAGAAGAGAGGAAGCTCAGTTCGGCGGTTGATATTGAGGCAATGAGAGAACAAAACACTGATATAGGTCAGCTTGTGATTGAATCAGATAACTCCTCCCCCATTCCAACGCCATTACTCCCCTCCTACCAAGTAGGAGATTCAGAGTATATATTGCTGACAGACATA
Organism: Cibotium barometz; assembly: GCF_041138505.1. NCBI lineage: Eukaryota > Viridiplantae > Streptophyta > Polypodiopsida > Cyatheales > Cibotiaceae > Cibotium > Cibotium barometz. The sequence continues at coordinate 24,365,016 of NC_141078.1, read as the reverse complement.
CAACATGTATTTAACTTAAGGGAGGACCATTGCATAGCTTTCATAGCCCAAAATCTGGAGGTCGATGACAATTTTGTAGATGATGATGGGATAGATAAGTACTTACTAGTGGATAGCCATGTGAAAGACACCGAGTTCCTATCTGCTGCCTGCAGCAACACTAAAGATGATCTATGCTGATGCCCTTAAATATGAAGGAAAAGATGCCACAGAGGAAGAGCTACAAGAAGCAAGGGAAAGACTGAATATTACCAACATGGGAGGGTTTAGGGATGTGCCAAGTAAGTCAGCGGAAACCGTTCCTAGTTCGAGCACTAATTTATGGCAAGACGCCTTGCTTGAAGTAGATGAGAACCAAGAGGTTAGTTTTTTTTGTTGTGTTTTCGTACTTTTGTTGCGGATTTGGCTTTATCAACTTTGTCCTGAAACGTTTGGTGATGTTGTTTCTGGCTAATGCTCCTTTATTTTTTCAGTTGGAAATATATGAAGACACATTCCTCAAACGTGCTTCAGGCAAGCGTATGGCGGGATTGGGCCACGATTTGACACTAGGAACATATATACATCACCTAAAATTCCCTCAAATTGTGATATTTCACGCTAGCTTCTCCAAGGACAATGCAAGTTTTCCTCTGATGGCGATAAAGACTCTATCCAGGTATTTAGGTGGCTATCACTTAAGGCTGAATGCAAATAAGGCAATACTTCTAGAGCGGCAAGCAGCTGTTCGAATTTTTGGAGAGGGACCTGGAGTATATTTGTTGAGATGTAAATATTATTTAACATATGCTGCTTACGGGTTGGCATGTAGAATCACAGATCCTAATCTGTTGAGTGATTGCAGGAAGAAGCATCTTCTTAGAACAGCAAGGCCAAAGGTCCCTGTTGTGCCATTGATAGAGGATGAAGAAGATGATGCAGAAACTTCATCAAAAAAGGCTCGGCTGGGGGAAGTCTCTGCTCCAGATTAACAGATTTAGATTATTCCAGTTGCTAAGAAGTTTCTTCATATTTCTCAATACTCTTCTTGCTTACCATTAAAAACTATGAAATGTATATATATTGAAAACATTTATATGGGACATAGATGAAAGCTCTTGTTCTTTTAAAATCTTTCACAGTTACATCATTGTTTTATAATATGTATTTCAATGATCAATTTTCTTCCACACTCTGCCCTGTCTTTGTCGTTGTCTTAGCCATTCAGCATGATTCTGCTTTCCCTGTGAGGAGACATATATTGATTGTCTCCGTTCAGCCTGCATCTTTCTTATTGCACATGACACAGCTGATTCAGACTGTTTGATCTTCACACGAGCCCTCACTTGAATCCGCCTATACCACCACTGACATAGTTGCTTCATGGGATTACTTTTCTTCATTCCTCCTCCATGTTGAGTGGCCCTTTGATAGGCACAACGTGCTTGCCAATGAGATCTTTCCATGCCTTGGGTAGACCAAATCCCAAGGCTTCCAAACTCTTCCGCAAAAATGGTTCCATGTGCATGCAAAATGTGCTACAAATGCTCAACAACAACAAGACATTTAGTATCGTACAATATTTTTTGAACAACAAAAAAAACTCAAAGCTGTAGGTTTTCAAGTAATAACCATGTATTATGTCAAGTTTGTCGCACCCCATGCCTTTTCATAGCTAGTGTAGAACTCTGTCACAACTGCCTCAAATTTCTCAACATCCCCATCTTCAAACCTTGCTTTTTGCAACAAAGGTGCTAGGCGATCAAAGTGCCAACCACGCTTTGGCCTTTGCCACCCTTGCTTGTCCTGAAGAGCCTCGATCAGGTACAGCTGCATGAAGCTTCCTCCACACCTCAAAATCTGTACCCAGATGACCTCTCTAGGTATGATTAGATAAGAACTTTCTGGCTTTTGCACCTCCAAAACATGGTTTGCTAGGAACATTTTCGGTCTTCCCTGATCTTCTCAAGTCCTTCTCAATCTTCACTTGACCACAATGTAAACCTACATCTGAAAGCACTTGCTCTGTTTTTTTAATAGTTCTTTCACTCTCTAATGCTGGTTTCATATTCCATGAAAATTCGATGTACATGTAGACTAGTTTCTCAATTATTCTAACCAGCGCATGCAAAACACAAATATGAACTCTGATCAAAGGGATAGGAAGAATTGGATCCCAATTAGGATCCACTCCTGGAGCATCACGATTTGGGGCTTCACGCCTATTACTGATTGCATTTAGGCATTTCCATTCTCTCTCTTTTCCTCCTTTGGAGACACCTCATTCGGTCATGCGATACAGGCAAGGATACTTGGCCATTGCTCCTTGGGAAATACCAAACATGCATTTCAAGTTTTAAGATCTGCAGCCAGGTTCCATTCAACCTCATATTCACCATATCCTTCTACATAAAGCTTTTCGCCATTCGACTGCAGGATAGTGGAAGGAAGCTCAGTCTGGTTGAAGTACCACTTTAGAATTTCATGGGTCTCTGTTGGAACCTGTTAACAACAACAATTAAATTGTCTACAACATCATAACAAGAGGATAGCAACATAATATTCTTTTTTTAAAAATGGATAGCACGTCACCTCAAATGCAGCCAGCCACCAAATCTCATTTTCGGATTGTACACTAAAGTGCTTCTCATCAGCATTACTGATACTTGCATCCAAAGCTCTATTCATTAAAGTCATGCTAACCCTTTCCAGCTTTTGTCCTTTGATCACCTCACTCTCATCAAGTTTTAAAACAAATTTCAGCCTTCCATTGCACTCATGTACACTGATGTCATAAAATTTCACCATAGCCATTTGTAATTTCCGAACATCCATAATGAAATTGTTGAACTCTGTAAGCTCTATGATTTTCTGTTCCCCGCTCTTTTTAGTCACTGTCAATGTACTAGACACGTGACAAGGCTCTCCAACAAGTTCGACCATTCCCAAGTTGAGAATATTTCGAGCTTTATTCACATGAAATGGTTTTGGAATGGGAATTACTGTTTTTTTTCCAAGCTTACAACAATTGAAACCCTCTTTAACTTTATTAAACAACATCCTGTAAGACTTTGTGCTTATACCAGCCATGTCACATATACCTTGTGCATCTGCAGGAGTGAATGCTTCACTCACCTCCTGCAAGGATTGCTTTGCTATGTCTTGCAAACTTAGGATGCTGTATTGCTGACTCCACGATGTCTTTTGTCATAACTTTGCCAAATATATCAGAACCTTGCTCTTTTGGACCCACAACATCTGTGACCATTCTGAAGCAACAACGATAGCTATTTCAGTCCATCATTCATCTAACTATACCACCCCCACACCCAATCCCCCATCTCCAAAAAAGAAACTAAAGATGAAAATGAAAAGTGAGTGCTCAAAGAAATTTAAGCTCAAAGAAATTATAGATCCCAATACCTGCAAGCTTTTACACGACGCTTCCATTGGCCACCTCCAGCATTGAGTTCTTCCAATGGTTTGATCTGTCTCTTGCGTAATCGAGCACCCAATGGTGTGTCTTTCAAATATTGTAATTTTTTGTTGAACTTTTCAAGTTGTTTTCGAAGGTGTGCATTCTCACTCTCCAATGTAAAATTGTTGATTTCTCGAACTGCCAAAATTTCATTCTTCTCTTTAATAGTGTCCTGTATCTTACAAATAGTCTGCTGCAAATGATCAAACTCTTTTTGTAACCCAGCACAAACTTTTGCTTTGTCCTCGTTTGAAGCTTGCAAAGCTGTTGTGATCGATGCCAAGTAAAAATTCGCACCTTCAAGCATTTTTATTCTGGCATCTCTATCACTCAAATGTCTTTCAAAGATACTTTGACATTGGCCAAACAGTCTTTTGCAATATCCAAGCAATCCATTTTCACCCTCACACACAAACTTGAAGAAACTTGTCAACCCAAAGAATGATGGAGATTGAGAGGAGGTTGGATCTGGTGGGTAAATACTACCATCCAACCATAGGTCCATATTTTTCTTTCCTTCATTTTGAAGCTCAGTAATGTGGGCTTTGCATGCTGGCCTAGACCAATTTCTCTTACAGCAGGGAGCATAATCGGCTTCTACTTGGAAGTGGATGTCCACCTTTTTCTTCTTTTGCTTCACAGGTTCCATTGCGTTGTTCTGTGCTTTAACAACACCAAAAAGCATCATGAACTCACACTTTAACCAAAAGAAACCAAAGATATTACACTTATCTCCCATGAAGAAGATTGCTTCATTAAAACCAAAAGACAACATCACTAAATAATACCTCCTTGTCCATCAAACAAACTTGTTGGTATCCTGGATGAACCAAAATATACAGAGTACTTGTAAGCACAACCCTCACTTGAAAAAGGTAAGAAATGGGATTGTTATTCATGCACAAGTAGGTATGGCGCATGAAGAACAAATACTTTTCCATCCTTTTTCAAAACTTGCCGCCTTGAGAAGAAGAGAAAATCAAAAACCTCCCGCTCAAAACAATTCGGATTTGGAGTGGTTGTGGTTGTGGAGTCGGGAAGACAATGAGGGAGACAATGCAAGATGATGGGTTGCAGGGACGAAGTTCGGTTCAAGTTTGGTAAGCAAAGTTGGCTTCGTTACATTCAAAAGTGTAATGAAGAAAGAGAGTGGTGTCTTTTTTAAATAAAATAAGGCACCATAGTGGGAATAAAAAACTATACTTAAGAGGCATTGTTTTGAATTAAAAAATACCCTACATGTCAGTTAATGGAATAAAGAACTCAAAAATGATGCACGTACCCTCCAATATTATATGTGGGTTTATTGGCTTGCTTTGTCCACATCACCATCCCAAGGGATCTCTTACAAGGCCCCTTTTTGAGTCCAAATTTTCCCTAATGGTAAAAATGCTTGGGAAGTTACATCCATTAGGCATCCCCCATATGAAGTGGGAATGTATTAGTATGGATTTTATTACTGGACTACCTTCAGTGCAATCAGGCTACAACTCTATCTTCGTGGTAGTTGACAGACTAACAAAAGTTGCCCATCTGATTCCAGTAAAAGAAACCTACACTACAGTGGATGTGGCCAGAGTGTTCCTCAAGGAAATCTTCAGATTGCATGGCCTACCCAGGAGAATAGTAAGTGATCGAGATCCCAAATTCATGTCAAGATTCTGGACTGCATTCTTCGAAGCAGTAGGAGCTTTCTTGGATCTCAGCATAGCTTACCACCCCGAGACCAATGGTCAAACAAAAAGGGTGAACCATGTAATCAAAGATATACTTCGGTCACACTGTGGCAGGGAACACCAAGAAGTGGCTAAGCTATCTGCACCTAGTCGAATTCGCCTACAATGCTTCTTATCACCCGAAGTATCGGGATGAGGCTCTAGCCAAGCAAACTGATTCTAGAATTTTCCAGATCAGTTTGGTCAATTTTTGACCATTTTTGGGTCAGTTCAGCTTACTTTTTGGATCTAGATTTGAAACAGGAGAGAGGAGAGATGAAAATATCTCATTTTATTGATTAAAAATTGGGGGTAATGATGAGAAAAAGGTGCCTACTTCATGAGGGGAGATCCCCACACTGAGGTGTCAAAATTTAGTTTTTTTAATTCTTTTCTTTGGTCCTTACTCTTCATCTTATGTGAGCATTTACTCATATTTGGGGGGGGTTTCTTTTACTCTTCAATTTATCTCCTCCCTACATTTGAATTAGTCTCATTGGCCTGTCAAACCTTTGTTTGGACCTTAATCTAAAATTTTCTGAAAACAGGGCCCCTTAGGCTAAGGTCTTTTGTGCACATTATAATTTATTTCTAATGCACATAGGAATTTCTTTTTAAACTTCTGTTTCAAGGGAATTTATTTTAATAAGAAGGGATATTTTTCCATCCAAAGATATCTAAAAATTGAATTATCTCTCTCTAGAACATTATCTTTCTCTAGGCTAAAACACGTAGAAACAAGATCTTTTATTATTTTGAAAAGGGGATTGATTACAGGGGAAGAAACTGGACATCTTGAGGGGCTGGGGAGGAATCTTACATCCTCTCCCACTTGAAAAACGTGAGATGTCCTCATCTTGCAAAAACTGGGGGTAATCTCGCATCAGTTCGGCTTCTTTCTCCCAGGTGGCGTCTTCAAAAGGATAGAACTTCCATTTGACTAATAATTCTCTCAAAATTCTGTTCCTGAGAACCTTCTCTCGAACATCAAGGATTTCTTCAGGTTGGAGTTCCATCTGCCCTTGGGTTGAAGAAGTTAAGAGTTCATCATTAAGCACATGATTCGGGCTTGGTACATACTTCTTAAGTAGGCTGACATGAAATACATTATGTACTTTGAGATGAGGAGGCAGAAGAAGTTCATAGGTTAAGTCACCTACTTTCTTTGTAATCAGATATGACCCACAATATCTGGGGGATAACTTCTTGTACTTCCCAAGAGATAGAGAACTTCTTTTGGGGCGTACTCGAATGAAGACCATATCTGCTTCTTTGAATTTTCTGCCTGACCTCTTCTAGTATGCATACTACTTCTGTCTATCCTGGGGAGCTTTTATATCCTTGCGGATTAACTGCATTTGCTGCTCCATGACGTCAAGCATCTGTCTGGACATCTCGACCTAGTCAAAGGGTCGGGCCAAGTTAATGGTGTTAGGCAATCTTGTCCATACAGAGCTTTGAAAGGGCTCATGAATCCTGATACTTCGGTGATAAGAAGCATTGTAGGTGAATTTGACTAGGTGCAGATAGCTTAGCCACTTCTTGGGTTCCCTGTGCCAGAGCATGACCGAAGTATATCTTCGATTACTTGGTTCACCCTTTCTGTTTGACCATTCTGAACTGGGTAGGCCATGCAATCTGAAGATTTCCTTGAGGAACACTCTGGCCACATCCACTGTAGTGTAGGTTTCTTTTACAGGAATCAGATGGGCAACTTTGGTTAGTCTGTCAACTACCACAAAGATGGAGTTGTAACCTAATTGCACTGAAGGTAGTCCAGTAATAAAATCCATACTAATACATTCCCACTTCATCTGGGGGATGTCTAATGGATGTAACTTCCCAAGCATTTTTCCTCTCTCGGCTTTGACTTTCTGACATATTGGGCATTGACGTACATGATTAAGTACATCCTTTTTTAGTCCAGGCCAGAAGTAGCTTTTCTTTACAGACATGTCGGTCTTGATGAAACCTGGATGTCCTACTATAAGGCTATCATGGGCTTCATTCAGAATTTGTTCCTTTAGTTCCCTCATCATCATTGGGAATGCATAGCCTGCTATTATAATACATAATTCCTTCATCCAGGCTGTACCCTCGAACTCGGTTCATGAGGAGTTTTGCTTTCCCGCATAAGTAGGGTAGTAATAGAGCCAAAGAATCTATCTTGCATGATCTTCTCTCTTGCTTCATTAATCAATGGATTTGACACCACTGTGATTGCAAGCAAGGAGGCTTTTCTAGTGAGGGCATGTGCTACCACATTTTCTTTGCCTGGGCGATACTTGATTTCAAAATCAAACTCCTGCAAGGTCTGCATTCACCTTCTTTAGTGCATGTTGAGATCCTTCCGAGTTAAGATCCAATTTAAGCTCTGATGATCTGTCTCATCAAAGTGAATCTTTGACCCAGTAGGTAATGTCTCCACAACTTCAGGGTGACATAGACTACTGAAAGTAGCTCCAGGTCGTGGACAGCATAATTTCTCTCATGTGTTCTGAGTTTTCGGGATTCATAGGCCACTGCATGACCTTCCAGCATGAGCACACCTCCCAGGGAAAAACCACTGGCATGAGTTACTACCTCAAAGGGTAGAGAGAAATTTGGCAACTTCAGAACGGGATTGGTTACCAAGGCGGTCTTCAGCTTATCAAAAGCGCTCTGACACCTGGCAAACCATTGAAACGGGGTATTCTTCTTGAGAAGATTAGTCACGGGGGAAGCTATGAGAGCATACTTAGGTATAAAAATTCTATACCAACCAGTTAATCCCAAGAATCCCCTGACTTCTTTCACTGTCTTTGGTTTAGGCCAATCTATGAACTGCTTGGACTTTTGCGGAATCTGGAGAAATTCTATCTTTGGATACCAGAAAGCCCAAGTATTCAACATGGTCGACAGAGAAAGTGCATTTGCTCTTTTTTACAAAGAGTTGGTGCTTTCTCAGAATCTCAAGAACTTTACAGACGTGAGCTTCATAGTCAGCTGCATTCTTTGAGTAAATCAGAGTATCATCAAAGAAAACAAGAACAAAATCATCCAAGTATTCTCTAAGAATGTCCTGCATTAGGCAATGGAATGTAGCTGGGACATTTGTCAATCCAAACAGCATGAGAGTAAATTCATAGTGCCCATAGCGAGTATTGATGACTGTCTTTGGGATATCTTAATCATTAATCCTGATCTGGTAATACCTTGATTTGAGATCTATCTTTGTGAAGATCTAGGCTCCATTTAGCCTGTCTAGAAACTCATCAATTCTGGGGATAGGATACTTGTTCTTAACTGTCAGAGCTGAATGAGACCTCTGTAATCCACACAGAGTCTTAACGTTCCATCCTTCTTTTTTTAAAAGAGAACTGGCGCTCCCCAAGGTGAAACAATGGGTCTTACAAACCCTTGTTCTAACAGCTGCCTAAGCTGTTCCTTGAGTTCAATGGCTTCAGGGACTGGCATTTTGTACATGCACTGGGCTACCGGTGCTGAGCTCCAGGGGTCAATTCTATTTCATGATCTACTTCCCGAATCGGAGGCATCTTAGTTAGCTCTGCTAGGAATAAATCATTATACTCACTTAACCATTATGTTTCTTTAGCCTTTAACTTTGTGTCTACCGGATTCATTTGGACAACATAAATGAGCTGCTTCTTTCTAAGTCCTTTCAGTAACCTAGAAGCTTTACTAATTGCAGATCTAGGGATCCAAAAATTCCAGTTCCTTGAACTTTGTTCCCGTGAAGGTCACGGAAGGAAATGGTTCCATTATGGTGACAGTGAATGTCAGCTTGATTTTTGTGGAGCCAATCCATTCCAAGGATTCCGTTGAAAACTCCCAAAGGTAAGACTTTGAACTGGCAGTCAGTTACATTCCCATCTAGATTAAACTGAATACGATCTGACTCATGGTGAGTGAAAAGAATCTTCCCACTGGCCAATTCAACTTGCATAGGATTCCTTGATTTCTGTTCTAAGACTAGCTTACGCAAGCATCCTGGGGAAATATATGAATGAGTACTGCCTGAATCAATCAAAAGCTTAAATGGCTTACCCTTATACTCACCTGGAGCATGGCTGACAAAGAATTGACGATTTGGCCTTTGGTTTTCAATTGCGGCATAAATTTGACCTCTTTCCTCTTGCACTACTTCTGCTATCGTAACTGTTCTGGCTGCTGCAGATTGGGGCGAAACTCTTTCTCTTTGGTTACCCCAGTTCTGAGAGGGAGTTCTAAGATTACTCTGAACAGAGGCAGATGGTTGAGCTGGAGTCCTCTTGGGATTGCCCTGATTTTGGCAAGACAACTGATACGAAGGGGCTGGTCTCTGCACTCTAGGTCCTTGACTTCCTTGTCCTCTTGACATGGCAGGAGTCGGGCAATCTTTAAGCTGGTGACTGAAACCTTGACACCCAAAACACCTGTTCTCACTTCTAAGCTCATCCCTCCGAATCCTTGAAAGAGGTGGGGCTCCTGAGAAAGTGTTCTGAGTGAAGGGTCTTCCTTCACTTCTGAATTTCCCAGCATCTTGATTCTGATTAGGGCCTTACTGCCTCTTTGGGGGTGGAAAGTTTGAAGCACTTCCCTTAAACAACAAATGCTTTGGCAAAGTCCTTTGCCATTTTGACAGCTTCTACCATTGAGACTAGTTTGGCATTTTTTACTAAAGTGTCCAATGGCTCGTTCATCCCTCGAATGAAGCTGGCCATCTTCATCCAAAAGTGGAGCATATTTGAGGAGACGGGCAAATGCCTGATGGTATTCTTCAATCGTCCGGTTATCCTACTTCAGTTCCAATAACTCATTCATTTTGGTTTCCAGGAAGCCCGGAGGACAGAACCTCTTCCTGAGGTAAGCTTTAAGATCTGACTAGGTCTGGGTATTTTGATCGAGACGGTTTGTCTCACAATGGTTCCTCCATGCGACCCTAGCCGTTTCCACAATTTTCAATTTGGCGAGAGCCATCTTGCTCTTCTCGTTATAACCGATTACATCAAAATACTCTTCCATTACCTTGATCCATTTTTCCACTACTTCTCCTAACTGTTCCCCTTCACCCTTGAAGGGACCAGGTTGGGATCGGTGCAGGGCTTTACAAACGTCTGGATCTAACTCTTCATCATCGGTAAGAGGATCCGGCTGCCTACCACGACCCGTGCGCCTCATGATTCTAACAAAACAATATACTTAACTTTGTCATCAGATTTATGACTGTTTAATTTTTGAGATTTATTTCTTAAGCAAATAAATATTCCATCATAATTCTTGAAAACAAAATTCACTCTGATAATTTAATTAACCAATATTTACAACCATGAAAATAATTTGGAATCTTTTGCAAAACGTCATTTATTATCAAAAGTTTTTGATATATACATAGAGCATCTTGGCTCCAAAAGTCATCGCCTCAATCGCGTATGCATAAAAAGGCAATATTGCAATGGAGACATGCTATGATATACACGATTCATCACTGATATAGGTGCTATAATTCTTCTCCTAGGAATAAAGCGGTTAAGAAGTCTAAAAATACGGCAAGAAATTCTAAAATTTTGGGGTGAGTGATTATAGAGTTGTACATAATGAACAACTCCTAGCCTTATCAAGATCATGGCTAGCGAGATATTATGTCTGAGTCTCTATTGTTTATTGGTATTGACACGAATACTTCGCCCTCCAGAGAACCACATATGCTGACATCACTCTACTGGATCAGGAAAGTATAGATCCTCAAAGTGACGAGCGAGTCTCACTCTGCTTCCTCGGGTTGGAGCGGAGTTGATGAGATTTTCAAAGGTAAAGGCGATCATATCTTGACTTTGGGAGAGCCCAGGAATGCTAGTAGATAGATTTGGGTATCCATATAAAAATCCAGTTTAATTCATGAGTTTTCAATTTATGAAGTTCATTTCAAACAATCTTAACAAGTGAAAACATTATTTCCCAGATTTACTTTAAAATTTTAGGTAATTTTTGTTGCTATTTCGTAAGTTTACAACAACATTCTGATACCAGCAAATGAGACCCCTCTGGCCCCTCCGCACACCGGATTCCCGGTTGCTAGCAGCAGAAGTAGCTTCCTCTTGCGGGGTAGGGTTTCCCACTCGAGGCCTCGCCCTCGAATGTCCGGACACAAGAGTAATCTAGTGGTCATTCCGAAATCGAAACCAGGAAAATTTTCCTTGCCTGAAAAACGGGGATGATTCCACCTTTTTTATTTTCTTAACGAATTTTCTACGGGGTCAAGAGACTAAACTATCCTTCATCTGATTAAACCAAATAGAAGGAAAACTATCACTAACTTAGTTTGAAGAAATCAACGCTTTTTTCCTAACCGAAATCAGGCACAGCCGCCGTTGATCTAATCATTTGTGAGAAAATCAACGCTTTTTTCTCAAATGAGTAGATCAATGGCTGTGCTTAAATTCTTCAGGATTTTATTTAACTACTCGAGTTCAAAACGTATTCCTATATTTTCAATTTAATCATTAAAACTCCACTGATTCCAACCTAACCCCATCCGGCCCATGGGTTAGCCACCACCCAACCACTGGAATCAGTAGAACCAGACAATTACTCACCCACCCATAATTGAATGCCTTTCTTAACTTTTGCTTTCGAATACAGATACGCACACACTCCTCTTTGAAACTTTAACATATAAAATAATCCATTGACAAATAGTTATTGGTTGCCGATGTCATAACTCAAAAATTCATCCAGCCCCTTGTTTCTCCAAAAACAGTATCACTCTTGACTCTCCGTTTTGAGACCAACTGGTCAGCCAAGGAGATCCAGTAACAGATTACAATAATCATTTCGTCCATCATACATATCTTCCATGACATACACATGGGTGTCATAGACACCGCGAGCTCGTGAATCTCCTGGTCAGAACCCTCCAGGATCCTCCTTAGGTGGCGTGGCACTTCACTCAGGGAGATCGCTACGCCGGCCCTCGCCCATCGTACCGGAAGCGCACCATTTTTCAACCATACCGAGGTCAAGACCTGGGCAGGCTTTGCCGCATGAGCCGTCCTTTGAACACTCCCGCCAGCTGTTGCAACCGAACTTCCTTTAGAAAAACATATACCAAATGCTCCCTCCAGCCTTCTGGCATAAGACAGTCCTTTAAGACAACAGGGTTTCTAAGCAAGTTTTCAGTTTGATTTTCTTTGGAATACAAGGAGTATTTTTTGAATCAGTATCCCCAAAACTTCTTGATCGGAATTCTGAATTTCATACCAGAATTCCTCAAATTCTATAACCTTGATCCACAGATCAATTCGAAGGGTCTCAAACTTAGTTTCAGATTTGGCGGGAGTTTTGAGTGTATTTTTCTAAACTGGTCGCACCTTCTTTCCTCGAAACTGACGAAAGAGTTTGGTCTTGGTCATAGTCTGATTCAAGGTTCGAGTAGTAGGATAAGATTTTTCCTGAACTATCTTTCTCGAAAAGGTTTGATAATTCAGTTACTATTTTACTGAATTTCTTTCTTTGAATATTCACTTAACTGATTTCTAAATTAGTTACGAATTCCAATGATGAAGAAATTAATCATTTATCTGAATATTTTGATCTCGATAGATTTCTTGAATTTTCTTTTTATAAGCTATGTGAATATAAAATGATAGAAATTTCTCTCTTAGAGTATTTAATTATTCATTTATCAAATACTCATAGAATTTAAACATAGAATTTAAGAGAATTCTAATTTTGATATAAAAATTCTTTATGCATCTATTTATGCATAAAAATCAACTTCAATGGAAATAACACTTTTATATATATATATAATCCTTTTATGCATCTATTTATGCATAAAATCAAATTTAATAAGAATAACACTTTTAAAATAAAAGAATTTCTTTATGCATCTATTTATGCATAAAAATCAATTTTTATAAGAATAACGCTTTTATAAATAAAAAAATTCCTTTATGCATCTTTCTATGTATACAAATCAAATTTAATAAGAATAACACTTTTATAATAAAAAATTTTCCTTTATGCATCTTTCTATGCATAGAAATCAAATTTTATAAGAATAACTTTTTTATAATAAAAAAATTTTCTTTGTGCATATTTCTATGCATAAAAATTAAATTTAATAAGAATAACACTTTTATAATAAAAAAAATTATGCATCTTTCTATGCATAGAAATCAAATTTAATAAGAATAACACTTTTATAATGAAAAAATTCCATTATGCATCTTTCTATGCATAGAAATCAAATTTAATAGGAATAACACTTTTATAATAAAAAATTCCATCATGCATCTTTCTACGCACAGAAATCAAATTTAATAAGAATAATACTTTTATAATAAAAAAATCCTTTATGCATCTTTCTATGCATAGAAATCAAATTTAATAAGAATAACACTTTTATAATTAAAAAAATTTCTTTATGTATCTTTCTATGCATAGAAATCAAATTTAATAAGAATAACACTTTTATAATTAAAAAATTGATCATGCATCTTTCTATGCATAGAAATCAAATTTAATAAGAATAACACTTTTATAATAAAAACATTTCCTTCATGCATCTTTCTATATGCATAGAAATCAAATTTAATAAGAATAATACTTTTATAATAAAACAAATTCCTTTATGCATCTTTCTATGCATAGAAAAAAAATTTAATAAGAATAACACTTTTATAATAATAAAAATTCCTTTATGCATCTTTCTATGCATAGAAATCAAATTTAATAAGAATAACACTTTTATAATAAAAAAATTTCATTATGCATCTTTTTATGCATAGAAATCAAATTTAATAATTAATATCAGTGATATCCATGCATATTCATAGATGAATATGTACATGGAGTAATTAGAATATTTCTTTTAGATGCAAAAATGGTGGGAATTACTCTTTTGGAATAACATAAAAATAAACTTTCTTTTTCACAAAATTCTGGAAAATTTTGCCATAACCTCCTTTGTATGGCTGACCATTTCTCATTTTTATCTTTCTTCACTTAACTTAATTAACCCAATTTAGAATCATAAAACTTTAATCTATACAATTTTCTAAATTCAAGAGAGTAAACAATAACAAGAGTTTAATTAATCACTTAGTTAATCTTTCTAGAATTAAGAAAGGTTAGAATGTAAAGAAGAGAAGGGTGTGGCCTTTTCATCAAAGGCATAGCATTTGAATTTAATTCAATCATTTGCAAAACATAAAAATCAAGAAAACCATAGATTTTTCATTAAAATTCGTAAACAAAGTAAGAAAATTAGCTTACATGGAGCTTGTAAGCTCTCCTTTGGCTTGAGGGAGTGAGGGTTCTACTCTTGTTTGAAGCAATAGTGGCCACCCCACCAATTCACTTTGTAGAGGATTAGGCCAAAAACAATTGAAATATTAAAAAATTCAATGTAGATGGCACAGGACAAGAGTAGAGTAACAGTGCATAAACACCATTAAGCTTTTACAAAAGGGGGAGGCTTCTATTTATAGGAAAAAGTAAGCCTCTAACCAAGCAAACTGATTCTAGAATTTTCCAGATCAGTTGGTCAATTTTTGACCATTTTTGGGTCAGTGCAGCTTACTTTTTGGGTCAGTTCAGCTTACTTTTTGGATCTAGATTTGAAACAGGAGAGAGGAGAGATAAAAATATCTCATTTTATTGATTAAAAATTGGGGGTAATGATGAGAAAAAGGTGCCTACTTCATGAGGGGGGAGATCCCCACACTGAGGTGTCAAAATTCAGTTTTTTTAATTCTTTTCTTTGGTCCTTACTCCACTCTTCATCTTATGTGAGCATTTACTCATATTTGGGGGGTAATGATGAGAAAAAGGTGCCTACTTCATGAGGGGGGAGATCCCCACACTGAGGTGTCAAAATTCAGTTTTTTTAATTCTTTTCTTTGGTCCTTACTCCACTCTTCATCTTATGTGAGCATTTACTCATATTTGGGGGGTTTTTCTTTTATTCTTCAATTTATCTCCTCCCTACATTTGGATTAATCTCATTGGCCTATCAAACCTTTGTTTAGACCTTAATCCAAAATTTTATGAAAACAGGGGAATTATCTCTCTCTAGAACATTTTCTTTCTCTAGGCCAAAACAAGTAAAAACAAGATCTTTTATTATTCTGAAAAGGGGATTGATTACAGGGGAAGAAACTGGACATCTTGAGGGGCTGGGGAGGAATCTTACATCCTCTCCCACTTGAAAAACATGAGATGTCCTCATCTTGAAAAAACTGGGGGTAATCTCACATCAGTTTGGCTTCTTTCTCCCAGGTGGCGTCTTCAAAGTGGCGTCTTCAAAAGGATAGAACTTCCATTTGACTAATAATTCTCTCAGAATTTTGTTCCTGAGAACCTTCTCTCGAACATCAAGGATTTCTTCAAGTTGGAGTTCCATCTGCCCTTGGGTTGAAGAAGTTAAGAGTTCATCATCATTTAGCACATGATTCAGGCTTGGTACATACTTCTTAAGTAGGCTGACATGAAATACATTATGTACTTTGAGATGAGGAGGCAGAAGAAGTTCATAGGCTAAGTCACCTACTTTCTTTGTAATTAGATATGGCCCATAGTATCTGGGGGATAACTTCTTGTACTTCCCAAGAGATAGAGAACTTCTTTTGGGGCATACTCGAATGAAGACCATATCTGCTTCTTTGAATTTTCTGCCTGACCTCTTCTTATTTGCATACTGCTTCTGTCTATCCTGGGTAGCTCTTATATCCTTGCGGATTGACTACATCTACTGCTCCATAACGTCAATCATCTGTCTGGACATCTCGACCCTAATCAATGGGTCGGAACAAGTTAATGGTGTTAGGCAGTCTTGTCCATATAGAGCTTTGAAAGGGCTCATCCCGATACTTCGGTGATAAGAAGCATTGTAGGTGAATTCGACTAGGTGCACATAGCTTAGCCACTTCTTGGGTTCCCTGTCCACCACAGCATGACCGAAGTATATCTTCGATTACTTGGTTCACCCTTTCTGTTTGACCATCGGTCTTGGGGTAGTAAGCTGTGCTGAGATCCAAGAAAGTTCCTACTGCTTTGAAGAATGCAGTCTAGAATCTTGACGTGAATTTGGAATCTCGATCACTTACTATTCTCCTGGGTAGGCCATGCAATCTGAAGATTTCCTTGAGGAACACTCTGGCCACATCCACTGCAGTGTAGGTTTCTTTTACTGGAATCAGATGGGCAACTTTGGTTAGTCTATCAACTACCACGAAGATGGAGTTGTATAACCTGATTGCACTGAAGGTAGTCCAGTAATAAAATCCATACTGATACATTCCCACTTCATCTGGGAGATTTCTAATGGATGTAACTTCCCAGGCATTTTTACTCTCTCGGCTTTGACATTCTAACATATCAAGCATTGACGTACATGATTAAGTACATCCTTTTTAGTCCAGGCCAAAAGAAGCTTTTCTTTACAGATATGTAGGTCTTGATGAAACCTGGATGTCCTGCTATAAGGCTATCATGGGCTTCATTCAAAATTTGACCCTTAGTTCCCTCATCATTTGGGAATGCATAGCCTGCTATTATAATACATAATTCCTTCATCCAGGCTGTACCCTTGAACTCGGTTCAACTCCTGAGGAGTTTTGCTTTCCTGTGCATAAGTAGGGTAGCAATATGGCCAAAGAATCTATCCTGCATGATCTTCTCTCTTGCTTCATTAATCAATGGATTTTTGACACCACTGTCTGTGATTGCAAGCAAGGAGGCTTTTCTACTGAGGGCATCTGTTACCACATTTTCTTTGCCTGGGCGGTACTTGATTTCAAAATCAAATTCCTGCAGGGTCTGCATTCACCTTCTTTAGTGCATGTTGAGATCCTTCTGAGTTAAGATCCAATTTAAGCTCTAATGATCTGTCCATCAAAGTGAATCTTTGACCTAGTAGGTAATGTCTCCACAACTTCAGGGTGGCATAGACTACTGAAAGTAGCTCCAGGTCGTGGACAGTAAAATTTCTCTCATGCGTTCTGAGTTTTCAAGATTCATAGGCCACTGCATGACCTTCCAGCATGAGCACACCTCCCACGGAAAAACCATTGGCATGAGTTACTACCTCAAAGGGTAGAGAGAAATTTGGCAACTTCAGAACGGGATTGGTTACCAAGGCGGTCTTCAGCTTATCAAAAGCGTTCTGACACCTGGCAGACCATTGAAACGGGGTATTTTTCTTGAGAAGATTAGTCAAGGGGAAGCTATGAGAGCATACTTAGGTATAAAAATTCTATACCAACCAGTTAATCCCAAGAATCCCCTGACTTCTTTCACTGTCTTTGGTTCAGGCCAATCTACGACTGCTTGGACTTTTGCAAAATCTGGAGAAATTCTATCTTTGGATATTAGAAAGCCCAAGTATTCAACATGGTTGATAGAGAAAGTGCATTTGCTTTTTTTTGCAAAGAGTTGGTGCTTCCTTAGAATCTCAAGAACTTTACGGACGTGAGTTTCATGGTCAGCTGCATTCTTTGAGTAAATCAGAGTATCATCAATAAAAACAAGAACAAAAGCATCCAAGTATTCTCTGAGAATGTGCTGCATTAGGCGATTGATGTAGCTAGGGCATTTGTCAATCCAAACAGCATGAGAGTAAATTCATAGTGCCCATAGCGAGTATTGATGGCTGTCTTCGGGATATCTTGATCACATTAATCCTGATCTGGTAATACCCTGATTTGAGATCTATCTTTGTGAAGATCTAGGCTCCATTTAGCCTGTCCAAAAAGCTCATCAATTCTGGGGATAGGATACTTATTCTTAACTGTCAGCTAAATGAGACCTCCATAATCCACACAGAGTCTTAACGTTCCATCCTTCTTTTTCTGAAAGAGAACTGGCGCTCCCCAAGGTGAAACATTGGGTCTTACAAACCCTTGTTCTAACAGCTGCCTAAGCTGTTCCTTGAGTTCAATGGCTTCAGGGACTGGCATTTTGTACGTGCACTGGGCTACTGGCGGCGCTTAGCTTCAGGGGTCAATTCTATCTCATGATCTACTTCCCGAATAGAGCGAAGGCATCTCAGTTAGCTCTGCTAGGAATAAATCATCATACTCACTTAACCATTATGGTTCTTTAGCCTTTAACTTTGTGTCTACCGGATTCATTTGGACAACATAAATGAGCTGCTTCTTTCTAAGTCTTTTCAATAACCTAGAAGCTTTTACTAATTACAGATCTAGGGATCCGAAAATTCTAGTTCCTTGAACTTTGTTCCCATGAAGGTCACGGAAGGAAATGGTTCCATTGTGACAGTGAATGTCAACTTGATTTTTGTGGAGCCAATCCATTCCAAGGATTCCGTCGAAAACTCCCAAAGGTAAGACTCTGAATGGCAGTCAGTTACATTCCCATCTAGATTAAACTGAATACGATCTGACTCAGGTGAGTGAAAAGAATCTTCCCACTGGCCAATTCAACTTGCATGGGATTCCCTGATTTCTGTTCTCTAAGACTAGCTTATGCAAGCATCCTGGGGAAATAAATGAATGAGTACTGCTTAAATCAATCAAAAGCTTGAATGGCTTATCCTTATACTCACCTGGAGCATGGATGACAAAGAATTGACGATTTGGCCCTTGGTTTTCAAGTGCGGCATAAATCTGACCTCTTTCCTCTTCCACTACTTCTGCTACCGTAACTGCTCTGGCTGCTCTACAGATTGGGACGGAACTCTTTCTCTTTGGTTACCCCAGTTCTGGGAGGGAGTTCTGAGATTACTCTGAACAGAGGCAGATGGTTGAGCTGGAGCTGGAGTCCTCTTGGGATTGCCCTGATTGTGGCAAGATGACTGATATGAAGGGGCTGGTCTCTGCACTCTGGGTCCTTGACTTCCCTGTCCTCTTGACATGGCAGGAGTCGGGCAGTCTTTAAGCTGGTGACCAAAACCCTGACACCCAAAACACCTATTCTCACTTCTAAGCTCATCCCTCTGAATCCTTGAAAGAGGTGGGGCTCCTGAGAAAGTGTTCTAAGGGAAGGGTCTTCCTTCACTTGAATTTCCCAGCATCTCGATTCTGATTAGGGCCTTGCTGCCTCTTTAGGGGTGGAAAGTTTGAAGCATTTCCCAGGGTTTGGAACCTTTTAGAGTTTAAGGGTGCAGGCTTTGGCAGGACCTTAACAACAAATGCTTTGGCAAAGTCCTTTGCCATTCTGACAGCTTCTACCATTGAGACTGGTTTGGCATTTTTCACTAAAGTGTCCAATGGCTCGTTCATCCCTCAAATGAATCTGGCCATCAACTGCTCTTCATCCAAAAGTGGAGAATATTTGAGGAGAAGGACAAATGCCTGATGGTATTCTTCAATCGTCCAATTATCCTACTTCAGTTCTAAGAACTCATTCATTTTGGTTTCGAGGAAGCCCGGAGGACAGAAGCTCTTCCTGAGGTAAGCTTTAAGATCTGACTAGGTCTGGGTATTTTGATCGAGACGGTTTGTCTCGCAATGGTTCCTCCATGTGCGACCCTGGCCATTTCCACAATTTTTAATCTGGCGAGAGCCATCTTGCTCTTCTCGTTATAACCGGTTACATCAAAATACTCTTCCATTACCTCGATCCATTTTTCGACTACTTCTCCTAACTGTTTCCACTACTTCTCCTAACTATTTCCCTTCACCCTTGAAGGAACCAGGTTAGGATTGGTGCAGGGCTTTACGAATGTTCGGATCTAACTCTTCATCATCGATAAGAGGATCCGGCTGCCTACCCATGACCCACGCGCCTCATGATTCTGACAAAATGATATTTTTGTCAACTTAACTTTGTCATCAGATTTATGAAGACTATTTAATTTTTGAGATTTATTTCTTAAGCAAATATTCCATCATAATGCTTGAAAACAAGATTCACTCTGATAATTTTATTAACCAATATTCACAACCATGAAAATAATTTGGAATCTTTTGCAAAACGTCATTTACTATCAAATGTTTTTGATATATACATAGAGCATCTCGGCTCCAAAAGTCACTGCCTCAATCGCGTACGCATAAAAAGGTAATATTGCGATGGAGACATGCTATGATATACACGATTCATCACTGATATAGGTGCTGTAATTCTTCTCCTAGAAATAAAGTAGCTAAGAAGTCTAAAAATACGGTAAGAAATTCTAAAATTCCGAGGTGAGCGATTATAGAGTTGTACATAATGAACAACTCCTAACCTTATCAAGATCATGGCTAGCGAGATATTATGTCTGAGTCTCTGTCGTTGATTGGTATTGACGCGAATACTTCGCCCTCTAGAGAACCACATATGCTGACATCACTCTACTGGATCAAGAAAGTATAGATCCTCAAAGTGACGAGTGAGTCTCACTCTGCTTCCTCAGGTTGTAGCAGAGTTGATGAGATTTTTGAAGGTAAAGGCGATCATATCCTGACTCTGGGAGAGTCCAGGAATGCTAGATAGATTTGGGTATCCATATAAAAATCCAGTTTAATTCATGAGTTTTCAATTTATGAAGTTCATTTCAAACATAATCTTAACAAGTGAAAACATTATTTCCCAGATTTACTTTAAAATTTTAGGCAATTTCTGCTATTTCGTAAGTTTACAACAGCGCTCTGATACCAACTATGAGACCCCTCTGCCCCATCGCACACTGGATTCCCGGTTGCTAGCAGTGGAAGTAGCTTCCTCTTGCGCGAGGTAGGCTTTCCCACTCAGGGCCTCGCCCTCGAATGTCCGGACACAAGAGTAATTTGGTGGTCATTTCGAAACCGAAACTAGGAAAATTTTCCTTGCCCGGAAAATAGGGACGATTCCACCTTTTTGATTTTCTTAACGAATTTTCTAACGGGGTCAAGAGACTAAACTATCCTTCACCTAATTAAACATGATAGAGGGAAAACTATCACTGACTTAGTTTGAAGAAATCAATGCTTTTTTCCTAACCGAAATCAAGCACAGCCGTTGATCTAATCATTTGTGAGGAAATCAATGCTTTTTTTCCTAACCGAAGTCAGGCACAGCCATTGATCTACTCATTTGAGAAATTCTTCAGGTTTTTTTTTAACTACTCAAATTCTAAGCGTATTCCTATATTTACAATTTAATTATTAAAACTCCACTGATTCCAACCTACCCCATCCGGCCCATGGGTTAGCTACCACCCAACCACTGGAATTGGTAGAACCAGACAATTACTCACCCACCCATAATTGAATGCCTTTCTTAACTTTTGCTTTCGAATACAGATACGCACACACTCCTCTTTAAAACTTTAACATGTAAAATAATCCATTGACAAACAGTTATTGGTTATCGATGTCATAACTCAAAAATTCCATCCAACCCCTTGTTTCTCAAAAAACAGTATCACTCTGGACTCTCCGTTGAGACCAACTGGTTAGCACAATGAGATGCAGTAACAGATTACAATAATCATTTCGTCCATCATACATATCTTCCACGACATACACATCGGTATCATAGGCATCTCCCGAGCCCTCCAGGATCCTCCTTAGGTGTCCTGGCACTTCACTCAAAGACCGCTTCGTCGGCCCTTGCCCATCGTACCCGAAGCGCACCATTTTTCAACCATACAACGGATGAGTCCATGGCTCTTTTATATGGATATGTTGGTTGATCTTGCTGATCTTCAACGGAGATTCCATTTTGATTTTTGTAAGTGAATATATTGCCGGGTACTATGACTAGGAACTATCAAGGAGTATTTCTTGAATCGGTATCCCCAAAACTTCTTGATCGAAATTCTGAATTTCATACCAGAATTCCTCGAATTCTATAACCTTGATCCACAAATCAATTCGAAGGGTCTCAAACTTAGTTTCAGATTTGGCGGGAGTTTTGAGTGTATTTTTCTAAACTGGTCACACCTTCTTTCCTCGAAACTGACGAAAGAGTTTGGTGTTAGTCATAGTCTGATTCAAGGTTCGAGTAGTAGGATAAGATTTTTCCTAAACTATCTTTCTCGAAAAGGTTTGATAATTCAGTTACTATTTTACTGAATTTCTTTCTTTGAATATTCACGTAACTGATTTCTAAATTAGTTATGAATTCCAATGAGGAATAAATTAATCATTTATCTAAATATTTCGATCTCGATAGATTTCTTGAATTTTCTTTTTACAATCCGTGTGAATATAAAACAATAGAAATTTCTCTCTTAGAGTATTTAATTGTTCATTTATCAAATACTCATAGAATTTAAACATAGAATTTAAGAGAATTCTAATTTTGATATAAAAATTCTTTATGCATCTATTTATGCATAAAAATCCTTGCCCGGACATTCATGGGCGAGGCCCCCAGTGGGAAGCTCTGCCCCTGCAAAGAGCTACTATGGCCCACTAACCATAACTATCGTAAGGGCCATTCATGAGATAGAAAACAAAGAAAAAAGGACCACAAATAAATGAAACAAGCCGTCGAACAAGAGGCTAAAGCGTAGCAAGACAAACTTAGGCAAAAGAATATATTGGTCAATATGGCCCAAGTGGTATACCTTGAAGAGAAAGAATAGGAGATGAAGCTTGCTCGATTATGGTTAGGAATGACCACCACCCCATCGATGATCTTGACTACGTTAGAAGATTTTCTTGGAGGAATTGCCTATGTTTTTTGGGCGAGGAAAGTTTTTTCCGGTTCGATTTTGGAAGTCACCGGACTAGTCCCTTTCTCAGACATTCGTGGTGGGCGAAGCCTTGAGAGGGAAGCTCTGCCCTACACATGAGGTTGTTGCTTCCGTTGCCAGCACTCCAGAGTTTAATGCGCAGAGAGGTTAGGGATCTCACAGTATTGGGCTATTATTGTCATATTGTCGAGTAGCCTTTCTTTTACTTCCCTTCATTCACTTCATTCCCTTGCCGTTTCAAATGTTCTGTGCCTTCATTACTATCATCATCATCATGAAATCATTTGCAGATCTTAAGCCTGACAAAACCAACAAACAATCTGATGTGCAAGTAATGTATTGTGTCCAAACACCAACTGGTCTAGGTATTGAAGGTACCAAAGGGCAATAGGCCTCTATAGAACCCTCTACTCCCTCACTGATAGGTAACAACACGAGCAAGAACCGTGCACTTCCTCTACTCTTACCATAGTGCTCAACATGCATAACTAAAATCCATTGATAAGTAAAACTTGAGAGCCCTTAATGAAGCACACCAACTTCTATACTGAGAACGAAATGAGATAGATGAAGAGAAATGAGATAGATGAAGAGAAAAGAGACGAATCTCTATAGCATCAATGAATGTGGAACAAAACTCATGAGATGAGAAAAAAAAACACTACTATCATTATTCAATTGTATACTCACTCAAAGAGAAACCCATACAATGATGTCATGGGAGACGAAGCTCTTTTTACATTGAGAGTATCAATTTTAATAAGAATAACACTTTTATAATTAAAAAAATCCAGTATGCATCTTTCTATGTATAGAAATCAATTTTAATAAGAATAACACTTTTATAATTAAAAAAAATCCTTTATGCATCTTTATATGCATAGAAATCAAATTTAATCAGAATAACACTTTTATAATAAAAAAATTTTCATTATGCATCTTTCTATGCATAGAAATCAATTTTAATAAGAATAACACTTTTATAATAAAAAAATTCCTTTATGCATCTTTCTATGCATAGAAATCAAATTTAATAAGAATAACACTTTTATAATAAAAAAATTCCATTATGCATCTTTCTATGCATAGAAATCATTTGTAATAAGAATAACACTTTTATAATAAATTTTTTTCCATTATTCATCTTTTTATGCATAGAAATAAAATTTAATAAGAATAACAATTTTATAATAAAAAAACTCCATTATGCATCTTTCTATGCATAGAAATCAAATTTAATAATTAATATCAGTGATATCCATGCATATTCATAGGTGAATATCTACATGGAGTAATTAGAATATTTCTTTTAGATGCAAAAATGGTGGGAATTACTCTTTTGGAATAACATAAAAATAAACTTTCTTTTTCACAAAATTCTGGAAAATTTTACCATAACCTCCTTTGTATGGCTGACCATTTCTCATTTTTAGCTTTCTTCACTTAACTTAATTAACCCAATTTAGAATTATAGAACTCTAATCTACACAATTTTCTAAATTCAAGAGAGTAAACAATAAGAAGAGTTTAATTAATCACTTAGTTAATCTTTCTAGGATTAAGAAAGTTGGAATGTAAAGAAGAGAAGGGGGTGGCCTTTTCATCAAAGGCATAGCATTTGAATTTAATTCAATCATTTGCAAAACATAAAAATCAAGAAAACCATAGATTTTTCATTAAAATTCGTAAACAAAGTAAGAAAATTAACTTACATGGAGCTTCTAAGCTCTCCTTTGGCTTGAGGGATTGAGGGTTCTACTCTTGTTTGAAGCAATAGTGGCCACCAATTCACTTTGGAGAGGATTAGGCCAAAAACAATTGAATTATTAAAAAATTCAATGTAGATGGCTCAGGACAGGAGTAGAGTAACAGTGCATAAACACCATTAAGGTTTTACAAAAGGGGGAGGCTTCTATTTAAAGGAAAAAGTGAGCCTCTAACCAAGCAAACTGATTCTAGAATTTTCCAGATCAGTTTGGTCAATTTTTGGGTCAGTTCAGCTTACTTTTTGGATTTAGATTTGAAACAGGAGAGAGGAGAGATGAGAACATCTCATTTTATTGATTAAAAAATTAGAGGTAATGATGAGAAAAAGGCATCTACTTCATGAGGGGAGATCCCCACACTGAGGTGTCAAAATTTAGTTTTTTAATTCTTTTCTTTGGTCCTTAGTCCACTCATCATCTTATGTGAGCATTTACTCATTTTTGGGGGGTTTTTCTTTTATTCTTCAATTTATCTCCTCCCTACATTTGGATTTATTTTAATTGGCTTGTCAAACCTTTGTTTGGACCTTAATCCAAAATTTTCTGAAAACAGCGGCCCTTAGGCTAAGGTCTTTTGTGCACATTATAATTTATTTCTAATGCACCTTAGGAATTTCTTTTTAAACTTCTGTTTCGGGGGAATTTATTTTAATAAGAAGGGATATTTTTCCATCCAAAGATATCTAAAAATTGAATTATCTCTCTCTAGAATATTTTCTCTCTCTAGGTAGAAACAAGATCTTTTATTATTCTGAAAAGGGGATTGATTACAGGGGAAGAAATTGGACATCTTGAGGGGCTGGGGAGGAATCTTACATCCTCTCCTACTTGAAAAACGCGAGATGTCCTCATCCCGCAAACTGGGGGTAATCCTGCATCAGTTCGGCTTCTTTCTCCCAGGTGGCGTCTTCAAAAGGATAGAACTTCCATTTGACTAATCATTCTCTTAGAATTCTGTTCCTGAGAACCTTCTCTTAAACATCAAGGATTTCTTCAGGTTGGAGTTTCATCTGCCCTTGGGTTGAAGAAGTTAAAATTTCATCATTAAGCACATGATTCGGGCTCGGTACATACTTCTTAAGTAGGCTGACATGAAATACATTATGTACTTTGAGATGAGGAGGCAAAAGAAGTTTATAGGCTAAGTCACCTACTTTCTTTGTAATCAGATATGGCCCATAGTATCTGGGGGATAACTTCTTGTACTTCCCAAGAGATAGAGAACTTCTTTTGGGGCGTACTCAAATGAAGACCATATCTACTTCTTTGAATTTTCTACCTAACCTCTTCTTATCTGCATACTGCTTCTGTCTATCCTGGGCAACTTTTATGTCCTTACGGATTGACTGCATGTGCTGCTCCATGTCGTCAAGCATCTGTCTAGACATCTCAACCCTAATCAATGGGTCGGACCAAGTTAATGGTGTTAGGCAGTCTTGTCCATACAAAGCTTTGAAAGGGCTCATCCCGATACTTCGATGATAAGAAGCATTGTAGGCGAATTCGACTAGGTGCAGATAGCTTAGCCACTTCTTGGGTTCCCTGCCACACAGCATGACCAAAGTATATCTTTGATTACTTGGTTCACCTTTCTGTTTGACCATCGGTCTTGGGGTGGTAAGCTGTGCTGAGATCCAAGAAAGTTTCTATTGCTTTGAAGAATGCGGTCTAGAATCTTGACGTGAATCTGGGATCTCGATCACTTACTATTATCTTGGGTAGGCCATGCAATCTGAAGATTTCCTTGAGGAACACTCTGGCCACATCCAATGCAGTGTAGATTTCTTTTACTGGAATGAGATGGGTAACTTTGGTTAGTCTATCAACTACCATGAAGATGGAGTTGTAACCTGATTGCACTGAAGGTAGTCCAGTAATAAAATCCATATTGATACATTCCCACTTCATCTGGGAGATTTCTAATGGATGTAACTTCCCAGGCATTTTTACTCTCTCGGCTTTGACATTCTAACATATCAAGCATTGACGTACATGATTAAGTACATCCTTTTTAGTCCAGGCCAAAAGAAGCTTTTCTTTACAGATATGTAGGTCTTGATGAAACCTGGATGTCCTGCTATAAGGCTATCATGGGCTTCATTCAAAATTTGACCCTTAGTTCCCTCATCATTTGGGAATGCATAGCCTGCTATTATAATACATAATTCCTTCATCCAGGCTGTACCCTTGAACTCAGTTCAACTCCTGAGGAGTTTTGCTTTCCTGCATAAGTAGGGTAGCAATAGGGCCAAAGAATCTATCCTGCATGATCTTCTCTCTTGCTTCATATCAATTGATTTGACACCACTGTGATTGCAAGCAAGGAGGCTTTTCTGCTGAGGGTATCTACTACCACATTTTCTTTGCCTGGGCGGTACTTTATTTCAAAATCAAATTCCTACAGGGTCTGCATCCACCTTCTTTGGCGCAAGTAATGGTCTCAATGGTGTATCCTAGCTATGGAAGAATATAAGTACTACATGTAAGTTGGTCAAGTATCTCACTCCCTGAAAAGCATCAATAAACTCACCTACTACTACCTTGAATAGGGACATGGTGTGGGTTTACTAAAATATAAACTATTGGATGAGTAGGCAATGGTCTCAGTGTATCCTAGCTATAAACTCACCTACTACTTCCCCCTCACTTGGGTTTCCTAAAATATAACCTTCTGTTGGATGAGTAGGCAATGGTCTCAGTGTATCCTAGCTATGGAAGAACATAAGTACTACTACAGGTAAGTTGGTCAAGCATCTCACTCCCTGAAAAGCATCAATAACTCACCTACTATTACCCAGAATGGACATGGTGTGGGTAACAACATCTCATTAAGTTGTGGGGTGATAGCAAGGTAATATTCTTTCCTCCTCTTGGGGTGTTCTTACTTGGTTAGGTCCACCGACTGTGTAAAAAACACTCAGGTTATCATGCCTTTGTGGTATCACTCCTACCATGGATTAGAGTAATGTAGTCCCATAGCATCAAAAATATGTCCTACACTGCCAAAGATGGGAAGTGGCAAAGAGCATATGTTGTTTACATGCATGGCATGGAGAAATTGGATAGAATTGTAAATTAAAACAAATTAATGAAAGTATTCCACAACAAGTTGCTCCTAAAGATGTGTAAAAGTAACGAGAGTAGGTCTAGAAAAGTGGTTTGTTGGACGCTCCCTGATAATATCATTCTTGATAGTCTAGATCCAAAATAGGTTCACTGGTGCCAAGTGAAATCCATTGCTCGAGACTTGTAGGTCATGCAAAGAAGTTATGAAAACCTCATTTGTCATATTCTAAGCATTCTCTTTTTCTTAGATGCGTGCTCAGCTCCTGTACTTTTTATGGTTTTTTTAATAATTCATAATGTTGGCATAAGTGCTATACATACTGTACATGTTAGAGTTAATTTTTCCAACATGTTTCCACTTTGTGTGAACTTAAGTTGTTAGGGAACAAAATAGTATTTGGGGGTACAAATATAGAAGTTGGTTGTATGCCTTCTTTTTTCTTTTCCCATCATCCATGGACTTCTCAAAGGAGGATATATGCCTTTAAAGCCAATCTTTTCATTTTTCTTAATGATGAGGTGGGTGCGACAAAGAACACTTTGGCACATCATAGAAATGTTGACATTGAGTCATAAGGATGGTAAGGGACCCTCATAAGACTAAATTGGGCTTATTGGTTCTTCTCTGAGGATATTTGGGAAGTGCAATTTTGGGTGATACATTAAACATCTCCAGCATAGCAATTTATCTTAAGAGGCTTGTTGAGATAAGGGTGATCTGATGAAGAAGCTACATGTGAAGCCTCTCTTATTAAAGTAGAAGCATCCTTTGTTTCCCCCTTCTTGAGGTAGAGTGCAATGTTTGGAAATCCAAACTTTTTTGAACCCTTTTTGAGAGAGCGTCTCTCTTGGAATGATTGGATTGCATTTTGGAACCCAAATCTAGGTATTATGGTGGAAGCCTTGAGCTTGAAGAAGACAAGTGGGAAACCACCTTGAAGTACCCTTAGATTTAGCTTGATTATAGCAACAACTTCACCTGGTCTTTCGAGCTTTTGGTTGTTGAGGTGGAGTAGGTTAAGTGGGTATGGGAACCATTTGCTGAAGGTAGGTTATGGCTTCCTCACTTGGGTCCTTGGTTCTTCTTTGTGGGAAGATGTGGATAAAGAGTTGGAAGTAGATCTTGGTGGTGAAGTGTAAGTTGGTGTGAAGGAAGTAGCCTTGGGTTGAGTTGATGGTGAGGCTTCATCTTTGCGACACTGAAGTGCTAGGTGCTACAACATATTAGGGATTTTTACCATGGAAAGACTCTCTATGGCATAGTCAATTCCGCATTAAGCTATGTTCATCCATGTTCATTTGAGAATGACATGTTCTTTCAAGGTTCCAGGAGGCATGACCAAAAAGTTATTGAATAAGTAACTGTTATTACCATATATAATATTTTTAAGCAAGCCAAGCACTTTGGAATTTTTGGTACTAATACCTTCTACTCTTGAGTTTCTTTTTTCAAGTTGAGGTTTACCCAACTAATTCCATGTAAAAAAAGTGAGTAAATTATAAGTAACACCTCTGTGAAGTAGAGTACTATAGAAAACCGTACCATAAGGACTAGGTAATTCAATCGGTGTCCTGAGAGGTGGAATATGATCCTCCTTGTCATCTAATACCTCTCCAATATATTCTTGTGCAACATGTTTAACAATTTCTTCCTGGCGTTTTTGTAGTTTGATTTGTCTCTCTTGTGCTTCCTTTTGGGCTTGGATATTTTTCAAACAAGTGCATTCCATGGTAGCTAGTTTGTCATGAGAACCATGAAAGGCATCTTTAGTGAGAGGACCATAGTATTTATTAGATTTATTACCATTCAGGAAACCAACAGTTTCAACTCTGTTAAGAGTCTTAATGCATATAGTACCTTGTTGTTAAAAGAAGCATGGATCAAGCTCTCCTAATGATAAGATATCTACCTAATGCTAGAATAATGACAACACAATTAACATGATTAATCTAAGGTGGGTGATATCTAAGTGAACTCATGATGATGAGTGTGTGCTAATTAAATTGCACACAAGTTAATTATACTCCAAGATAGATTAACTTGGACACATAAACAAACTTGAGATAAGTGTAAGTGATATGTTCATTGCTTGAAATGGCCCCTTTTTATATGAGGAGGTACACCCTTGGGCTTGTACATCAATGTGGGATAATTCCCTTTGCTCATGTAGCATCATGCTAGAATTTTCTCTTACTTGGCTACTCATTCTCACTCCCTACCTCTTCCTTGTACTCAATGGCGCCACATTTCTCAACACCCCTCCTTGGTGCCATTTTCATAGGCTATTGCAAGGTGGTCAGATGTAAGTTTTACAACATATTTTCACTCCCCTCATTTCCAACTTGGATGGGTAACTCAAAGGCTATTTGGCTTGGTTAATCTCTAACTTAGAGGTTATGGTCAGGCTAATTTTCCCTCCCTCAAGGTGCTGCTTGGGCTACTCTCTGGTGGTCGAGTGTTCTCAAAACATACCAATTTGCTTACTCATTTGGTGGCTTTTATAACACATGGATGCGAGGCGTTTGTTGCTTCTTTTTCTTCATTGTTGTTTTCTCAAGAAAAGTGATGATATCTATCATATTATATATAGTTTAGTTTATAAATTGTTATCTTGATTGAGTTAAGAAGTATAGGTACATCTTCTCCCCACCTCGATGCTAACCACGTTTCCGTGCTTGTGTAGCCAGGTGTGGGGATGTTAGTGAGGCCCGGAGTTGACCCAAGGTATCTCTCATACCATTGGGAGAATGAGATTTCGCCAATGGAGACGAGTATTGTGATGCTACCTAGTTCTACGGGCCCAGGCTAGTGCGGTGAATAAGCCCTCCCTAGCGTGTAGACATCCCTCTGTATTCTAAAAGTGTTATTTTCATTAGATTTAAACTCTATGCATAGAAAGATGCATATTGGATTTTTTTTTAATTATAAAAGTGTTACTTTCATCAATATTGATTTTTATGCATAAATAGATGCATTAAAAAAATTATTATAAAAGTGTTACTTTCATCAAAATGGATTTTTATGCATAAATAGATGCATAAAAGAAAATTTTTTATTATAAAAGTGTTACTTTCATCAATATTGATTTTTATGCATAAATAGATGCATAAAAGAATTTTTTTTAATTATAAAAGTGTTCATACTTGTTATCAATTTACATGGCCCCGCTAAAACTTATGTCTAAAGAAATCTATGAAAGGTTCTCATTTTCATCCTTCCTTCTTCCACCAGCACCCATGGCGTCCTTACTGATGTATTTCACTTGCTTGTAATAAAAGAAATATATTGTTCTAGACATTATTGTTGTACACTCAAATTATGTTAATGAAATTGTTTTTAGCTTCTGTCATGACCGTTTAGGTAATTAAATTGACAAGTGAGAGAGATGGTGCAAGATGGATAGAGACCTCAAGGCCATGAGAGAGAGTGTGAGTGAAAGAGGGAAAGAGAGTTTGAGTGACACCTTAAAATAATCATTTTTGTGTTTAAAATAGTTATTTTTGTGCTAAATAGTTATTTTTAAGCTTAAAATAGTTATTTCTATTTTTGAGAAGTTATAAATACAATGAAGATTGCCATGTTCCAATACTCTTCTTCTAGGCACACATCCCCACCCCACCCTCCCCTTATATCTTCATATTGCATAGGCTAGGCATATAAACTCTTTTATAATGCTTCCTCCAGCAATCCCTCTAATATACTACTATGTTTGCAAGCATCTTAAGTAAAGCTCTTCAATCTTTCATGAACCTCAAAGAAAAGGAACCTAGATCGGAAGCCGTTATGGAAGCATGGGGACAACAATGTCTGAAGTGCAGGAGCTCTACAAGAAGCTCACAAACAGAGAAAGTGGTAGACCTTGTAGATAAGAACATGCTAGGTGAAAGCAACAATAGCCATTGGGATATGGAGAGATTTTGGCGTCATTGAAGAGAGGGTGCTCCTCTTTGAGTAGAAGTTGCCACCTTCATTGCAAATTTAGGATAGATAGAGAAGGCCAAGATGATAGTTGAGGCCCAAAATGCTTTCATGTATTGTTGCACATGTGTTTAACATATTCATAGGTGTTTGTCATAGTATGCTATGGTATTGTAATTTTTCTTTGAAATATAATGGAAGTTGCATCTCTCTATGGTTTCTTTGTGAAGAAGTAGCAATGATAGTGGCCCATGGAAGTAAAGAACATTGTGTACACCCTTGTTTTCATGTATTGTTTCGTGTGTTCAACATCTTGGCCAGAATTTGTCATGTAATGTTGTGGTCTTCTAAATTTTCTTTGGAATACAATGCAAGTTTTAAATCATAATATGGTGTCTTTGTAAATGATTTGCAATGATAGTGGCCCATGGAAGTAAATAACATTGTGTACACACATGCTTTCATGTATTGTTGCGTGTGTTCAGCATCTTGTAGGTGTGTCATATAATGTTGTGGTCTTGTAAATTTACTTTGGAATATAATGGAAGTTTTAGATCATAATATGGTGTCTTTGTAAATGAGTTGCAATGATAGTGGCCCATGGTGTGTACTTCTCAATATCGCGTAGGTGTGACAATAGAGGGAGAGGAGTAGACGAAACAAGAAGTGTAGAAAGAGAAATTGCTTGCCTCAACACCAAAAATGCTCACCAAAAAAAAAACCCTTCAAAAGGTGTGTCACTATACCTAAGGATCTCCCTTTTTTGGAGAATTTTGACATTTGAGTTTTTAATCTATTATGAATCCTTGTCTAAACTTTCTTCTCTTGCACTTTCCTCATGTTCTAAGAGTAGAGTGTGCCATGGGATTGTGGGCTCTCGCCATGGGTCTTCTTTAGGAATAGTCAATAAAAAATGCTTTGGGTATCCTGAATGTTCTTTGGTCTGGGCAATGGCAAGGCTTATGGTGCTTGGTTTGCAGGCTTGCAAGAGGGTAGATCTAGGAAATCAATTTGTTATAGTTGCAGGTTTACGGGCTTGTGGGAGAGGGTAGATCCATGAAATCAAAATTTTGCAATCGTACTAGCTTTTGGTTTCTCTGTGTGTTCTTTAGGCTTTTGTATTTCTTGTGTAGGCCTGTCAGTGGCCTTGGCCTCTTTTTGGCTCTTTTTCTTTTTCTTGCTAATGCTGGGATTCTTTCTCTTTCTCTTGGTCTTACTTAGGGTCCTTATCTATCTCTGTATCAGGCTTTTGGTCCCCTGGCCCTTGGCCATTGTTGTTGTCTTTATCATCTTTGGGCTCTTTGTCATCTTTTCTCCTCATTTTTTTCCTTTTTATCCTTGTTCTCTTCTGTTTCCACTTCCTCGGAGTTATCTAAATCTTCCTAATTTCCTTTGTGCTTCTCTAAGTGCTCCAATTTCTCAAGGAAGTCTTGTAGCTCTCCAAGTTCTTCCTATGGGGAATGGGTTTAGCGTATGCAATGTGCTCAGTCTCAAAGAAGCAAGAATTTTATTCTATTTGTAATTTTAGTTATTTGTGGACTCTGATATAGAGCAGTAAAAAATTTAGCAAGCTCATAGGCTGAGCATGCCATTTCTATTAACTTTTCATAGGCCTTGGAGATCAATCTCTTCCATATGCCCTTAAGATATTTAGATTCACCTGGCATATGAACATATCCTTTGGCTCTCTAGCAGTGTATTCCTCAACTATAAGCTCAATGCAATCTTCATCTAAATCCATAGCTGCCTTTTCAAATAAAAATTCCCATGTAATGAAATTCATTATCATTGGGTGCATTTCAATTTGATATAAAATTATAACATTTTGCAAGGCCAAGGTCCCTTCAAAGAACATCATGGTGACATGGGCTTCTCATCTAGGGTACCTACTTGCATAGCCTAGCGCAAACTATAAATGAGAGAGGGGCTCGTCAAGCAACATCCCTTGGTAAATAAATACAAGGCCCAAGATGTATCCAATCAGCTTCATGCAATTGCATAGGCTCTCACTAACACATAGGAGGTCAAGGAGCATCAAAGCTACATCTTTTAAAGCTGCATCCCTCCCCTCAAAGTATCAATAGGAGTGCAAGGTGTTGAAGGCTCTTTGACTAGCTTTTGTGCATCTTTTTGAGACTACAACTGAGATACTTCTTAGGCTTTCTATGTGGGTTCCTTTTTCTTGGAACGGGTACTATGGGTAATGCAAAATTTGTTCCTTCTACAAAGGAGTCCTTGCTAGATGAATTGCTAGCTACTCCAGGCTCTCAAAATTCATGTCAGCTCCCAAGGGGGATGCCATACTAAGCATGAATAGGAGGTTATTTCTATCTTGTCTAGTCATGCAAACCTCAAGTTCCAAGCTTTGTGGAAGAGTGTCCATGGTTGCCAATGAATAGGAGGTGATTTTTATCTTGTCTAGTCATGCAAACCTCAAGTTCCAAGCTTTGTGGAAGAGTGTCCATGGTTGCCAATGAATAGGAGGTGATTTCTATCTTGCCAATGATTAGGAGGTTATTTCTATCTTGTCTAGTCATGCAAACCTCAAGTTTCAAGCTTTGTGGAAGAGTGTCCAGGGTTGCCAATGAATAGGAGGGAATATGGGTGAGTGGTACAAGGGCCAAACTCATCCTAGGGGAGATTCAACCCAATCTTGTGTTTGACGAGATGAACTCTACTCTATTCTCTGCCTATCTTTGTTTATTTTAATTTTGTTTATTAAGGTTTATGCTTTTAATTTATGTAAGTATATGTTATGCTCTAATTTTTGTGTTGAGAAATTAGAATTCCTTCTCCAAGGGTCTTAACACTAGTTTGGTAATTGGACAAAAAAGTATTCATGGACATATTTATGTCCTCTTTATGGACCAACTTTATAGAATTATTTAAAAAACATGGATAGTGAAAATCAAAGGTTTTCTTTTTTCATATCATCAAGTACATAGTGAAGGAAAATTGGGATTTTTTGGGATCCCTCTAGGCTTTTCAATTTCATAAGAATTCGTAGACAAAATTATAATCCTAGTACATAGCTATTTTAACTATATTTGGATCAAAGGATTTAATTAGCCAATTCCTCATTCCTTTCCAAAATTTTGAGATATGCATTGCTTAATAAACATATATATGGTGTAATACAGTCTATCTTAGGCTCAAAAATAAATTAGGACTCTAAATTTTAGGTCTTAATGAAAATTCTAAGGTATTAGTTGTCTCAAAAAATCTAACTTTGAGGATTTATATAGCCGATTGAACAACCATAGACTAGAACCAAATCTTGCACACATGTTCTATGCAATGTTATGCTTTCCTAGTGTATTTTTTAAGAGTTAATCACATATACACCTATCCTTTTAGGCACTTTATTTTAGATAAAAGTTTACAAATTTTGAACCATATTTATTACTATAGAATAAGAGACTACTTCATGCATTTTTAAACATCTCATAAGGCTTTAAGTGGAATATCTAGTCATTTAATATAATAATAAACACTATTTTCATAAGTTTCTCACTAGATGATCCAAATATAAGCAAGGATTCATATATTTGTTTTGTTATCAATGCAGTTTCGAAAGTTAAGACCATCACCTTGTCTTATAACTAATTAAAATGTTTAGATATGTATTCTTGATCAATTACTTTAATGGAGACATTGATTTATTAGTACAGCTAAAGTATTAGTATTATTACTTTAGTGGAGACATTGATTTATTAGTACAGCTAAAGTAAATCACCATATAAGCTCACACTATTGTTGTATTTTGGGTGTCAAAGACTCAACAACTAAAAGAATACTCCAAGAAGTAAATTTAATTGAATCAAATATTAATGAAATATTTTTTTAACCATGGAAAATCTATCTCTCATCTCTTAAATACAATGTAAGGTTTAGGAAAATTTTATGAGTCGAGATCATTTTTTTCTTGCATGTAGGAACCTACTTTGTGAATTCATAACATGTTTAGATTATAGTACTAGATATACTTCTACTTATTATGATTTATAAATTATATTTAAGGTTATTTTTATCATTTTAATAATTTTCTAAGGTTTTACACATTTATGAAGACATGCATTAGAAGAGAAATGCTAAAATATCGCTCCCATTCACAAGATATGAATTTTTTAGCAAACCCCTGAAAAGACATATTTATGTCCTACTACTGAGCTACCAAACCGGTGTTAAAGGTCTTGACAAAATAAGAAATTCTTCATCGGTTATTTTCGGGTCATCTTTGATGCTATATCCCCGAATCATTTCCTGTCGTTCCATGAGTCGACAAAAATGAATGTTTGGAGTAATAACTCAAGTGTTGTTATGATAGGAATCATGACAAAACACTTTTTCATGATCTTGTGTACAAAATTTTAACCATTTATCCTCCAGTTTATTGTTGAAGATACGTAGCAATGTCTAGAATAAATCTGTATTTCTTTCCGATATACAAACTAGGCGAATACACTCTGCCATAAGTCATTGTAGTTCTGATGGTTGATAAGGATCATGAGTAGATGTTCGAGTTATTTCAATTTGAATAAGGGATTCTGACAATATAAACTTTCAAACATTTTATGATTAAGAATCAATAAGGAATTCTCCGATTGGTGTGGTCTCTTACACCTATTTTTAGTCTCGGTTAGGAACTTAAGACTAATCTCTTTTGAGTTTCTCTTTTGGATATAAAATATAGTTTAGAATAAAATTTAAAACTTCTTACATTACTTTTTTAAGACAAAATGATTACATATTATAGTCAAAGGTCAATCCTACTTATTGTTTTAATTGCTACCATTAACTATGAACTTAAAAGTGTGTAGAATTTAGCTAAATGTAGTCGATAAGGATTATAATTTCATTGCTAGTGTCAATTGGAAAGTGCTGAGAATTTAGCTCAATTTAGTCAGTAAGGCCTACAATTTCATTGGTAGTTGGTTAGTTGGCCCAATCACAAACTAGGTCAAAGTTTAGGATACTATCTGGAGGATTTTTCAGTTTGGCACATATCCATTTATTAAATTCTACTTAAATTACTAATCACTTATAAGAATAAAAGGGCTATGAATTTTTATAATGAGAATAATTTATTCGAAACAATCTTTCACATAATATCTTTCGAAAGTAAAAAGAAATTTTGTCACACTTGCAAAATCATGTGTAGTCATCCTTGGTGGAAAATGGACTTGAAGATAAGGAGTTTAAAGTAAATAAATTAAAAGTTTGTAAATATTTTTTATTTTTTAAAAGCTTACACAAGAAGACGTGTAGGGAAAGTGTCTTATAAATATTCCCAATATGATAAATCAGTCATCACATCACTAAGGCCAACATATGGCTACATTTCAAATTTTGGAGATTCTAATAATTTAGTTCCTATGGTCATAGACCTCCCTACATAGTGGTATATTTTCTTAAACCTTATTTATGGTTTTATCCAAACCTTTTAAGTCCTAGACTCTATCTTTAGTACTTTAGTATATATATGTATTTAGAATGTTATGTTCCAAAACAATATCATTCATGGTTGCAACACCGTTATGTAAAGTGTAGCAAAAGCTCAAGGCTCAATAATGGTGTCTTATAAATCTTTATTTGAAGGTCTTTAGGCCCTATATATTTAAGACTGAGGTAATGAACTTGGAAAACCTTAGGCTAAGATGGCTTAAAATGATAATAGAAATTAAAAACCTTTTGTAAAATATTTTATGGTAAGTCAAACTCTTTTGTTCTTAGAGCTTAGTCATTTTAGTTTATTAATTAATTTATTTATTATATTAAGGTAAATCAAAACTCTCAAAAGAATTTCCTCTAAAGGTGGCATAAAGAACGAATTTACTTTAAGTATGTCTCGTTTCATTAAAGTTTCTCTTTCTACACACGCTCTCAAAGAAGATTTGATCTAAGGGTCTCTTAGATTTCTTAATTCTTATAAAAGTTACACACACGCACACACACACACAAACGCACGCCCACACACACACACACACACACACATGCATATATATATATGTGCATGTGTGTGTGTGTGTGTGTGTGTGTGTGTGTGTGTGCATGTGTGTGTGTACACACACATGCATATATATGTGCATGTGTGTGTGTGTGTGTACACACATGTGTGTGTGTGTGTGTGTGCATGTGTGTGTGTACACACACACACACACATGTGTGTGTGTGTGTGTGCATGTGTGTATGTACATGTGTGTGTACACACACACACACACACACACACACACACACACATGCACATATATATGCATGTGTGTGTGTGTGGGCGTGCGTGCGTGTGTGTGTATGTATGTATGTATGTGGTGGAGGCCATGGGCTCATGGAAATGTTCATATGTTGGGCTTTGGGGCCTAGGCTTAGGGGCATGGGCATAATAAGTGAGTGTTAAATGAGCCAAAGTATATAAGATAACAGCTCATAGTTGTAGAGGAATCTTTTGACACCTTTTGACTCTTTTATACACTACCGTGATGCCTATGGCTCAAGCTTCCATGGTGAGCTTCTCCCTTTTGAGATGTTAAGACAGTGACCTACACCCTTGTTGTCTGCTACAAGTATTGAGTGGGCCTCCATCTTGCAATGGTATTAGAGCTCTTGTTTGATCCATTGTTTTTTTTTCCTATTTCCCACCATTTGTCATCATTTTTTGCATTTTCTTGATTTTCTTGATCAAGAAGATGGCTATGGTGATATTGAGTGATGAAAATCCCATATCTATAGTTAATTACTAAAGCTTTTGGGTGTTGGGCTTATTGTGGACCAAAATGTGGGGGTACCGTACCAAATTTTCAAATTTACAAGAACAAATTTGGGGAAATGTCACTAATCCTGATTACTTTCACTAATAAAAAACGTTTTTGCTTCTCTCTCTCTCTTTGTGCTTGATCTTTGAGAGCTATGGAGCTTCCCTCATGGACTTTAAGTGTAAGGTTCCCCCCTTTCCAAAAATAGGGGAAACACTTAAGATAGTCCGCTAAGTCTTATCTTAGAGAAAATTTCCTACTCATCGACACCTTGACCATACAGAGATTCAAGGATACGATTCATAGGTAAGACCTAGTTCTATCCCGCAGGGGGAGCATGGTCTTCTAAAATCAAATCACCCATAGGGTAATTGATCACATAAATTGGGCAACTACAAGACTTGATTTCTAGAGGCAACGCTTTTTTCCTCATCCATGCAAGGCACAGCCGCTGGCCTAGTCTTCTAGAATAGAGTTGCCCGAGAACCTATTTATCTAGCGTAGGGCTTTCACTTAATCTGTTGGAAAGCTACCCGACTAATCGGGTCCACCCATCCGTAGGATGGTGCCGTCGGGGCATTCCATCCTCCCACTTTCCACCCTACTCACGCGTCAATTTGTTGTCTAATTAATCCTACCACACTGTTTGACATAAACAAACATGTTCCTTAATTAAGACCCTTTTCACAAGGTTTGTTAAAACAGCCTTTTTCTACAATACAATCATACCAAAGACAAGATTTATAAAAACAAAGTTAAACATGAATCAATTTCATACAAGCCAAAGTGGCTCTCTTATTCTTTTCCTTTATACCCCCGATGATCTAGAATTCGGCCTTCCAGCCTCCACATGCTGGGTAAAACCCTACGGGACCATACACCTCATCGTCGGCCGCTGGCGAGGACTCAAGCCGGCCTGTCGCCCTCTCAGGCTCCATCGCTCGATCCTCCCGCCCCTCAGAGGGATGTCTGCGCACTAGGGTGGGCTAATTCACCGCACTAGCCTGGGCCCTCAGAACTAGGCAGCATCATAATCACTTGCCTCAATCGGCAAACCTCATTCTCCCAATGGTATGAGGGATACCATGGGCCAACTCCGAGCCTTACTAACGTCTCCGCCGTCCGGCTATACAAGCACAAGAACGGGGCAGCGTCAAGGCAGGGAGAGTTGTACCTGTACCTTAATTTAACCAAGATAACAATCCATTTGCTCACTAAACCATAGGACTAGAATCCATGTTACCTTCTTAAGAAAACAATCCATTTGCTCACTAAACCATAGGACTAGAATCCATGTTACCTTCTTAAGAAAACAATCCTTTTCACAAAGCTTTTTGCATTTCAACTTGAGATTGCGGATAAGACATTATTTATTAAGGCATATGCTATTGCTTAAAAGAATACAAACTTTAAATGGTAAATCAGTCAAATAGATCACTGTAACAATCAATAGAGAAGCCGGGGCCATACCTCAACCCCTAAGAATGATATGTAAATAAAAAACAAAATATGTATATACCTTATAGAAATTTATCGTTTATCTCGTTGTCCTTGCTTGTCAACAAGAGCTTTAGAACTTGACATATGAGAATAGAGTCTTCTAATACCTTGTCCTTTGATTGAAATCATCCAATAATCTCTAAGCTTTATCTCCTCTTACTCATACTGTGATTCTTCTCTCTTTCTAAGATCTATGGCAAAATAGCCTTCTCCTACAGGGCTACGGCATACTATTCTTTCTCTAAAAGAAAAGCTATGGAGTTTTGGTCTCTTCCTCCGAAAGACTATAGCAATCTAAGCTTCTTTTCTGAGATATTAGATAAGAATGAAGGGATATATGCATCTCAAACTCTAGGATTACCTTGAGGCTTCTTGCTGTCTTCTCACAATTTTCTCTATGTAAAGACCCTGACAGAAACAGCAAACTGTTTCGGCCATAACTCTCTGATAAAAACTCAGAATATGGTCATGTAACCAGTCAAGAGAACGGGAAGGTATCTAGTCTACAAGCCAACGCGGGCATAATAGGCAAAAACGTGTGTATATAGCCACAAATGCGCCATCTTTGGAAACACGTTGTTTTTCCACATTTTTAGTATGCATGGACTCTAAATGTGTAAAAGTACTCTAAATATGACCTCTTATCACCTAAAATCGAAATTCTATTTTTGGGAATACTTCTCTCTTAATAGAACTATTCTTATGTTCTTATTTCTTTTAGGATTTTTGGAGTTAATATTTTTATTCTAACACTTTTCTAATGTTTCTAGTCTTATTGTCTCACTCTTTCTAATTACACTCTCTTTTCTTATTGAAATCTATATTAAAAGAGACACATACATACATGGCTTGGGAGGGACCTTACAATCTCTCCCACTTAAAAGATTCGAGATGTCCTCATCTCGCGAGCTAGGGTAGTATCTAAGTAAATCCTCCTGTCTCTTTCAAAGCGGTGTCCCCACTAGTTAAAAATCTTCTTTTATCTAAACATTGTTCCGAGTCCCTTATTTCATGTGTTTGGCTTGTTTTATTTTACCTCCAAAAGGTCTTTATTATTCTAGAGTTAATTGGCCTTATTATCCTAATTTCTTGCATCCATATACCTCTCATATGATATGAACCTTAGAATTCCTTATTCTATACCCCCATGTAATATGGTACTTAACAA
The DNA here is from genome assembly GCF_041138505.1 of Cibotium barometz. Taxonomy (NCBI): domain Eukaryota; kingdom Viridiplantae; phylum Streptophyta; class Polypodiopsida; order Cyatheales; family Cibotiaceae; genus Cibotium; species Cibotium barometz. The sequence continues at coordinate 24,324,065 of NC_141078.1, read as the reverse complement.
ATTGTCATGGAAAAATGTAAGGGAATCAATCTTTTATGCAATCTAACCTATGATAGCAATTTCATAATCTTAGTATCGTCTTGTAGAATACCTCTATTCATCATGCACAATTACTTCATATGAATCTTGCACCAATCATCTTCTATTTACTTATAGAAATACTTGTTGAATTTGGTTATCTTTAACCCTGCTATCCCTATTTCTTGACCTAATTTTTGCTCTAGCTCATGATTCCTTGTAGCCAAGAGTGAACTTGACGTTCCTCTTGAATTAGGGGACCTCTTCTTGATTAACATGGAAGACTCATGTCCTTCTCGACACTTTCTATAAAAAAAAACTTTATCACAGTCTTTGGCTATAATTATGGCTTCTGAAATAGAGGATGGTTTCACATTCTTGATGAGGTTATTCAAAGGTAGATTAAGCTTTCAAATGAATTGATGGAGAAGAGTTACCTCATCCATCTCTGGAGCAAATCAGAGAAGTTTAACAAAAGTTTGGTGGTATTCTTTTAGGGTCTTCCTTTCTTGGGTTAGCTCCAAAAATTCATTCATTTTATCCTCTCGAAATCCTGGAGGACAAAACCTTTCATGAAGGTGTACTTTCATGGCATCTCATAAGTGATTCTAGCTCCAGTAGTGGTTAGATTGACAACAATGCTTCTAACTTTCTAGCTCCAATGGTTAGATTGACAACAATGCTTCCAACTAATTTGGCATTTCTTACGATTTTTAAACGCGAGAAAGGGTGAGCTTGCTTCTTTCATTATATCCATTAAAAGTTCAAAACTATCAAATACTTATCATAGCACCACATTTGAAGGCAGTCAGGATTAATACATCTGAGATCTTCATTTTTTTGAGAATTACACATCTGGTATCTTGGGATTAACACATCTAAGAGCATGATTCTCTGGGAATTACACATCCAAGACCCATGTTTGTCTGAGATGGATTAAAGATCTTGGATGATCGTCCTAGTATCGAATGGATGGCATTCACACGTCAACTATTCAAATCTTAATGGAGTTACAATCTTAATAATTTATAATATGCAAGTTAATGAGATATATCCTGAAAATTTCTCTAAACAAGTTTCGGTCTATCCTTCTAGTCAGTCAGTTTCTCACTAGTTTCTTAATTTGATCACCCTATGTTTTTTTCTCACAAAAGGTTTTCTCCCCAATCTTATTTCTCAAATTTATTGTACAAATATCTTGCGTGTGCACCCCCAAGATACAAGCACAATTTCACAGGATGATTATCTCAACATGTGAGGATATTCAAATCACTTCTATGGCCAGTAGAGATGATTGATTCGTCCTCATATGATAAACAATCACTTGTTTTAATCCCTTGACAGTTAACCTTTGAAAAATAAATCCTAGGAACTAAGATCGGCTCTGATACCACTTGTAAGGTTCCCCCCTTTCCAAAAATAGGGGAAACACTTAAGATAGTCCGCTAAGTCTTATCTTAGAGAAAATTTCCTACTCATCGACACCTTGACCATACAGAGATTTAAGGATACGATTCATAGGTAAGACCTAGTTCTATCCCGCAGGGGGAGCATGGTCTTCTAAAATCAAATCACCCATAGGGTAATTGATCACATAAATTGGGCAACTACAAGACTTGATTTCTAGAGGCAACGCTTTTTTCCTCATCCATGCAAGGCACAGCCGCTGGCCTAGTCTTCTAGAATAGAGTTGCCCGAGAACCTATTTATCTAGCGTAGGGCTTTCACTTAATCTGTTGGAAAGCTACCCGACTAATCGGGTCCACCCATCCGTAGGATGGTGCCGTCGGGGCATTCCATCCTCTCACTTTCCACCCTACTCACGCGTCAATTTGTTGTCTAATTAATCCTACCACACTGTTTGACATAAACAAACATGTTCCTTAATTAAGACCCTTTTCACAAGGTTTGTTAAAACAGCCTTTTTCTACAATACAATCATACCAAAGACAAGATTTATAAAAACAAAGTTAAACATGAATCAATTTCATACAAGCCAAAGTGGCTCTCTTATTCTTTTCCTTTATACCCCCGATGATCTAGAATTCGGCCTTCCAGCCTCCACATGCTGGGTAAAACCCTACGGGACCATACACCTCATCGTCGGCCGCTGGCGAGGACTCAAGCCGGCCTGTCGCCCTCTCAGGCTCCATCGCTCGATCCTCCCGCCCCTCAGAGGGATGTCTGCGCACTAGGGTGGGCTAATTCACCGCACTAGCCTGGGCCCTCAGAACTAGGCAGCATCATAATCACTTGCCTCAATCGGCAAACCTCATTCTCCCAATGGTATGAGGGATACCATGGGCCAACTCCGAGCCTTACTAACGTCTCCGCCGTCCGGCTATACAAGCACAAGAACGGGGCAGCGTCAAGGCAGGGAGAGTTGTACCTGTACCTTAATTTAACCAAGATAACAATCCATTTGCTCACTAAACCATAGGACTAGAATCCATGTTACCTTCTTAAGAAAACAATCCATTTGCTCACTAAACCATAGGACTAGAATCCATGTTACCTTCTTAAGAAAACAATCCTTTTCACAAAGCTTTTTGCATTTCAACTTGAGATTGCGGATAAGACATTATTTATTAAGGCATATGCTATTGCTTAAAAGAATACAAACTTTAAATGGTAAATCAGTCAAATAGATCACTGTAACAATCAATAGAGAAGCCGGGGCCATACCTCAACCCCTAAGAATGATATGTAAATAAAAAACAAAATATGTATATACCTTATAGAAATTTATCGTTTATCTCGTTGTCCTTGCTTGTCAACAAGAGCTTTAGAACTTGACATATGAGAATAGAGTCTTCTAATACCTTGTCCTTTGATTGAAATCATCCAATAATCTCTAAGCTTTATCTCCTCTTACTCATACTGTGATTCTTCTCTCTTTCTAAGATCTATGGCAAAATAGCCTTCTCCTACAGGGCTACGGCATACTATTCTTTCTCTAAAAGAAAAGCTATGGAGTTTTGGTCTCTTCCTCCGAAAGACTATAGCAATCTAAGCTTCTTTTCTGAGATATTAGATAAGAATGAAGGGATATATGCATCTCAAACTCTAGGATTACCTTGAGGCTTCTTGCTGTCTTCTCACAATTTTCTCTATGTAAAGACCCTGACAGAAACAGCAAACTGTTTCGGCCATAACTCTCTGATAAAAACTCAGAATATGGTCATGTAACCAGTCAAGAGAACGGGAAGGTATCTAGTCTACAAGCCAACGCGGGCATAATAGGCAAAAACGTGTGTATATAGCCACAAATGCGCCATCTTTGGAAACACGTTGTTTTTCCACATTTTTAGTATGCATGGACTCTAAATGTGTAAAAGTACTCTAAATATGACCTCTTATCACCTAAAATCGAAATTCTATTTTTGGGAATACTTCTCTCTTAATAGAACTATTCTTATGTTCTTATTTCTTTTAGGATTTTTGGAGTTAATATTTTTATTCTAACACTTTTCTAATGTTTCTAGTCTTATTGTCTCACTCTTTCTAATTACACTCTCTTTTCTTATTGAAATCTATATTAAAAGAGACACATACATACATGGCTTGGGAGGGACCTTACAATCTCTCCCACTTAAAAGATTCGAGATGTCCTCATCTCGCGAGCTAGGGTAGTATCTAAGTAAATCCTCCTGTCTCTTTCAAAGCGGTGTCCCCACTAGTTAAAAATCTTCTTTTATCTAAACATTGTTCCGAGTCCCTTATTTCATGTGTTTGGCTTGTTTTATTTTACCTCCAAAAGGTCTTTATTATTCTAGAGTTAATTGGCCTTATTATCCTAATTTCTTGCATCCATATACCTCTCATATGATATGAACCTTAGAATTCCTTATTCTATACCCCCATGTAATATGGTACTTAACAAATTGTCATGGAAAAATGTAAGGGAATCAATCTTTTATGCAATCTAACCTATGATAGCAATTTCATAATCTTAGTATCGTCTTGTAGAATACCTCTATTCATCATGCACAATTACTTCATATGAATCTTGCACCAATCATCTTCTATTTACTTATAGAAATACTTGTTGAATTTGGTTATCTTTAACCCTGCTATCCCTATTTCTTGACCTAATTTTTGCTCTAGCTCATGATTCCTTGTAGCCAAGAGTGAACTTGACGTTCCTCTTGAATTAGGGGACCTCTTCTTGATTAACATGGAAGACTCATGTCCTTCTCGACACTTTCTATAAAAAAAAACTTTATCACAGTCTTTGGCTATAATTATGGCTTCTGAAATAGAGGATGGTTTCACATTCTTGATGAGGTTATTCAAAGGTAGATTAAGCTTTCAAATGAATTGATGGAGAAGAGTTACCTCATCCATCTCTGGAGCAAATCAGAGAAGTTTAACAAAAGTTTGGTGGTATTCTTTTAGGGTCTTCCTTTCTTGGGTTAGCTCCAAAAATTCATTCATTTTATCCTCTCGAAATCCTGGAGGACAAAACCTTTCATGAAGGTGTACTTTCATGGCATCTCATAAGTGATTCTAGCTCCAGTAGTGGTTAGATTGACAACAATGCTTCTAACTTTCTAGCTCCAATGGTTAGATTGACAACAATGCTTCCAACTAATTTGGCATTTCTTACGATTTTTAAACGCGAGAAAGGGTGAGCTTGCTTCTTTCATTATATCCATTAAAAGTTCAAAACTATCAAATACTTATCATAGCACCACATTTGAAGGCAGTCAGGATTAATACATCTGAGATCTTCATTTTTTTGAGAATTACACATCTGGTATCTTGGGATTAACACATCTAAGAGCATGATTCTCTGGGAATTACACATCCAAGACCCATGTTTGTCTGAGATGGATTAAAGATCTTGGATGATCGTCCTAGTATCGAATGGATGGCATTCACACGTCAACTATTCAAATCTTAATGGAGTTACAATCTTAATAATTTATAATATGCAAGTTAATGAGATATATCCTGAAAATTTCTCTAAACAAGTTTCGGTCTATCCTTCTAGTCAGTCAGTTTCTCACTAGTTTCTTAATTTGATCACCCTATGTTTTTTTCTCACAAAAGGTTTTCTCCCCAATCTTATTTCTCAAATTTATTGTACAAATATCTTGCGTGTGCACCCCCAAGATACAAGCACAATTTCACAGGATGATTATCTCAACATGTGAGGATATTCAAATCACTTCTATGGCCAGTAGAGATGATTGATTCGTCCTCATATGATAAACAATCACTTGTTTTAATCCCTTGACAGTTAACCTTTGAAAAATAAATCCTAGGAACTAAGATCGGCTCTGATACCACTTGTAAGGTTCCCCCCTTTCCAAAAATAGGGGAAACACTTAAGATAGTCCGCTAAGTCTTATCTTAGAGAAAATTTCCTACTCATCGACACCTTGACCATACAGAGATTTAAGGATACGATTCATAGGTAAGACCTAGTTCTATCCCGCAGGGGGAGCATGGTCTTCTAAAATCAAATCACCCATAGGGTAATTGATCACATAAATTGGGCAACTACAAGACTTGATTTCTAGAGGCAACGCTTTTTTCCTCATCCATGCAAGGCACAGCCGCTGGCCTAGTCTTCTAGAATAGAGTTGCCCGAGAACCTATTTATCTAGCGTAGGGCTTTCACTTAATCTGTTGGAAAGCTACCCGACTAATCGGGTCCACCCATCCGTAGGATGGTGCCGTCGGGGCATTCCATCCTCTCACTTTCCACCCTACTCACGCGTCAATTTGTTGTCTAATTAATCCTACCACACTGTTTGACATAAACAAACATGTTCCTTAATTAAGACCCTTTTCACAAGGTTTGTTAAAACAGCCTTTTTCTACAATACAATCATACCAAAGACAAGATTTATAAAAACAAAGTTAAACATGAATCAATTTCATACAAGCCAAAGTGGCTCTCTTATTCTTTTCCTTTATACCCCCGATGATCTAGAATTCGGCCTTCCAGCCTCCACATGCTGGGTAAAACCCTACGGGACCATACACCTCATCGTCGGCCGCTGGCGAGGACTCAAGCCGGCCTGTCGCCCTCTCAGGCTCCATCGCTCGATCCTCCCGCCCCTCAGAGGGATGTCTGCGCACTAGGGTGGGCTAATTCACCGCACTAGCCTGGGCCCTCAAAACTAGGCAGCATCATAATCACTTGCCTCAATCGGCAAACCTCATTCTCCCAATGGTATGAGGGATACCATGGGCCAACTCCGAGCCTTACTAACGTCTCCGCCGTCCGGCTATACAAGCACAAGAACGGGGCAGCGTCAAGGCAGGGAGAGTTGTACCTGTACCTTAATTTAACCAAGATAACAATCCATTTGCTCACTAAACCATAGGACTAGAATCCATGTTACCTTCTTAAGAAAACAATCCATTTGCTCACTAAACCATAGGACTAGAATCCATGTTACCTTCTTAAGAAAACAATCCTTTTCACAAAGCTTTTTGCATTTCAACTTGAGATTGCGGATAAGACATTATTTATTAAGGCATATGCTATTGCTTAAAAGAATACAAACTTTAAATGGTAAATCAGTCAAATAGATCACTGTAACAATCAATAGAGAAGCCGGGGCCATACCTCAACCCCTAAGAATGATATGTAAATAAAAAACAAAATATGTATATACCTTATAGAAATTTATCGTTTATCTCGTTGTCCTTGCTTGTCAACAAGAGCTTTAGAACTTGACATATGAGAATAGAGTCTTCTAATACCTTGTCCTTTGATTGAAATCATCCAATAATCTCTAAGCTTTATCTCCTCTTACTCATACTGTGATTCTTCTCTCTTTCTAAGATCTATGGCAAAATAGCCTTCTCCTACAGGGCTACGGCATACTATTCTTTCTCTAAAAGAAAAGCTATGGAGTTTTGGTCTCTTCCTCCGAAAGACTATAGCAATCTAAGCTTCTTTTCTGAGATATTAGATAAGAATGAAGGGATATATGCATCTCAAACTCTAGGATTACCTTGAGGCTTCTTGCTGTCTTCTCACAATTTTCTCTATGTAAAGACCCTGACAGAAACAGCAAACTGTTTCGGCCATAACTCTCTGATAAAAACTCAGAATATGGTCATGTAACCAGTCAAGAGAACGGGAAGGTATCTAGTCTACAAGCCAACGCGGGCATAATAGGCAAAAACGTGTGTATATAGCCACAAATGCGCCATCTTTGGAAACACGTTGTTTTTCCACATTTTTAGTATGCATGGACTCTAAATGTGTAAAAGTACTCTAAATATGACCTCTTATCACCTAAAATCGAAATTCTATTTTTGGGAATACTTCTCTCTTAATAGAACTATTCTTATGTTCTTATTTCTTTTAGGATTTTTGGAGTTAATATTTTTATTCTAACACTTTTCTAATGTTTCTAGTCTTATTGTCTCACTCTTTCTAATTACACTCTCTTTTCTTATTGAAATCTATATTAAAAGAGACACATACATACATGGCTTGGGAGGGACCTTACAATCTCTCCCACTTAAAAGATTCGAGATGTCCTCATCTCGCGAGCTAGGGTAGTATCTAAGTAAATCCTCCTGTCTCTTTCAAAGCGGTGTCCCCACTAGTTAAAAATCTTCTTTTATCTAAACATTGTTCCGAGTCCCTTATTTCATGTGTTTGGCTTGTTTTATTTTACCTCCAAAAGGTCTTTATTATTCTAGAGTTAATTGGCCTTATTATCCTAATTTCTTGCATCCATATACCTCTCATATGATATGAACCTTAGAATTCCTTATTCTATACCCCCATGTAATATGGTACTTAACAAATTGTCATGGAAAAATGTAAGGGAATCAATCTTTTATGCAATCTAACCTATGATAGCAATTTCATAATCTTAGTATCGTCTTGTAGAATACCTCTATTCATCATGCACAATTACTTCATATGAATCTTGCACCAATCATCTTCTATTTACTTATAGAAATACTTGTTGAATTTGGTTATCTTTAACCCTGCTATCCCTATTTCTTGACCTAATTTTTGCTCTAGCTCATGATTCCTTGTAGCCAAGAGTGAACTTGACGTTCCTCTTGAATTAGGGGACCTCTTCTTGATTAACATGGAAGACTCATGTCCTTCTCGACACTTTCTATAAAAAAAAACTTTATCACAGTCTTTGGCTATAATTATGGCTTCTGAAATAGAGGATGGTTTCACATTCTTGATGAGGTTATTCAAAGGTAGATTAAGCTTTCAAATGAATTGATGGAGAAGAGTTACCTCATCCATCTCTGGAGCAAATCAGAGAAGTTTAACAAAAGTTTGGTGGTATTCTTTTAGGGTCTTCCTTTCTTGGGTTAGCTCCAAAAATTCATTCATTTTATCCTCTCGAAATCCTGGAGGACAAAACCTTTCATGAAGGTGTACTTTCATGGCATCTCATAAGTGATTCTAGCTCCAGTAGTGGTTAGATTGACAACAATGCTTCTAACTTTCTAGCTCCAATGGTTAGATTGACAACAATGCTTCCAACTAATTTGGCATTTCTTACGATTTTTAAACGCGAGAAAGGGTGAGCTTGCTTCTTTCATTATATCCATTAAAAGTTCAAAACTATCAAATACTTATCATAGCACCACATTTGAAGGCAGTCAGGATTAATACATCTGAGATCTTCATTTTTTTGAGAATTACACATCTGGTATCTTGGGATTAACACATCTAAGAGCATGATTCTCTGGGAATTACACATCCAAGACCCATGTTTGTCTGAGATGGATTAAAGATCTTGGATGATCGTCCTAGTATCGAATGGATGGCATTCACACGTCAACTATTCAAATCTTAATGGAGTTACAATCTTAATAATTTATAATATGCAAGTTAATGAGATATATCCTGAAAATTTCTCTAAACAAGTTTCGGTCTATCCTTCTAGTCAGTCAGTTTCTCACTAGTTTCTTAATTTGATCACCCTATGTTTTTTTCTCACAAAAGGTTTTCTCCCCAATCTTATTTCTCAAATTTATTGTACAAATATCTTGCGTGTGCACCCCCAAGATACAAGCACAATTTCACAGGATGATTATCTCAACATGTGAGGATATTCAAATCACTTCTATGGCCAGTAGAGATGATTGATTCGTCCTCATATGATAAACAATCACTTGTTTTAATCCCTTGACAGTTAACCTTTGAAAAATAAATCCTAGGAACTAAGATCGGCTCTGATACCACTTGTAAGGTTCCCCCCTTTCCAAAAATAGGGGAAACACTTAAGATAGTCCGCTAAGTCTTATCTTAGAGAAAATTTCCTACTCATCGACACCTTGACCATACAGAGATTTAAGGATACGATTCATAGGTAAGACCTAGTTCTATCCCGCAGGGGGAGCATGGTCTTCTAAAATCAAATCACCCATAGGGTAATTGATCACATAAATTGGGCAACTACAAGACTTGATTTCTAGAGGCAACGCTTTTTTCCTCATCCATGCAAGGCACAGCCGCTGGCCTAGTCTTCTAGAATAGAGTTGCCCGAGAACCTATTTATCTAGCGTAGGGCTTTCACTTAATCTGTTGGAAAGCTACCCGACTAATCGGGTCCACCCATCCGTAGGATGGTGCCGTCGGGGCATTCCATCCTCTCACTTTCCACCCTACTCACGCGTCAATTTGTTGTCTAATTAATCCTACCACACTGTTTGACATAAACAAACATGTTCCTTAATTAAGACCCTTTTCACAAGGTTTGTTAAAACAGCCTTTTTCTACAATACAATCATACCAAAGACAAGATTTATAAAAACAAAGTTAAACATGAATCAATTTCATACAAGCCAAAGTGGCTCTCTTATTCTTTTCCTTTATACCCCCGATGATCTAGAATTCGGCCTTCCAGCCTCCACATGCTGGGTAAAACCCTACGGGACCATACACCTCATCGTCGGCCGCTGGCGAGGACTCAAGCCGGCCTGTCGCCCTCTCAGGCTCCATCGCTCGATCCTCCCGCCCCTCAGAGGGATGTCTGCGCACTAGGGTGGGCTAATTCACCGCACTAGCCTGGGCCCTCAGAACTAGGCAGCATCATAATCACTTGCCTCAATCGGCAAACCTCATTCTCCCAATGGTATGAGGGATACCATGGGCCAACTCCGAGCCTTACTAACGTCTCCGCCGTCCGGCTATACAAGCACAAGAACGGGGCAGCGTCAAGGCAGGGAGAGTTGTACCTGTACCTTAATTTAACCAAGATAACAATCCATTTGCTCACTAAACCATAGGACTAGAATCCATGTTACCTTCTTAAGAAAACAATCCATTTGCTCACTAAACCATAGGACTAGAATCCATGTTACCTTCTTAAGAAAACAATCCTTTTCACAAAGCTTTTTGCATTTCAACTTGAGATTGCGGATAAGACATTATTTATTAAGGCATATGCTATTGCTTAAAAGAATACAAACTTTAAATGGTAAATCAGTCAAATAGATCACTGTAACAATCAATAGAGAAGCCGGGGCCATACCTCAACCCCTAAGAATGATATGTAAATAAAAAACAAAATATGTATATACCTTATAGAAATTTATCGTTTATCTCGTTGTCCTTGCTTGTCAACAAGAGCTTTAGAACTTGACATATGAGAATAGAGTCTTCTAATACCTTGTCCTTTGATTGAAATCATCCAATAATCTCTAAGCTTTATCTCCTCTTACTCATACTGTGATTCTTCTCTCTTTCTAAGATCTATGGCAAAATAGCCTTCTCCTACAGGGCTACGGCATACTATTCTTTCTCTAAAAGAAAAGCTATGGAGTTTTGGTCTCTTCCTCCGAAAGACTATAGCAATCTAAGCTTCTTTTCTGAGATATTAGATAAGAATGAAGGGATATATGCATCTCAAACTCTAGGATTACCTTGAGGCTTCTTGCTGTCTTCTCACAATTTTCTCTATGTAAAGACCCTGACAGAAACAGCAAACTGTTTCGGCCATAACTCTCTGATAAAAACTCAGAATATGGTCATGTAACCAGTCAAGAGAACGGGAAGGTATCTAGTCTACAAGCCAACGCGGGCATAATAGGCAAAAACGTGTGTATATAGCCACAAATGCGCCATCTTTGGAAACACGTTGTTTTTCCACATTTTTAGTATGCATGGACTCTAAATGTGTAAAAGTACTCTAAATATGACCTCTTATCACCTAAAATCGAAATTCTATTTTTGGGAATACTTCTCTCTTAATAGAACTATTCTTATGTTCTTATTTCTTTTAGGATTTTTGGAGTTAATATTTTTATTCTAACACTTTTCTAATGTTTCTAGTCTTATTGTCTCACTCTTTCTAATTACACTCTCTTTTCTTATTGAAATCTATATTAAAAGAGACACATACATACATGGCTTGGGAGGGACCTTACAATCTCTCCCACTTAAAAGATTCGAGATGTCCTCATCTCGCGAGCTAGGGTAGTATCTAAGTAAATCCTCCTGTCTCTTTCAAAGCGGTGTCCCCACTAGTTAAAAATCTTCTTTTATCTAAACATTGTTCCGAGTCCCTTATTTCATGTGTTTGGCTTGTTTTATTTTACCTCCAAAAGGTCTTTATTATTCTAGAGTTAATTGGCCTTATTATCCTAATTTCTTGCATCCATATACCTCTCATATGATATGAACCTTAGAATTCCTTATTCTATACCCCCATGTAATATGGTACTTAACAAATTGTCATGGAAAAATGTAAGGGAATCAATCTTTTATGCAATCTAACCTATGATAGCAATTTCATAATCTTAGTATCGTCTTGTAGAATACCTCTATTCATCATGCACAATTACTTCATATGAATCTTGCACCAATCATCTTCTATTTACTTATAGAAATACTTGTTGAATTTGGTTATCTTTAACCCTGCTATCCCTATTTCTTGACCTAATTTTTGCTCTAGCTCATGATTCCTTGTAGCCAAGAGTGAACTTGACGTTCCTCTTGAATTAGGGGACCTCTTCTTGATTAACATGGAAGACTCATGTCCTTCTCGACACTTTCTATAAAAAAAAACTTTATCACAGTCTTTGGCTATAATTATGGCTTCTGAAATAGAGGATGGTTTCACATTCTTGATGAGGTTATTCAAAGGTAGATTAAGCTTTCAAATGAATTGATGGAGAAGAGTTACCTCATCCATCTCTGGAGCAAATCAGAGAAGTTTAACAAAAGTTTGGTGGTATTCTTTTAGGGTCTTCCTTTCTTGGGTTAGCTCCAAAAATTCATTCATTTTATCCTCTCGAAATCCTGGAGGACAAAACCTTTCATGAAGGTGTACTTTCATGGCATCTCATAAGTGATTCTAGCTCCAGTAGTGGTTAGATTGACAACAATGCTTCTAACTTTCTAGCTCCAATGGTTAGATTGACAACAATGCTTCCAACTAATTTGGCATTTCTTACGATTTTTAAACGCGAGAAAGGGTGAGCTTGCTTCTTTCATTATATCCATTAAAAGTTCAAAACTATCAAATACTTATCATAGCACCACATTTGAAGGCAGTCAGGATTAATACATCTGAGATCTTCATTTTTTTGAGAATTACACATCTGGTATCTTGGGATTAACACATCTAAGAGCATGATTCTCTGGGAATTACACATCCAAGACCCATGTTTGTCTGAGATGGATTAAAGATCTTGGATGATCGTCCTAGTATCGAATGGATGGCATTCACACGTCAACTATTCAAATCTTAATGGAGTTACAATCTTAATAATTTATAATATGCAAGTTAATGAGATATATCCTGAAAATTTCTCTAAACAAGTTTCGGTCTATCCTTCTAGTCAGTCAGTTTCTCACTAGTTTCTTAATTTGATCACCCTATGTTTTTTTCTCACAAAAGGTTTTCTCCCCAATCTTATTTCTCAAATTTATTGTACAAATATCTTGCGTGTGCACCCCCAAGATACAAGCACAATTTCACAGGATGATTATCTCAACATGTGAGGATATTCAAATCACTTCTATGGCCAGTAGAGATGATTGATTCGTCCTCATATGATAAACAATCACTTGTTTTAATCCCTTGACAGTTAACCTTTGAAAAATAAATCCTAGGAACTAAGATCGGCTCTGATACCACTTGTAAGGTTCCCCCCTTTCCAAAAATAGGGGAAACACTTAAGATAGTCCGCTAAGTCTTATCTTAGAGAAAATTTCCTACTCATCGACACCTTGACCATACAGAGATTTAAGGATACGATTCATAGGTAAGACCTAGTTCTATCCCGCAGGGGGAGCATGGTCTTCTAAAATCAAATCACCCATAGGGTAATTGATCACATAAATTGGGCAACTACAAGACTTGATTTCTAGAGGCAACGCTTTTTTCCTCATCCATGCAAGGCACAGCCGCTGGCCTAGTCTTCTAGAATAGAGTTGCCCGAGAACCTATTTATCTAGCGTAGGGCTTTCACTTAATCTGTTGGAAAGCTACCCGACTAATCGGGTCCACCCATCCGTAGGATGGTGCCGTCGGGGCATTCCATCCTCTCACTTTCCACCCTACTCACGCGTCAATTTGTTGTCTAATTAATCCTACCACACTGTTTGACATAAACAAACATGTTCCTTAATTAAGACCCTTTTCACAAGGTTTGTTAAAACAGCCTTTTTCTACAATACAATCATACCAAAGACAAGATTTATAAAAACAAAGTTAAACATGAATCAATTTCATACAAGCCAAAGTGGCTCTCTTATTCTTTTCCTTTATACCCCCGATGATCTAGAATTCGGCCTTCCAGCCTCCACATGCTGGGTAAAACCCTACGGGACCATACACCTCATCGTCGGCCGCTGGCGAGGACTCAAGCCGGCCTGTCGCCCTCTCAGGCTCCATCGCTCGATCCTCCCGCCCCTCAGAGGGATGTCTGCGCACTAGGGTGGGCTAATTCACCGCACTAGCCTGGGCCCTCAGAACTAGGCAGCATCATAATCACTTGCCTCAATCGGCAAACCTCATTCTCCCAATGGTATGAGGGATACCATGGGCCAACTCCGAGCCTTACTAACGTCTCCGCCGTCCGGCTATACAAGCACAAGAACGGGGCAGCGTCAAGGCAGGGAGAGTTGTACCTGTACCTTAATTTAACCAAGATAACAATCCATTTGCTCACTAAACCATAGGACTAGAATCCATGTTACCTTCTTAAGAAAACAATCCATTTGCTCACTAAACCATAGGACTAGAATCCATGTTACCTTCTTAAGAAAACAATCCTTTTCACAAAGCTTTTTGCATTTCAACTTGAGATTGCGGATAAGACATTATTTATTAAGGCATATGCTATTGCTTAAAAGAATACAAACTTTAAATGGTAAATCAGTCAAATAGATCACTGTAACAATCAATAGAGAAGCCGGGGCCATACCTCAACCCCTAAGAATGATATGTAAATAAAAAACAAAATATGTATATACCTTATAGAAATTTATCGTTTATCTCGTTGTCCTTGCTTGTCAACAAGAGCTTTAGAACTTGACATATGAGAATAGAGTCTTCTAATACCTTGTCCTTTGATTGAAATCATCCAATAATCTCTAAGCTTTATCTCCTCTTACTCATACTGTGATTCTTCTCTCTTTCTAAGATCTATGGCAAAATAGCCTTCTCCTACAGGGCTACGGCATACTATTCTTTCTCTAAAAGAAAAGCTATGGAGTTTTGGTCTCTTCCTCCGAAAGACTATAGCAATCTAAGCTTCTTTTCTGAGATATTAGATAAGAATGAAGGGATATATGCATCTCAAACTCTAGGATTACCTTGAGGCTTCTTGCTGTCTTCTCACAATTTTCTCTATGTAAAGACCCTGACAGAAACAGCAAACTGTTTCGGCCATAACTCTCTGATAAAAACTCAGAATATGGTCATGTAACCAGTCAAGAGAACGGGAAGGTATCTAGTCTACAAGCCAACGCGGGCATAATAGGCAAAAACGTGTGTATATAGCCACAAATGCGCCATCTTTGGAAACACGTTGTTTTTCCACATTTTTAGTATGCATGGACTCTAAATGTGTAAAAGTACTCTAAATATGACCTCTTATCACCTAAAATCGAAATTCTATTTTTGGGAATACTTCTCTCTTAATAGAACTATTCTTATGTTCTTATTTCTTTTAGGATTTTTGGAGTTAATATTTTTATTCTAACACTTTTCTAATGTTTCTAGTCTTATTGTCTCACTCTTTCTAATTACACTCTCTTTTCTTATTGAAATCTATATTAAAAGAGACACATACATACATGGCTTGGGAGGGACCTTACAATCTCTCCCACTTAAAAGATTCGAGATGTCCTCATCTCGCGAGCTAGGGTAGTATCTAAGTAAATCCTCCTGTCTCTTTCAAAGCGGTGTCCCCACTAGTTAAAAATCTTCTTTTATCTAAACATTATTCCGAGTCCCTTATTTCATGTGTTTGGCTTGTTTTATTTTACCTCCAAAAGGTCTTTATTATTCTAGAGTTAATTGGCCTTATTATCCTAATTTCTTGCATCCATATACCTCTCATATGATATGAACCTTAGAATTCCTTATTCTATACCCCCATGTAATATGGTACTTAACAAATTGTCATGGAAAAATGTAAGGGAATCAATCTTTTATGCAATCTAACCTATGATAGCAATTTCATAATCTTAGTATCGTCTTGTAGAATACCTCTATTCATCATGCACAATTACTTCATATGAATCTTGCACCAATCATCTTCTATTTACTTATAGAAATACTTGTTGAATTTGGTTATCTTTAACCCTGCTATCCCTATTTCTTGACCTAATTTTTGCTCTAGCTCATGATTCCTTGTAGCCAAGAGTGAACTTGACGTTCCTCTTGAATTAGGGGACCTCTTCTTGATTAACATGGAAGACTCATGTCCTTCTCGACACTTTCTATAAAAAAAAACTTTATCACAGTCTTTGGCTATAATTATGGCTTCTGAAATAGAGGATGGTTTCACATTCTTGATGAGGTTATTCAAAGGTAGATTAAGCTTTCAAATGAATTGATGGAGAAGAGTTACCTCATCCATCTCTGGAGCAAATCAGAGAAGTTTAACAAAAGTTTGGTGGTATTCTTTTAGGGTCTTCCTTTCTTGGGTTAGCTCCAAAAATTCATTCATTTTATCCTCTCGAAATCCTGGAGGACAAAACCTTTCATGAAGGTGTACTTTCATGGCATCTCATAAGTGATTCTAGCTCCAGTAGTGGTTAGATTGACAACAATGCTTCTAACTTTCTAGCTCCAATGGTTAGATTGACAACAATGCTTCCAACTAATTTGGCATTTCTTACGATTTTTAAACGCGAGAAAGGGTGAGCTTGCTTCTTTCATTATATCCATTAAAAGTTCAAAACTATCAAATACTTATCATAGCACCACATTTGAAGGCAGTCAGGATTAATACATCTGAGATCTTCATTTTTTTGAGAATTACACATCTGGTATCTTGGGATTAACACATCTAAGAGCATGATTCTCTGGGAATTACACATCCAAGACCCATGTTTGTCTGAGATGGATTAAAGATCTTGGATGATCGTCCTAGTATCGAATGGATGGCATTCACACGTCAACTATTCAAATCTTAATGGAGTTACAATCTTAATAATTTATAATATGCAAGTTAATGAGATATATCCTGAAAATTTCTCTAAACAAGTTTCGGTCTATCCTTCTAGTCAGTCAGTTTCTCACTAGTTTCTTAATTTGATCACCCTATGTTTTTTTCTCACAAAAGGTTTTCTCCCCAATCTTATTTCTCAAATTTATTGTACAAATATCTTGCGTGTGCACCCCCAAGATACAAGCACAATTTCACAGGATGATTATCTCAACATGTGAGGATATTCAAATCACTTCTATGGCCAGTAGAGATGATTGATTCGTCCTCATATGATAAACAATCACTTGTTTTAATCCCTTGACAGTTAACCTTTGAAAAATAAATCCTAGGAACTAAGATCGGCTCTGATACCACTTGTAAGGTTCCCCCCTTTCCAAAAATAGGGGAAACACTTAAGATAGTCCGCTAAGTCTTATCTTAGAGAAAATTTCCTACTCATCGACACCTTGACCATACAGAGATTTAAGGATACGATTCATAGGTAAGACCTAGTTCTATCCCGCAGGGGGAGCATGGTCTTCTAAAATCAAATCACCCATAGGGTAATTGATCACATAAATTGGGCAACTACAAGACTTGATTTCTAGAGGCAACGCTTTTTTCCTCATCCATGCAAGGCACAGCCGCTGGCCTAGTCTTCTAGAATAGAGTTGCCCGAGAACCTATTTATCTAGCGTAGGGCTTTCACTTAATCTGTTGGAAAGCTACCCGACTAATCGGGTCCACCCATCCGTAGGATGGTGCCGTCGGGGCATTCCATCCTCTCACTTTCCACCCTACTCACGCGTCAATTTGTTGTCTAATTAATCCTACCACACTGTTTGACATAAACAAACATGTTCCTTAATTAAGACCCTTTTCACAAGGTTTGTTAAAACAGCCTTTTTCTACAATACAATCATACCAAAGACAAGATTTATAAAAACAAAGTTAAACATGAATCAATTTCATACAAGCCAAAGTGGCTCTCTTATTCTTTTCCTTTATACCCCCGATGATCTAGAATTCGGCCTTCCAGCCTCCACATGCTGGGTAAAACCCTACGGGACCATACACCTCATCGTCGGCCGCTGGCGAGGACTCAAGCCGGCCTGTCGCCCTCTCAGGCTCCATCGCTCGATCCTCCCGCCCCTCAGAGGGATGTCTGCGCACTAGGGTGGGCTAATTCACCGCACTAGCCTGGGCCCTCAGAACTAGGCAGCATCATAATCACTTGCCTCAATCGGCAAACCTCATTCTCCCAATGGTATGAGGGATACCATGGGCCAACTCCGAGCCTTACTAACGTCTCCGCCGTCCGGCTATACAAGCACAAGAACGGGGCAGCGTCAAGGCAGGGAGAGTTGTACCTGTACCTTAATTTAACCAAGATAACAATCCATTTGCTCACTAAACCATAGGACTAGAATCCATGTTACCTTCTTAAGAAAACAATCCATTTGCTCACTAAACCATAGGACTAGAATCCATGTTACCTTCTTAAGAAAACAATCCTTTTCACAAAGCTTTTTGCATTTCAACTTGAGATTGCGGATAAGACATTATTTATTAAGGCATATGCTATTGCTTAAAAGAATACAAACTTTAAATGGTAAATCAGTCAAATAGATCACTGTAACAATCAATAGAGAAGCCGGGGCCATACCTCAACCCCTAAGAATGATATGTAAATAAAAAACAAAATATGTATATACCTTATAGAAATTTATCGTTTATCTCGTTGTCCTTGCTTGTCAACAAGAGCTTTAGAACTTGACATATGAGAATAGAGTCTTCTAATACCTTGTCCTTTGATTGAAATCATCCAATAATCTCTAAGCTTTATCTCCTCTTACTCATACTGTGATTCTTCTCTCTTTCTAAGATCTATGGCAAAATAGCCTTCTCCTACAGGGCTACGGCATACTATTCTTTCTCTAAAAGAAAAGCTATGGAGTTTTGGTCTCTTCCTCCGAAAGACTATAGCAATCTAAGCTTCTTTTCTGAGATATTAGATAAGAATGAAGGGATATATGCATCTCAAACTCTAGGATTACCTTGAGGCTTCTTGCTGTCTTCTCACAATTTTCTCTATGTAAAGACCCTGACAGAAACAGCAAACTGTTTCGGCCATAACTCTCTGATAAAAACTCAGAATATGGTCATGTAACCAGTCAAGAGAACGGGAAGGTATCTAGTCTACAAGCCAACGCGGGCATAATAGGCAAAAACGTGTGTATATAGCCACAAATGCGCCATCTTTGGAAACACGTTGTTTTTCCACATTTTTAGTATGCATGGACTCTAAATGTGTAAAAGTACTCTAAATATGACCTCTTATCACCTAAAATCGAAATTCTATTTTTGGGAATACTTCTCTCTTAATAGAACTATTCTTATGTTCTTATTTCTTTTAGGATTTTTGGAGTTAATATTTTTATTCTAACACTTTTCTAATGTTTCTAGTCTTATTGTCTCACTCTTTCTAATTACACTCTCTTTTCTTATTGAAATCTATATTAAAAGAGACACATACATACATGGCTTGGGAGGGACCTTACAATCTCTCCCACTTAAAAGATTCGAGATGTCCTCATCTCGCGAGCTAGGGTAGTATCTAAGTAAATCCTCCTGTCTCTTTCAAAGCGGTGTCCCCACTAGTTAAAAATCTTCTTTTATCTAAACATTGTTCCGAGTCCCTTATTTCATGTGTTTGGCTTGTTTTATTTTACCTCCAAAAGGTCTTTATTATTCTAGAGTTAATTGGCCTTATTATCCTAATTTCTTGCATCCATATACCTCTCATATGATATGAACCTTAGAATTCCTTATTCTATACCCCCATGTAATATGGTACTTAACAAATTGTCATGGAAAAATGTAAGGGAATCAATCTTTTATGCAATCTAACCTATGATAGCAATTTCATAATCTTAGTATCGTCTTGTAGAATACCTCTATTCATCATGCACAATTACTTCATATGAATCTTGCACCAATCATCTTCTATTTACTTATAGAAATACTTGTTGAATTTGGTTATCTTTAACCCTGCTATCCCTATTTCTTGACCTAATTTTTGCTCTAGCTCATGATTCCTTGTAGCCAAGAGTGAACTTGACGTTCCTCTTGAATTAGGGGACCTCTTCTTGATTAACATGGAAGACTCATGTCCTTCTCGACACTTTCTATAAAAAAAAACTTTATCACAGTCTTTGGCTATAATTATGGCTTCTGAAATAGAGGATGGTTTCACATTCTTGATGAGGTTATTCAAAGGTAGATTAAGCTTTCAAATGAATTGATGGAGAAGAGTTACCTCATCCATCTCTGGAGCAAATCAGAGAAGTTTAACAAAAGTTTGGTGGTATTCTTTTAGGGTCTTCCTTTCTTGGGTTAGCTCCAAAAATTCATTCATTTTATCCTCTCGAAATCCTGGAGGACAAAACCTTTCATGAAGGTGTACTTTCATGGCATCTCATAAGTGATTCTAGCTCCAGTAGTGGTTAGATTGACAACAATGCTTCTAACTTTCTAGCTCCAATGGTTAGATTGACAACAATGCTTCCAACTAATTTGGCATTTCTTACGATTTTTAAACGCGAGAAAGGGTGAGCTTGCTTCTTTCATTATATCCATTAAAAGTTCAAAACTATCAAATACTTATCATAGCACCACATTTGAAGGCAGTCAGGATTAATACATCTGAGATCTTCATTTTTTTGAGAATTACACATCTGGTATCTTGGGATTAACACATCTAAGAGCATGATTCTCTGGGAATTACACATCCAAGACCCATGTTTGTCTGAGATGGATTAAAGATCTTGGATGATCGTCCTAGTATCGAATGGATGGCATTCACACGTCAACTATTCAAATCTTAATGGAGTTACAATCTTAATAATTTATAATATGCAAGTTAATGAGATATATCCTGAAAATTTCTCTAAACAAGTTTCGGTCTATCCTTCTAGTCAGTCAGTTTCTCACTAGTTTCTTAATTTGATCACCCTATGTTTTTTTCTCACAAAAGGTTTTCTCCCCAATCTTATTTCTCAAATTTATTGTACAAATATCTTGCGTGTGCACCCCCAAGATACAAGCACAATTTCACAGGATGATTATCTCAACATGTGAGGATATTCAAATCACTTCTATGGCCAGTAGAGATGATTGATTCGTCCTCATATGATAAACAATCACTTGTTTTAATCCCTTGACAGTTAACCTTTGAAAAATAAATCCTAGGAACTAAGATCGGCTCTGATACCACTTGTAAGGTTCCCCCCTTTCCAAAAATAGGGGAAACACTTAAGATAGTCCGCTAAGTCTTATCTTAGAGAAAATTTCCTACTCATCGACACCTTGACCATACAGAGATTTAAGGATACGATTCATAGGTAAGACCTAGTTCTATCCCGCAGGGGGAGCATGGTCTTCTAAAATCAAATCACCCATAGGGTAATTGATCACATAAATTGGGCAACTACAAGACTTGATTTCTAGAGGCAACGCTTTTTTCCTCATCCATGCAAGGCACAGCCGCTGGCCTAGTCTTCTAGAATAGAGTTGCCCGAGAACCTATTTATCTAGCGTAGGGCTTTCACTTAATCTGTTGGAAAGCTACCCGACTAATCGGGTCCACCCATCCGTAGGATGGTGCCGTCGGGGCATTCCATCCTCCCACTTTCCACCCTACTCACGCGTCAATTTGTTGTCTAATTAATCCTACCACACTGTTTGACATAAACAAACATGTTCCTTAATTAAGACCCTTTTCACAAGGTTTGTTAAAACAGCCTTTTTCTACAATACAATCATACCAAAGACAAGATTTATAAAAACAAAGTTAAACATGAATCAATTTCATACAAGCCAAAGTGGCTCTCTTATTCTTTTCCTTTATACCCCCGATGATCTAGAATTCGGCCTTCCAGCCTCCACATGCTGGGTAAAACCCTACGGGACCATACACCTCATCGTCGGCCGCTGGCGAGGACTCAAGCCGGCCTGTCGCCCTCTCAGGCTCCATCGCTCGATCCTCCCGCCCCTCAGAGGGATGTCTGCGCACTAGGGTGGGCTAATTCACCGCACTAGCCTGGGCCCTCAGAACTAGGCAGCATCATAATCACTTGCCTCAATCGGCAAACCTCATTCTCCCAATGGTATGAGGGATACCATGGGCCAACTCCGAGCCTTACTAACGTCTCCGCCGTCCGGCTATACAAGCACAAGAACGGGGCAGCGTCAAGGCAGGGAGAGTTGTACCTGTACCTTAATTTAACCAAGATAACAATCCATTTGCTCACTAAACCATAGGACTAGAATCCATGTTACCTTCTTAAGAAAACAATCCATTTGCTCACTAAACCATAGGACTAGAATCCATGTTACCTTCTTAAGAAAACAATCCTTTTCACAAAGCTTTTTGCATTTCAACTTGAGATTGCGGATAAGACATTATTTATTAAGGCATATGCTATTGCTTAAAAGAATACAAACTTTAAATGGTAAATCAGTCAAATAGATCACTGTAACAATCAATAGAGAAGCCGGGGCCATACCTCAACCCCTAAGAATGATATGTAAATAAAAAACAAAATATGTATATACCTTATAGAAATTTATCGTTTATCTCGTTGTCCTTGCTTGTCAACAAGAGCTTTAGAACTTGACATATGAGAATAGAGTCTTCTAATACCTTGTCCTTTGATTGAAATCATCCAATAATCTCTAAGCTTTATCTCCTCTTACTCATACTGTGATTCTTCTCTCTTTCTAAGATCTATGGCAAAATAGCCTTCTCCTACAGGGCTACGGCATACTATTCTTTCTCTAAAAGAAAAGCTATGGAGTTTTGGTCTCTTCCTCCGAAAGACTATAGCAATCTAAGCTTCTTTTCTGAGATATTAGATAAGAATGAAGGGATATATGCATCTCAAACTCTAGGATTACCTTGAGGCTTCTTGCTGTCTTCTCACAATTTTCTCTATGTAAAGACCCTGACAGAAACAGCAAACTGTTTCGGCCATAACTCTCTGATAAAAACTCAGAATATGGTCATGTAACCAGTCAAGAGAACGGGAAGGTATCTAGTCTACAAGCCAACGCGGGCATAATAGGCAAAAACGTGTGTATATAGCCACAAATGCGCCATCTTTGGAAACACGTTGTTTTTCCACATTTTTAGTATGCATGGACTCTAAATGTGTAAAAGTACTCTAAATATGACCTCTTATCACCTAAAATCGAAATTCTATTTTTGGGAATACTTCTCTCTTAATAGAACTATTCTTATGTTCTTATTTCTTTTAGGATTTTTGGAGTTAATATTTTTATTCTAACACTTTTCTAATGTTTCTAGTCTTATTGTCTCACTCTTTCTAATTACACTCTCTTTTCTTATTGAAATCTATATTAAAAGAGACACATACATACATGGCTTGGGAGGGACCTTACAATCTCTCCCACTTAAAAGATTCGAGATGTCCTCATCTCGCGAGCTAGGGTAGTATCTAAGTAAATCCTCCTGTCTCTTTCAAAGCGGTGTCCCCACTAGTTAAAAATCTTCTTTTATCTAAACATTGTTCCGAGTCCCTTATTTCATGTGTTTGGCTTGTTTTATTTTACCTCCAAAAGGTCTTTATTATTCTAGAGTTAATTGGCCTTATTATCCTAATTTCTTGCATCCATATACCTCTCATATGATATGAACCTTAGAATTCCTTATTCTATACCCCCATGTAATATGGTACTTAACAAATTGTCATGGAAAAATGTAAGGGAATCAATCTTTTATGCAATCTAACCTATGATAGCAATTTCATAATCTTAGTATCGTCTTGTAGAATACCTCTATTCATCATGCACAATTACTTCATATGAATCTTGCACCAATCATCTTCTATTTACTTATAGAAATACTTGTTGAATTTGGTTATCTTTAACCCTGCTATCCCTATTTCTTGACCTAATTTTTGCTCTAGCTCATGATTCCTTGTAGCCAAGAGTGAACTTGACGTTCCTCTTGAATTAGGGGACCTCTTCTTGATTAACATGGAAGACTCATGTCCTTCTCGACACTTTCTATAAAAAAAAACTTTATCACAGTCTTTGGCTATAATTATGGCTTCTGAAATAGAGGATGGTTTCACATTCTTGATGAGGTTATTCAAAGGTAGATTAAGCTTTCAAATGAATTGATGGAGAAGAGTTACCTCATCCATCTCTGGAGCAAATCAGAGAAGTTTAACAAAAGTTTGGTGGTATTCTTTTAGGGTCTTCCTTTCTTGGGTTAGCTCCAAAAATTCATTCATTTTATCCTCTCGAAATCCTGGAGGACAAAACCTTTCATGAAGGTGTACTTTCATGGCATCTCATAAGTGATTCTAGCTCCAGTAGTGGTTAGATTGACAACAATGCTTCTAACTTTCTAGCTCCAATGGTTAGATTGACAACAATGCTTCCAACTAATTTGGCATTTCTTACGATTTTTAAACGCGAGAAAGGGTGAGCTTGCTTCTTTCATTATATCCATTAAAAGTTCAAAACTATCAAATACTTATCATAGCACCACATTTGAAGGCAGTCAGGATTAATACATCTGAGATCTTCATTTTTTTGAGAATTACACATCTGGTATCTTGGGATTAACACATCTAAGAGCATGATTCTCTGGGAATTACACATCCAAGACCCATGTTTGTCTGAGATGGATTAAAGATCTTGGATGATCGTCCTAGTATCGAATGGATGGCATTCACACGTCAACTATTCAAATCTTAATGGAGTTACAATCTTAATAATTTATAATATGCAAGTTAATGAGATATATCCTGAAAATTTCTCTAAACAAGTTTCGGTCTATCCTTCTAGTCAGTCAGTTTCTCACTAGTTTCTTAATTTGATCACCCTATGTTTTTTTCTCACAAAAGGTTTTCTCCCCAATCTTATTTCTCAAATTTATTGTACAAATATCTTGCGTGTGCACCCCCAAGATACAAGCACAATTTCACAGGATGATTATCTCAACATGTGAGGATATTCAAATCACTTCTATGGCCAGTAGAGATGATTGATTCGTCCTCATATGATAAACAATCACTTGTTTTAATCCCTTGACAGTTAACCTTTGAAAAATAAATCCTAGGAACTAAGATCGGCTCTGATACCACTTGTAAGGTTCCCCCCTTTCCAAAAATAGGGGAAACACTTAAGATAGTCCGCTAAGTCTTATCTTAGAGAAAATTTCCTACTCATCGACACCTTGACCATACAGAGATTTAAGGATACGATTCATAGGTAAGACCTAGTTCTATCCCGCAGGGGGAGCATGGTCTTCTAAAATCAAATCACCCATAGGGTAATTGATCACATAAATTGGGCAACTACAAGACTTGATTTCTAGAGGCAACGCTTTTTTCCTCATCCATGCAAGGCACAGCCGCTGGCCTAGTCTTCTAGAATAGAGTTGCCCGAGAACCTATTTATCTAGCGTAGGGCTTTCACTTAATCTGTTGGAAAGCTACCCGACTAATCGGGTCCACCCATCCGTAGGATGGTGCCGTCGGGGCATTCCATCCTCTCACTTTCCACCCTACTCACGCGTCAATTTGTTGTCTAATTAATCCTACCACACTGTTTGACATAAACAAACATGTTCCTTAATTAAGACCCTTTTCACAAGGTTTGTTAAAACAGCCTTTTTCTACAATACAATCATACCAAAGACAAGATTTATAAAAACAAAGTTAAACATGAATCAATTTCATACAAGCCAAAGTGGCTCTCTTATTCTTTTCCTTTATACCCCCGATGATCTAGAATTCGGCCTTCCAGCCTCCACATGCTGGGTAAAACCCTACGGGACCATACACCTCATCGTCGGCCGCTGGCGAGGACTCAAGCCGGCCTGTCGCCCTCTCAGGCTCCATCGCTCGATCCTCCCGCCCCTCAGAGGGATGTCTGCGCACTAGGGTGGGCTAATTCACCGCACTAGCCTGGGCCCTCAAAACTAGGCAGCATCATAATCACTTGCCTCAATCGGCAAACCTCATTCTCCCAATGGTATGAGGGATACCATGGGCCAACTCCGAGCCTTACTAACGTCTCCGCCGTCCGGCTATACAAGCACAAGAACGGGGCAGCGTCAAGGCAGGGAGAGTTGTACCTGTACCTTAATTTAACCAAGATAACAATCCATTTGCTCACTAAACCATAGGACTAGAATCCATGTTACCTTCTTAAGAAAACAATCCATTTGCTCACTAAACCATAGGACTAGAATCCATGTTACCTTCTTAAGAAAACAATCCTTTTCACAAAGCTTTTTGCATTTCAACTTGAGATTGCGGATAAGACATTATTTATTAAGGCATATGCTATTGCTTAAAAGAATACAAACTTTAAATGGTAAATCAGTCAAATAGATCACTGTAACAATCAATAGAGAAGCCGGGGCCATACCTCAACCCCTAAGAATGATATGTAAATAAAAAACAAAATATGTATATACCTTATAGAAATTTATCGTTTATCTCGTTGTCCTTGCTTGTCAACAAGAGCTTTAGAACTTGACATATGAGAATAGAGTCTTCTAATACCTTGTCCTTTGATTGAAATCATCCAATAATCTCTAAGCTTTATCTCCTCTTACTCATACTGTGATTCTTCTCTCTTTCTAAGATCTATGGCAAAATAGCCTTCTCCTACAGGGCTACGGCATACTATTCTTTCTCTAAAAGAAAAGCTATGGAGTTTTGGTCTCTTCCTCCGAAAGACTATAGCAATCTAAGCTTCTTTTCTGAGATATTAGATAAGAATGAAGGGATATATGCATCTCAAACTCTAGGATTACCTTGAGGCTTCTTGCTGTCTTCTCACAATTTTCTCTATGTAAAGACCCTGACAGAAACAGCAAACTGTTTCGGCCATAACTCTCTGATAAAAACTCAGAATATGGTCATGTAACCAGTCAAGAGAACGGGAAGGTATCTAGTCTACAAGCCAACGCGGGCATAATAGGCAAAAACGTGTGTATATAGCCACAAATGCGCCATCTTTGGAAACACGTTGTTTTTCCACATTTTTAGTATGCATGGACTCTAAATGTGTAAAAGTACTCTAAATATGACCTCTTATCACCTAAAATCGAAATTCTATTTTTGGGAATACTTCTCTCTTAATAGAACTATTCTTATGTTCTTATTTCTTTTAGGATTTTTGGAGTTAATATTTTTATTCTAACACTTTTCTAATGTTTCTAGTCTTATTGTCTCACTCTTTCTAATTACACTCTCTTTTCTTATTGAAATCTATATTAAAAGAGACACATACATACATGGCTTGGGAGGGACCTTACAATCTCTCCCACTTAAAAGATTCGAGATGTCCTCATCTCGCGAGCTAGGGTAGTATCTAAGTAAATCCTCCTGTCTCTTTCAAAGCGGTGTCCCCACTAGTTAAAAATCTTCTTTTATCTAAACATTGTTCCGAGTCCCTTATTTCATGTGTTTGGCTTGTTTTATTTTACCTCCAAAAGGTCTTTATTATTCTAGAGTTAATTGGCCTTATTATCCTAATTTCTTGCATCCATATACCTCTCATATGATATGAACCTTAGAATTCCTTATTCTATACCCCCATGTAATATGGTACTTAACAAATTGTCATGGAAAAATGTAAGGGAATCAATCTTTTATGCAATCTAACCTATGATAGCAATTTCATAATCTTAGTATCGTCTTGTAGAATACCTCTATTCATCATGCACAATTACTTCATATGAATCTTGCACCAATCATCTTCTATTTACTTATAGAAATACTTGTTGAATTTGGTTATCTTTAACCCTGCTATCCCTATTTCTTGACCTAATTTTTGCTCTAGCTCATGATTCCTTGTAGCCAAGAGTGAACTTGACGTTCCTCTTGAATTAGGGGACCTCTTCTTGATTAACATGGAAGACTCATGTCCTTCTCGACACTTTCTATAAAAAAAAACTTTATCACAGTCTTTGGCTATAATTATGGCTTCTGAAATAGAGGATGGTTTCACATTCTTGATGAGGTTATTCAAAGGTAGATTAAGCTTTCAAATGAATTGATGGAGAAGAGTTACCTCATCCATCTCTGGAGCAAATCAGAGAAGTTTAACAAAAGTTTGGTGGTATTCTTTTAGGGTCTTCCTTTCTTGGGTTAGCTCCAAAAATTCATTCATTTTATCCTCTCGAAATCCTGGAGGACAAAACCTTTCATGAAGGTGTACTTTCATGGCATCTCATAAGTGATTCTAGCTCCAGTAGTGGTTAGATTGACAACAATGCTTCTAACTTTCTAGCTCCAATGGTTAGATTGACAACAATGCTTCCAACTAATTTGGCATTTCTTACGATTTTTAAACGCGAGAAAGGGTGAGCTTGCTTCTTTCATTATATCCATTAAAAGTTCAAAACTATCAAATACTTATCATAGCACCACATTTGAAGGCAGTCAGGATTAATACATCTGAGATCTTCATTTTTTTGAGAATTACACATCTGGTATCTTGGGATTAACACATCTAAGAGCATGATTCTCTGGGAATTACACATCCAAGACCCATGTTTGTCTGAGATGGATTAAAGATCTTGGATGATCGTCCTAGTATCGAATGGATGGCATTCACACGTCAACTATTCAAATCTTAATGGAGTTACAATCTTAATAATTTATAATATGCAAGTTAATGAGATATATCCTGAAAATTTCTCTAAACAAGTTTCGGTCTATCCTTCTAGTCAGTCAGTTTCTCACTAGTTTCTTAATTTGATCACCCTATGTTTTTTTCTCACAAAAGGTTTTCTCCCCAATCTTATTTCTCAAATTTATTGTACAAATATCTTGCGTGTGCACCCCCAAGATACAAGCACAATTTCACAGGATGATTATCTCAACATGTGAGGATATTCAAATCACTTCTATGGCCAGTAGAGATGATTGATTCGTCCTCATATGATAAACAATCACTTGTTTTAATCCCTTGACAGTTAACCTTTGAAAAATAAATCCTAGGAACTAAGATCGGCTCTGATACCACTTGTAAGGTTCCCCCCTTTCCAAAAATAGGGGAAACACTTAAGATAGTCCGCTAAGTCTTATCTTAGAGAAAATTTCCTACTCATCGACACCTTGACCATACAGAGATTTAAGGATACGATTCATAGGTAAGACCTAGTTCTATCCCGCAGGGGGAGCATGGTCTTCTAAAATCAAATCACCCATAGGGTAATTGATCACATAAATTGGGCAACTACAAGACTTGATTTCTAGAGGCAACGCTTTTTTCCTCATCCATGCAAGGCACAGCCGCTGGCCTAGTCTTCTAGAATAGAGTTGCCCGAGAACCTATTTATCTAGCGTAGGGCTTTCACTTAATCTGTTGGAAAGCTACCCGACTAATCGGGTCCACCCATCCGTAGGATGGTGCCGTCGGGGCATTCCATCCTCTCACTTTCCACCCTACTCACGCGTCAATTTGTTGTCTAATTAATCCTACCACACTGTTTGACATAAACAAACATGTTCCTTAATTAAGACCCTTTTCACAAGGTTTGTTAAAACAGCCTTTTTCTACAATACAATCATACCAAAGACAAGATTTATAAAAACAAAGTTAAACATGAATCAATTTCATACAAGCCAAAGTGGCTCTCTTATTCTTTTCCTTTATACCCCCGATGATCTAGAATTCGGCCTTCCAGCCTCCACATGCTGGGTAAAACCCTACGGGACCATACACCTCATCGTCGGCCGCTGGCGAGGACTCAAGCCGGCCTGTCGCCCTCTCAGGCTCCATCGCTCGATCCTCCCGCCCCTCAGAGGGATGTCTGCGCACTAGGGTGGGCTAATTCACCGCACTAGCCTGGGCCCTCAGAACTAGGCAGCATCATAATCACTTGCCTCAATCGGCAAACCTCATTCTCCCAATGGTATGAGGGATACCATGGGCCAACTCCGAGCCTTACTAACGTCTCCGCCGTCCGGCTATACAAGCACAAGAACGGGGCAGCGTCAAGGCAGGGAGAGTTGTACCTGTACCTTAATTTAACCAAGATAACAATCCATTTGCTCACTAAACCATAGGACTAGAATCCATGTTACCTTCTTAAGAAAACAATCCATTTGCTCACTAAACCATAGGACTAGAATCCATGTTACCTTCTTAAGAAAACAATCCTTTTCACAAAGCTTTTTGCATTTCAACTTGAGATTGCGGATAAGACATTATTTATTAAGGCATATGCTATTGCTTAAAAGAATACAAACTTTAAATGGTAAATCAGTCAAATAGATCACTGTAACAATCAATAGAGAAGCCGGGGCCATACCTCAACCCCTAAGAATGATATGTAAATAAAAAACAAAATATGTATATACCTTATAGAAATTTATCGTTTATCTCGTTGTCCTTGCTTGTCAACAAGAGCTTTAGAACTTGACATATGAGAATAGAGTCTTCTAATACCTTGTCCTTTGATTGAAATCATCCAATAATCTCTAAGCTTTATCTCCTCTTACTCATACTGTGATTCTTCTCTCTTTCTAAGATCTATGGCAAAATAGCCTTCTCCTACAGGGCTACGGCATACTATTCTTTCTCTAAAAGAAAAGCTATGGAGTTTTGGTCTCTTCCTCCGAAAGACTATAGCAATCTAAGCTTCTTTTCTGAGATATTAGATAAGAATGAAGGGATATATGCATCTCAAACTCTAGGATTACCTTGAGGCTTCTTGCTGTCTTCTCACAATTTTCTCTATGTAAAGACCCTGACAGAAACAGCAAACTGTTTCGGCCATAACTCTCTGATAAAAACTCAGAATATGGTCATGTAACCAGTCAAGAGAACGGGAAGGTATCTAGTCTACAAGCCAACGCGGGCATAATAGGCAAAAACGTGTGTATATAGCCACAAATGCGCCATCTTTGGAAACACGTTGTTTTTCCACATTTTTAGTATGCATGGACTCTAAATGTGTAAAAGTACTCTAAATATGACCTCTTATCACCTAAAATCGAAATTCTATTTTTGGGAATACTTCTCTCTTAATAGAACTATTCTTATGTTCTTATTTCTTTTAGGATTTTTGGAGTTAATATTTTTATTCTAACACTTTTCTAATGTTTCTAGTCTTATTGTCTCACTCTTTCTAATTACACTCTCTTTTCTTATTGAAATCTATATTAAAAGAGACACATACATACATGGCTTGGGAGGGACCTTACAATCTCTCCCACTTAAAAGATTCGAGATGTCCTCATCTCGCGAGCTAGGGTAGTATCTAAGTAAATCCTCCTGTCTCTTTCAAAGCGGTGTCCCCACTAGTTAAAAATCTTCTTTTATCTAAACATTATTCCGAGTCCCTTATTTCATGTGTTTGGCTTGTTTTATTTTACCTCCAAAAGGTCTTTATTATTCTAGAGTTAATTGGCCTTATTATCCTAATTTCTTGCATCCATATACCTCTCATATGATATGAACCTTAGAATTCCTTATTCTATACCCCCATGTAATATGGTACTTAACAAATTGTCATGGAAAAATGTAAGGGAATCAATCTTTTATGCAATCTAACCTATGATAGCAATTTCATAATCTTAGTATCGTCTTGTAGAATACCTCTATTCATCATGCACAATTACTTCATATGAATCTTGCACCAATCATCTTCTATTTACTTATAGAAATACTTGTTGAATTTGGTTATCTTTAACCCTGCTATCCCTATTTCTTGACCTAATTTTTGCTCTAGCTCATGATTCCTTGTAGCCAAGAGTGAACTTGACGTTCCTCTTGAATTAGGGGACCTCTTCTTGATTAACATGGAAGACTCATGTCCTTCTCGACACTTTCTATAAAAAAAAACTTTATCACAGTCTTTGGCTATAATTATGGCTTCTGAAATAGAGGATGGTTTCACATTCTTGATGAGGTTATTCAAAGGTAGATTAAGCTTTCAAATGAATTGATGGAGAAGAGTTACCTCATCCATCTCTGGAGCAAATCAGAGAAGTTTAACAAAAGTTTGGTGGTATTCTTTTAGGGTCTTCCTTTCTTGGGTTAGCTCCAAAAATTCATTCATTTTATCCTCTCGAAATCCTGGAGGACAAAACCTTTCATGAAGGTGTACTTTCATGGCATCTCATAAGTGATTCTAGCTCCAGTAGTGGTTAGATTGACAACAATGCTTCTAACTTTCTAGCTCCAATGGTTAGATTGACAACAATGCTTCCAACTAATTTGGCATTTCTTACGATTTTTAAACGCGAGAAAGGGTGAGCTTGCTTCTTTCATTATATCCATTAAAAGTTCAAAACTATCAAATACTTATCATAGCACCACATTTGAAGGCAGTCAGGATTAATACATCTGAGATCTTCATTTTTTTGAGAATTACACATCTGGTATCTTGGGATTAACACATCTAAGAGCATGATTCTCTGGGAATTACACATCCAAGACCCATGTTTGTCTG
Source organism: Cibotium barometz (assembly GCF_041138505.1). Lineage (NCBI taxonomy): Eukaryota > Viridiplantae > Streptophyta > Polypodiopsida > Cyatheales > Cibotiaceae > Cibotium > Cibotium barometz. The sequence goes on along the minus strand of NC_141078.1, from coordinate 24,291,910 downwards.
AGATGGATTAAAGATCTTGGATGATCGTCCTAGTATCGAATGGATGGCATTCACACGTCAACTATTCAAATCTTAATGGAGTTACAATCTTAATAATTTATAATATGCAAGTTAATGAGATATATCCTGAAAATTTCTCTAAACAAGTTTCGGTCTATCCTTCTAGTCAGTCAGTTTCTCACTAGTTTCTTAATTTGATCACCCTATGTTTTTTTCTCACAAAAGGTTTTCTCCCCAATCTTATTTCTCAAATTTATTGTACAAATATCTTGCGTGTGCACCCCCAAGATACAAGCACAATTTCACAGGATGATTATCTCAACATGTGAGGATATTCAAATCACTTCTATGGCCAGTAGAGATGATTGATTCGTCCTCATATGATAAACAATCACTTGTTTTAATCCCTTGACAGTTAACCTTTGAAAAATAAATCCTAGGAACTAAGATCGGCTCTGATACCACTTGTAAGGTTCCCCCCTTTCCAAAAATAGGGGAAACACTTAAGATAGTCCGCTAAGTCTTATCTTAGAGAAAATTTCCTACTCATCGACACCTTGACCATACAGAGATTTAAGGATACGATTCATAGGTAAGACCTAGTTCTATCCCGCAGGGGGAGCATGGTCTTCTAAAATCAAATCACCCATAGGGTAATTGATCACATAAATTGGGCAACTACAAGACTTGATTTCTAGAGGCAACGCTTTTTTCCTCATCCATGCAAGGCACAGCCGCTGGCCTAGTCTTCTAGAATAGAGTTGCCCGAGAACCTATTTATCTAGCGTAGGGCTTTCACTTAATCTGTTGGAAAGCTACCCGACTAATCGGGTCCACCCATCCGTAGGATGGTGCCGTCGGGGCATTCCATCCTCTCACTTTCCACCCTACTCACGCGTCAATTTGTTGTCTAATTAATCCTACCACACTGTTTGACATAAACAAACATGTTCCTTAATTAAGACCCTTTTCACAAGGTTTGTTAAAACAGCCTTTTTCTACAATACAATCATACCAAAGACAAGATTTATAAAAACAAAGTTAAACATGAATCAATTTCATACAAGCCAAAGTGGCTCTCTTATTCTTTTCCTTTATACCCCCGATGATCTAGAATTCGGCCTTCCAGCCTCCACATGCTGGGTAAAACCCTACGGGACCATACACCTCATCGTCGGCCGCTGGCGAGGACTCAAGCCGGCCTGTCGCCCTCTCAGGCTCCATCGCTCGATCCTCCCGCCCCTCAGAGGGATGTCTGCGCACTAGGGTGGGCTAATTCACCGCACTAGCCTGGGCCCTCAAAACTAGGCAGCATCATAATCACTTGCCTCAATCGGCAAACCTCATTCTCCCAATGGTATGAGGGATACCATGGGCCAACTCCGAGCCTTACTAACGTCTCCGCCGTCCGGCTATACAAGCACAAGAACGGGGCAGCGTCAAGGCAGGGAGAGTTGTACCTGTACCTTAATTTAACCAAGATAACAATCCATTTGCTCACTAAACCATAGGACTAGAATCCATGTTACCTTCTTAAGAAAACAATCCATTTGCTCACTAAACCATAGGACTAGAATCCATGTTACCTTCTTAAGAAAACAATCCTTTTCACAAAGCTTTTTGCATTTCAACTTGAGATTGCGGATAAGACATTATTTATTAAGGCATATGCTATTGCTTAAAAGAATACAAACTTTAAATGGTAAATCAGTCAAATAGATCACTGTAACAATCAATAGAGAAGCCGGGGCCATACCTCAACCCCTAAGAATGATATGTAAATAAAAAACAAAATATGTATATACCTTATAGAAATTTATCGTTTATCTCGTTGTCCTTGCTTGTCAACAAGAGCTTTAGAACTTGACATATGAGAATAGAGTCTTCTAATACCTTGTCCTTTGATTGAAATCATCCAATAATCTCTAAGCTTTATCTCCTCTTACTCATACTGTGATTCTTCTCTCTTTCTAAGATCTATGGCAAAATAGCCTTCTCCTACAGGGCTACGGCATACTATTCTTTCTCTAAAAGAAAAGCTATGGAGTTTTGGTCTCTTCCTCCGAAAGACTATAGCAATCTAAGCTTCTTTTCTGAGATATTAGATAAGAATGAAGGGATATATGCATCTCAAACTCTAGGATTACCTTGAGGCTTCTTGCTGTCTTCTCACAATTTTCTCTATGTAAAGACCCTGACAGAAACAGCAAACTGTTTCGGCCATAACTCTCTGATAAAAACTCAGAATATGGTCATGTAACCAGTCAAGAGAACGGGAAGGTATCTAGTCTACAAGCCAACGCGGGCATAATAGGCAAAAACGTGTGTATATAGCCACAAATGCGCCATCTTTGGAAACACGTTGTTTTTCCACATTTTTAGTATGCATGGACTCTAAATGTGTAAAAGTACTCTAAATATGACCTCTTATCACCTAAAATCGAAATTCTATTTTTGGGAATACTTCTCTCTTAATAGAACTATTCTTATGTTCTTATTTCTTTTAGGATTTTTGGAGTTAATATTTTTATTCTAACACTTTTCTAATGTTTCTAGTCTTATTGTCTCACTCTTTCTAATTACACTCTCTTTTCTTATTGAAATCTATATTAAAAGAGACACATACATACATGGCTTGGGAGGGACCTTACAATCTCTCCCACTTAAAAGATTCGAGATGTCCTCATCTCGCGAGCTAGGGTAGTATCTAAGTAAATCCTCCTGTCTCTTTCAAAGCGGTGTCCCCACTAGTTAAAAATCTTCTTTTATCTAAACATTGTTCCGAGTCCCTTATTTCATGTGTTTGGCTTGTTTTATTTTACCTCCAAAAGGTCTTTATTATTCTAGAGTTAATTGGCCTTATTATCCTAATTTCTTGCATCCATATACCTCTCATATGATATGAACCTTAGAATTCCTTATTCTATACCCCCATGTAATATGGTACTTAACAAATTGTCATGGAAAAATGTAAGGGAATCAATCTTTTATGCAATCTAACCTATGATAGCAATTTCATAATCTTAGTATCGTCTTGTAGAATACCTCTATTCATCATGCACAATTACTTCATATGAATCTTGCACCAATCATCTTCTATTTACTTATAGAAATACTTGTTGAATTTGGTTATCTTTAACCCTGCTATCCCTATTTCTTGACCTAATTTTTGCTCTAGCTCATGATTCCTTGTAGCCAAGAGTGAACTTGACGTTCCTCTTGAATTAGGGGACCTCTTCTTGATTAACATGGAAGACTCATGTCCTTCTCGACACTTTCTATAAAAAAAAACTTTATCACAGTCTTTGGCTATAATTATGGCTTCTGAAATAGAGGATGGTTTCACATTCTTGATGAGGTTATTCAAAGGTAGATTAAGCTTTCAAATGAATTGATGGAGAAGAGTTACCTCATCCATCTCTGGAGCAAATCAGAGAAGTTTAACAAAAGTTTGGTGGTATTCTTTTAGGGTCTTCCTTTCTTGGGTTAGCTCCAAAAATTCATTCATTTTATCCTCTCGAAATCCTGGAGGACAAAACCTTTCATGAAGGTGTACTTTCATGGCATCTCATAAGTGATTCTAGCTCCAGTAGTGGTTAGATTGACAACAATGCTTCTAACTTTCTAGCTCCAATGGTTAGATTGACAACAATGCTTCCAACTAATTTGGCATTTCTTACGATTTTTAAACGCGAGAAAGGGTGAGCTTGCTTCTTTCATTATATCCATTAAAAGTTCAAAACTATCAAATACTTATCATAGCACCACATTTGAAGGCAGTCAGGATTAATACATCTGAGATCTTCATTTTTTTGAGAATTACACATCTGGTATCTTGGGATTAACACATCTAAGAGCATGATTCTCTGGGAATTACACATCCAAGACCCATGTTTGTCTGAGATGGATTAAAGATCTTGGATGATCGTCCTAGTATCGAATGGATGGCATTCACACGTCAACTATTCAAATCTTAATGGAGTTACAATCTTAATAATTTATAATATGCAAGTTAATGAGATATATCCTGAAAATTTCTCTAAACAAGTTTCGGTCTATCCTTCTAGTCAGTCAGTTTCTCACTAGTTTCTTAATTTGATCACCCTATGTTTTTTTCTCACAAAAGGTTTTCTCCCCAATCTTATTTCTCAAATTTATTGTACAAATATCTTGCGTGTGCACCCCCAAGATACAAGCACAATTTCACAGGATGATTATCTCAACATGTGAGGATATTCAAATCACTTCTATGGCCAGTAGAGATGATTGATTCGTCCTCATATGATAAACAATCACTTGTTTTAATCCCTTGACAGTTAACCTTTGAAAAATAAATCCTAGGAACTAAGATCGGCTCTGATACCACTTGTAAGGTTCCCCCCTTTCCAAAAATAGGGGAAACACTTAAGATAGTCCGCTAAGTCTTATCTTAGAGAAAATTTCCTACTCATCGACACCTTGACCATACAGAGATTTAAGGATACGATTCATAGGTAAGACCTAGTTCTATCCCGCAGGGGGAGCATGGTCTTCTAAAATCAAATCACCCATAGGGTAATTGATCACATAAATTGGGCAACTACAAGACTTGATTTCTAGAGGCAACGCTTTTTTCCTCATCCATGCAAGGCACAGCCGCTGGCCTAGTCTTCTAGAATAGAGTTGCCCGAGAACCTATTTATCTAGCGTAGGGCTTTCACTTAATCTGTTGGAAAGCTACCCGACTAATCGGGTCCACCCATCCGTAGGATGGTGCCGTCGGGGCATTCCATCCTCCCACTTTCCACCCTACTCACGCGTCAATTTGTTGTCTAATTAATCCTACCACACTGTTTGACATAAACAAACATGTTCCTTAATTAAGACCCTTTTCACAAGGTTTGTTAAAACAGCCTTTTTCTACAATACAATCATACCAAAGACAAGATTTATAAAAACAAAGTTAAACATGAATCAATTTCATACAAGCCAAAGTGGCTCTCTTATTCTTTTCCTTTATACCCCCGATGATCTAGAATTCGGCCTTCCAGCCTCCACATGCTGGGTAAAACCCTACGGGACCATACACCTCATCGTCGGCCGCTGGCGAGGACTCAAGCCGGCCTGTCGCCCTCTCAGGCTCCATCGCTCGATCCTCCCGCCCCTCAGAGGGATGTCTGCGCACTAGGGTGGGCTAATTCACCGCACTAGCCTGGGCCCTCAAAACTAGGCAGCATCATAATCACTTGCCTCAATCGGCAAACCTCATTCTCCCAATGGTATGAGGGATACCATGGGCCAACTCCGAGCCTTACTAACGTCTCCGCCGTCCGGCTATACAAGCACAAGAACGGGGCAGCGTCAAGGCAGGGAGAGTTGTACCTGTACCTTAATTTAACCAAGATAACAATCCATTTGCTCACTAAACCATAGGACTAGAATCCATGTTACCTTCTTAAGAAAACAATCCATTTGCTCACTAAACCATAGGACTAGAATCCATGTTACCTTCTTAAGAAAACAATCCTTTTCACAAAGCTTTTTGCATTTCAACTTGAGATTGCGGATAAGACATTATTTATTAAGGCATATGCTATTGCTTAAAAGAATACAAACTTTAAATGGTAAATCAGTCAAATAGATCACTGTAACAATCAATAGAGAAGCCGGGGCCATACCTCAACCCCTAAGAATGATATGTAAATAAAAAACAAAATATGTATATACCTTATAGAAATTTATCGTTTATCTCGTTGTCCTTGCTTGTCAACAAGAGCTTTAGAACTTGACATATGAGAATAGAGTCTTCTAATACCTTGTCCTTTGATTGAAATCATCCAATAATCTCTAAGCTTTATCTCCTCTTACTCATACTGTGATTCTTCTCTCTTTCTAAGATCTATGGCAAAATAGCCTTCTCCTACAGGGCTACGGCATACTATTCTTTCTCTAAAAGAAAAGCTATGGAGTTTTGGTCTCTTCCTCCGAAAGACTATAGCAATCTAAGCTTCTTTTCTGAGATATTAGATAAGAATGAAGGGATATATGCATCTCAAACTCTAGGATTACCTTGAGGCTTCTTGCTGTCTTCTCACAATTTTCTCTATGTAAAGACCCTGACAGAAACAGCAAACTGTTTCGGCCATAACTCTCTGATAAAAACTCAGAATATGGTCATGTAACCAGTCAAGAGAACGGGAAGGTATCTAGTCTACAAGCCAACGCGGGCATAATAGGCAAAAACGTGTGTATATAGCCACAAATGCGCCATCTTTGGAAACACGTTGTTTTTCCACATTTTTAGTATGCATGGACTCTAAATGTGTAAAAGTACTCTAAATATGACCTCTTATCACCTAAAATCGAAATTCTATTTTTGGGAATACTTCTCTCTTAATAGAACTATTCTTATGTTCTTATTTCTTTTAGGATTTTTGGAGTTAATATTTTTATTCTAACACTTTTCTAATGTTTCTAGTCTTATTGTCTCACTCTTTCTAATTACACTCTCTTTTCTTATTGAAATCTATATTAAAAGAGACACATACATACATGGCTTGGGAGGGACCTTACATTAAGCTTGCCATAGCTTAGGTAGTTGGTTAGGGCATAGTATGAGCTTCATTTTGAGCTCTCTTGGAAGCTGTAACATGCACACTTTTGTCTATGTGTTGCACACGTTTTTGCGTGGATTGGGAGCTAAAGATTCACACAATGGCAACAATAATGTTTGGCAATGATGTTCCAAGGTGTAAGCAACTCTTATTTGCCTTCAATGCTTCAATTTCTCACATTTCTTGCATATTAGGGTTTCTCTTGAAAATTAGGGATTCCATCACAAATTTGAGAAAAATACTTCAATACTCTTCTTCTCCATGCTTTGCTACACTCATATATGTGATTAGTTGTTGTTGCAACAAAAAGCATGAGATTGCATGAATTTTGGCCTTTGCTTGAAAATTAGGGTTTCTTGAGAAATTAGGGCTTGCTCTCATCTTTTTGGGGATCCAAGGCCTTAGTCATGTTCATTAGCCTTCCCTTTAATCATCTATGCATTCATTGCATCAAAATGATGGAGAAATTAGGGTATCTTGGTTGAAAAGGGGTTTTAGAGTAAATCCAACAAAACATCATGGCACAAGTTGGTAATTACATTTGGGGCAAAGCAATGGCACAAACAAAGTGGAAAGGATTGCAATTGTTTGGTATATGCATATTGCCCATGCTTGGGCATTGTTTGTGATCACATTTTAGATTGGGATCCAGTAGAAATTTCCCAAAGATCATGCCAAAATTTCTTCAAAAATTAATGCCAAATGCTTATCTTGAGTCAATATATGCTATTTGACATGGTAAGATCATTTGTGGTCAAGCTTGATGCATTGGAAGCTAGTGGACAATTTTGACTATGTGCAAGCACAATGGAGAAAAGCTTAATTTAGTCACAAATGGTGCAGGTTGTTTTGAAGGGGTTTGGAGTTTTGGATAGCATTACTAAAGAGCTTTCTAACAAGCATTAGAACTCCCAAACCAGAATTTGCAAAGGTGGTGTACTTTGGCATTTTCCACCGCATTGTTTTTTAGGTAGATTGTACAAAACCTTGGCCCAGTCTTATAAAATGCCTCAAGCTGATGAAAAAGTGATAATATAGCAGGAAAGTACATATTAAGAGATTTTCAACAAGCCCAAGCATGCCTAGTTCAGAGACCGTTTGACCACTCAACTCAAAGTGGTTGACTTTCTACTGGTCAACTTTGGTCAACAAGTGTAGTTGACTTTTCAAATCTATTTTCACACATCCTTGATATATTCATCAAGAGCATTCCAATGACCCAAAGATCATGCAAATCGGGGTTTGCCTGAGTGGTATAGTTGAGAACGGGTGTGTGACACAAATCTCAAAACAGAGAGGTATAGTGCACATCCAAAGCCAGATCCAGTGTAATATATGCGTTCTTCTCTCCAATGTGGATGTGGCAAACTCAAGCGCATCAAATTTGGAGTCCATTTGTGCAAAATAAATCCTATTT